>NC_081240.1:5181681-5781681 GCF_902713425.1 Acipenser ruthenus | reverse complement strand
CTGTTCCGATCAGTTGAATATTCTCCATGGTCTCTGTGGCAAAGTGGCTTGCAGTGTACAGGTGCAGGAGTGATGCGGTGATTGAATGAAAAAGCAGACAACAGCAATCCCAGTACAAGTGGTTTTTATTTATAATCCAGGTCTGATGATCGTAAATAATATTTCCCAGGCAATACCCAGGAATGTGTATTTCACTGTTCTAAATAACAGAATTGCAGTTCCAAACAATGAACACAGTCAATAGTATACACACAGTACACAAACACGGTCACCAGTCCTGGGTGAGTGCTGTAGTGCTTGTGGTGCTAAATACAATTTATTGTGGTAACAAGTGACATGATGTCCGGGTTGGTGCTGGCCTCTGGCGACAGCTCCAGACGTGTTTAGCCATCTTCTAAATAACAAGTAACAATTTGAGACAAAACAAAACAAACACTCACGATACGATTTCACAAAACAAAGGTCCTTCCAGGTTGTTTTCTTTAACCAAAATGAAGGAATAGATTACGTCACTTCGTCCTCTATTTGTAACGACACACATGACCCCTTGGTAAACAATAGCAGCCACTCCTCCAATCCACGGCTGCCACATCATTTCCCTTCCGGGTTGATGAGTTAGTGCACCAAAGCTCTGCCCCCTTTCTAGATGACCAACTTCCTTTTAACCCTGGGAATGAAGTGTCAGGCCAAACAGGGTACTCTGTTCTCGTTACTTAGCGCCCTCACAGGTCGGGGGGGAGATTTAACACAAAAGATCATTCTATTTCCATCACAGTCACCTAATGTCGTTCTTCAGTTAATCAAAGTCGATACTTACTGTAAACTGACATTCATAATCCCTCTATCCAGTACAGTGCAGTCTCTTTAATAGCCAAGAACCCTGTTGTAGACTGCATGAGTCAGCACTTTCTCCCATAAACGCTGTGTATTCTGCTGTTCTGAGAAACCAAATACTGGTCACCATCTCACTCAAACACTTTGCTCTTCTAGACACAGGCCCCAGCACACCTTAACTCAATCTATTAGCCACTTTGAAATATATTATTTAACAGCAAGGAACATTCAACCACTGAAGTGCCCTCCAGTATCCTGTGTACAAACTGAAGCATCCCTTACATTTGTTATGTGAACTCAATCATGTTGTGCTCACACTGTACAGCAGGGGTGGCCAACCCCTGTTCAGGGGAGCCACAATCCTGCAGGTTTTCTGGGTATCTTTAAATCATCAATAGCTGAAGACCTGGAAAAAATGTTAATTTTGACCAGTAAAGAAAATTATTGGTTCAGTTAAGTAATTAAATTAAGAATGAAAACCAGAAGACCCTGCAGCTCTCCAGGACCAGGATTGGCCACCCCGCTATACAGCATAATGGAAATCCATTACATTTTTACAGTATAGGAATTACAATAAGGATCCAACACCATGTCAAATCTTGTTAATACTTTACATTAAATGTCTCTGATTACTCTGTATTTACATTGTAGTTACTTAGTAAATACATGTGTACTTACACATAATTACAATGCCATCATGGCTGGTGTTAACAATAACAGATGTGGCCATTCTCCACTTAGGTAATTGAGTGCTAATTTGGGAGTGGCCACCTGTATTGAGGGGAGCAGAAATCCTTTGTTTAGGAGAAGGTGTTAAGTGAGTGTATAGACTGACACTACACAGCCATCGAGAAGAATGAGGAAGCAGAGATTCTCTGATGCTCAGTGAGAATTGTTGAATTGTTTTAAAATACAGGGTTGCGCTGTCTTGTACACCTTGGCAAAGCCCCAAACCCCAGGAGCAACCATGTCTGGTCAGAAATAACCATACAAATGTGATGTTGGGTTGATGCAAAGATTCACCCATAAAGAAGATGGCATAAACTCAACAGGGACCGTGTGGGAGCAGAAAGTTGAAGAGGCAGTCTCTCAGGTTAAGATCTCTACAGTTTGACTGAAGATGTTAAAATTGTAAGTCATGTCTTGTGACTCATATCAAGTTATTATAAATCCTAAAGATGGGTAAAACGAAATAGTGACAACATAATTAATGATAAACTTTTGTTCAAAGCTGTGGTGTGTTTATCTTGTACACCCCCAAAAATGAAGAAATTCTCAACAGTTATTTACAGGCTGCTGTATGTTATTCTTTATCATGTGAATTACTAGTATCTGTTCATTCATTCTTTACAATAAGTTCACTCTCTTTCAGCTGATGCAGATGAATGATACATTGAGGTTATAAAGAAAATACAACTACCTGGTTTTTAGATGATGACAATGAGAGGCTTTGAAGGACCAATACCATTTGTGTATTGCTCTTGATCTTTGGTTACTTTAATAGCCAGCTTTTACATGTGTAACGGAAACACTTGTTCAGTGAGGGAGGGTGCTGTTGTATGTGCATTACTGTATTAATCTCATCATTTTCACTGCCATATTTAGTTGTGTTACAAATAGAGGAACTTCATACTAGTAGGTTCAGAAATTAATTGGACAGCTTCCCAATATGACTTGGGGTATTCATTCAATCATAGTGTGTAAGTATTATTTCTTTGATAACTTTATTATGTGAGTACATTTGAAATGTAAATGTTCTTATCTGTAAAATGATTAATTTGTTTTTCAGTTTTTTCACTTGGAGACGTGCTGCTGGTTTCAACAGGTATGTGTGTCTCTGACACGTTCACATAATAAGATACAATGATTGAAATCTTGATTGAATTATGAATGAGTAACATTAAGGGTGAAATTCAGGAGGCTGTTTACTCTGAAGAATCTTGAGAACCATTATTGCTGAAAGAACAAACACACACAATGAAGTTACTCAACCTGAAATAAACAACTCAAAGGATTCTTAGGGATTCTTATGATGTTTATTTCTAGATTACATTACTGTTACTATTCCAAAATGCTTGAGCTATGGCCAGTTTCAAATAACTACATGCTATAAACACGTGTTTTTAAAATTAATGATATTCAGTAGCATTTGCGAATATGACTTTTTCATGCATTATCAAATTGATAAACGTATACTTTTCTCCTGGTTATATTTTAATGGTAATTTTTATGAAATAGAAAAAAATAATAATATTGTTATTGGATTAAATGTCTCAGATCACATGAACACAGAAAAGTGGTGTTTTCAGAAAACAAATGGTCTTATTTAATTTCCAAAAAAAGTAATGTTTTAAACATATATATATATATACACGGAATGTCAAATGTCTATAAAAAAGTTTATTTTCTCTTCAATAAGTGTCCATATGTTCTATATTTGCTTAACAGATTGTTTTCTCTCTATCATTTTTAAATACATTTTTACAGAGCCACTTCGCACAGCAATAATTAAAATTGGCAACACAGCTGTAGTGGAAGGGGAGAAGGTTGAATTCAAATGTATAGTATCAGCAGTGCATGGAGAACAACCAGAGAACAAGGAGAGGAATTGGTTCCATTTATATAAAAACAGAGAGAAGATCAGCTCACTGCCGGAGCCCGGAGGAATGGCAGCTGTCACATTTATAAAACAAGACATCAGAAAGAATGACGCTGGAAACTATACCTGCATGTATGGAAATAAGAATCCAGGAGATGTGAAAAACATCAGCCATGGTTCTTCAGTTTATCTCAATGTAAGAGGTGTGTACAAAACCAAACACATTAATATGTGTTTTTTTTGTGTGAAGGAAATTAACTGATTTCATATGAAAAATAACAAAATCACATTTTAAATTGTTTGGTTTGTTCTTAAATAGGTGGATTAGGAAAAAAATTGAAGTATACATAAATAATAGACTGATCTTTCAGTCAATTGATATTCTTGAAATTAATCTTGAAGTTGTATCAGAAATATTTCAGCTAAATTTTCCATAAACTAGACTCCCACCAATCTGAATCATGCTATGATAATTAAATGCTTGCTGATATCGGCTGAATAAAGTTCAATCTCATAATTATGTGAGAATGTATAAAATAGCTGTATCTGAATGTTTTATTCAAATGGTTATTACTGATTAATCATCAACTATAACTTGTTAGATTTTAATATGGTACAGATTATGATCAAACCACTAATCAGAACAAGGTTTGGATTAGTAAAACTCTACTGCTTGTTACTAAATATTTTTAGGTATGTTCTGAAGGCATGTTTTTAACTTAAACTGTATTTTCAGAGTCAAGCTCTCAGTTCATACTTCAGCTAGACAAACCGAGGGCAATGGAAGGTATGGATGTATCATTTAAATGCATGATACCAGTTGAATTCAGAGATGCAGCAGGAAAAGAGAGTTTTTCCATCTGTATAAAAATGGAATCCTTGTCGATTCACAACCCGATCCCAAAGGAATACCAGCTGTCAAGTTTTCCATTAAAAAAGTTAAGAGGAGTGATACTGGAAACTATACCTGTGTCTATGGAAAAGAGAAGCTTGTGAACTCAAACAGCAAACGCAGTCGCCCAGTCTACCTTCATGTGGCAGGTATGTACTGAGCTGAATACTTTGTGACACAGTGCAGTCGATTCAATTGACAGTGGCACATACAGCTATTGCCAAAAGTTTTGCATCATCCAGAAAAATAAAATTTAGACATAATTTAAAAAATATATATAAACATAATTTAGATCTTGTATTTAACATCATGTCACAAAGAAACTACAAAATAATATCTACTGCAAGCCATAATAGTAGTACAGTATTTCCTGTTAAATTGCGAAATGTTAAATCTTAAAATTGTTGTCAGTTTTTCAATAAGTATATGCAAAACTACAAAACGGTTTGTAGTTCAATGTGTTAACATAACATTATTTAGCAGGTTTAATTCGACTTTATGAAGCAAAATTCGTTAATTCTATAGGGTGATGCAAACTTTTGGCTATAGCTGTACAGCCACCCTTTTAGTCATCAGATGAGGGCTCTTTGTGAAAACCAACATCTGTAAAGGTGTTTGTGAGTCTTCTTTTCAGTATTGTTAGTAAGATGAAACTATCAAAAATTAAAATTAAAAATACTTTTGGTACATATGGTATAAGAAAATAAATATAATAAAAAAAAAATACTTACTGTTTGCCATATAGCAAAGAAAAATAGCACAGTCTTTAAAAAATTATAATTAGCCTTCTCATATTACTCAATACTGTAATTCACAAATAGTTTTATTTATTTACTTGTTTCAATGTTTGCTGTACAGCACTGCAAATACCATCATTAAATAGTCTATGATATATTCTAAAGCTGGTATGGGGGTGGAAGAACTGAATCTAATGTTTGTGTGCTTGATTACATGTTAACTATTGTGTCTCTCATGTAGTTTCAATTAGACATGAAACTGCTTTGAAGTGTGGCAAAGATCAATTTACATGCAGTTCATGAATCTGAAGCGATCTTCAGAATCCCTCAGTTTAATAATTGTTGGTCTGAATTATTTATTAGAGAAACTGCCACCTCAGCTTTAGTTTCTAATTGTTGTTATTTATATTCCCACAGAATATATGACAACTCCATCCCAACAGAAACTGACAGGCAAGTCTGTGTTTGTTTTGTTTTCAATCCAGTTTTCTGATTTAAATTAAAGGTTTTGACAAATGGATGAAAATGATTAACTCACAGTTAACCATCATTGCATACAGTAGGGGTAGTTTCTTCAAATGAAACCATTCTGACAGGACTCACCATGAAGTACAGTACGCTAATATTAACCCCAGTAGAGCTGACCTATAATCTGAACCATACTCTTTCACAATTAAAATAAACACAAAACAAGTATAAACACAACACAAAGACTAGGCTGGCATTATTAGTATGGATCAAGTTATGATGTGAAAAACTATTATGACATCATGCATTAATAAGAGGGGCTATTTTGTACTGGTGTTTATTCTTCTCCTTGGGTCTGCAAGCAGCTTAACGCATTATTTCTTTCACAAAGGGGAACATATACAAAGGTAAATGCATTTGTATTCATGTTGTACTTTCCATACCTTTACCAGTTATTTTTTTGTGCATTGCATTTTAGTCATGTAATTTTAAATGTGTTTGCTTGAAGCAGTGTATTCAATCAAATGTCTTACAATGTGAATGCCCAACTGTGAATATCTTTTTCTTGCTTTCTTTTATGTGTGATGGTGCAGACCACTTAAGTTGAAAATGTCTTTACAACAGTTTTATTTTTTATTTTTAATGATTTTCAGTTCATAGTTATATTCTGTGGAGGCTGTGTGGTCCAGCGGTTAAATAAATGTTGTGGAACCAAGAGGTTCCTGGCTTTAAATCCCAGCTCAGCCACTGATTCACTCTGTGACCTTGAGCAAGTCACTTAACTTCCTTGTGCTCTGTCTTTAGTTTGAGGTGTGAACCTGAGGTCCTAATTTAAGTGACCCTGCAACAGTGATGGATGTTGCATAGTTCACAGCTTAGCCTCTGTAAGTTGTCTCAGATAAAGGTGTCTGAAAAATAAATAAATAATAATATTATTATGTCTTCTACAATAAAATCATTTTTATACTTTTTACCCGACTCACTAAGTTATGCTTAAGTTCAAGCTGAGTATAATTAAGTAGCTTGCTGCTGGCCATTTACAAGATAGTAATACTGTACCTCTAGTTAGGTGTGTCAGTGCTGCGGCTCGGAGCCACACAGACCTATGTGTGATGACTATCATAGTATCATGTGTTTAAGTGTGTGTTTGTTTGTTTTAAATAGTTCATTTAGCTCGGAGCAGTGTGTTTAACATGCAGTTTGTTACTGCAATATGTCAGCAGGTGACATATTTTGTTTTATAGTTTACATTTCCTGCTCTACTTGGTTGTGGTTGTTTTTCTTTGCAAAGTATATTTATAATTGTTTCAAGTGTGTTGATAAAGCACACTTTATGACAGCTTTTTTAAACTTTTATTCCTACACGTTTCTGTGTGATTAAAATAATTCTATAGATGCGGAGACAGTACCTAAAGTGTATTCTTAAATTCCCCTTACTGTGCAGCACAGTCTGTGCGCTTGAATTAAATATAGATAGACAAGTTGAAACTCAGCTTGAAAATGAGAGGATCTCTTCTGCCATCCAGACCTATTCCGGCTTACGTCTGAGATGTAAATGAGGCTTAGAAGTGTAATAATAATTACAAAACCACGATACCCCAACTAGTTTTAAACACCGTGCCCCCCCCTAGAATTAATTCTGTTGACGCCCATGCCTCCAAGGCTGTGGAACAAGCTTACCCCCAGAGTGGGAAAGAATGGGTGAAATAAACTTGAGTGAAGAGCTCTCCTCAGTCTCAGTGGAGAGCCGTCCTCAATGAGGTGAAGCCAGCGCTGTCAGACCTCCAAGGCTGGGGAACAAGCTTCATTTACCCCCAGAGGAGAAACTGAGGGAAAGGGAGTGTGTGATTGTGCTTGTGATTGAACATACATAGAGCCCAATAAGTGGAATGCAGTCTGCACAAGATCAGGTTTATACATTATAGGGGCAGTAATTGGATCTCCCACTATCCACATCATTACAAATAACACATTATCATCAAATTAATATTGGTCTGAATTATTAAAATTATTAAACAGCTGGCCACCTTTTTAGCCTAATGGTGATACTTTTCTACACATTGATGCTTATGTTCCCACAGGAGATATGACAACTCCAATCATATCTAACAAGACCCAACAGACAAATGGGATAGGCAAGTGTGAATAACTGTTTTTCATAAGTTTCCATGAACTCAATAAAACCACATATTTTAAAGTAGTCCAAGTTTTAGAAAGCACAGAAGTTCTTAAGTTATTAATAATAAAGGCACTAATTGATTTATATACTGTATCAGAAATTATAATTGAACTAGAATGGTCACAGCTCTGATTATTGCTGGTACGCATGGACTATTTCATGCCATATTAAACCAACTCCAAAAACTAGGCTTTCTGTAAAGCGTGATTATTGTGTGTTTGATGTACCTGCTCAAAAACCAGCAATGTATGTCTTCACTGTGGAGCTCACTGTATGTATGTATTATTATTATTATTTATTTCTTAGCAGACGCCCTTATCCAGGGCGACTTACAATCGTATGTACCCTATTCACATACTGCAAGATCAAGGCACTGTAAAAATAGGATTGGATTACATTTGTTTTCAACACATCTTGATTGCTTTTATGTCAATAGGTTATTCATGAATTATATAATTTGTTTATTGAACTATATAATATTTTGTTAACATATCGATGACAAACTCATGCGGGTCTAGCTTGGCTCACAGTAAAACTTCATAATCCCTGTCGTGTCCCCACACAGCCTGTATAACCAAACACTGGTTCTGTTTTCTCCTCAATTCAGAGTTGTACGGGCTAGGGAATGACATCAGAATCTTCCTATCCCTGGGGATCCTTCTTCTGCTCTCAGTTATTGTGGGGGAAGACTTCAGTAGCAGACAGAGGAAGCACCATGGGGATGGTAAGGGAGCTTCCTTTATGGATTAAATATAATGTTGTTATTGACCACGAGTCATTCATATATATATATATATATATATATATATATATATATAATATATATATATATATATATATATATATACACACACAGCAAGAAGTCATACTGGATGACTATAGTGCAGTGTATATATATATTCATTTATTTGTTAATTCTTTAATTAGGAAAAACCCATTGAGAGTGAGGCCTCTTTTACAAGAGTGTCCTGGCAAGATGACCAGAAACAGACAGCAGTCATTTCACATCCCTAAAAGTAACATCACTCTAAAAGACAATCACATCATTACATTTACACTTTGATAATTCTTGGAACCGACTCATTAAAAACAATGTAATCTCACTCATTATTTTTCGTTTAGCAGATGATACATTTGGGTTATTTATCAGTTGCTCGATCATATCCCAGATACTCTTGTCCAGACTATTGCATGCCATAGGGGGCGCTGTAGCTAAATGCTGATCAGCCAACCCAGGACCTTCTCCAAGGCCCTTGATAAATAAGTGCAAGACTAGATCGTAAACTATGCTTGGACATATTTACCTGTATCAATAATAATGCACCTACAGTGATGATGCCACATTCTTAAGTCAAATGTAACAAACGTTTCTTGTCTATTATAAGAAGAAAAATGCATTGAGAGCTTTGCTTGAAGTACGTATTGTATTTCATCGGCTCGCAATAAACAAATAGTTATTTTCAAATGGAGAGCAGCTTGTTGATTTCCAAGTCTTGCAGCATTATCTTTGTTATCGGCAGTTTTCCAACTGGAAATAGTTCCGTTGATCAGACGTATCTCAGTTCAGATAATGTGTTGCATTTGGAAAGTTATGTAGTTCGTAGAAGTGTTTTCCTTGCAATTCTTGTGTGTCACAGTTCACACGGAAGGAGGGTTCTAAACATAAATGATCAGACAAATATGGTGTTTAAACATGCAGCGGTTATTTTAAAGCAAAACAAACTCTAACTAAAATGTCAAAAGTAATTTTTTGACGGTTGTGCGACATAAAATCCACCACATGGATTTTCATGAAACATGGACAAAAAAAAATTTCCATCACAAGAACACGGAGCATATGAATTGCCATCCAGATCCGTTTTGAAATGGGAGAGAAAACATACCCCTCAAAATCAAGTTTAAACCAGGCTCTGCCAGCCGCTCTTAGCTATAAGGGTGCTATTGTGCCGTTATAATATAGTAATATACTGTAGAATCCAAATATTGTATTGTATTGTATTTTTAAAGACATTGCAGTATACAGTGTGACCTTGCTTAATGGTCACTTCAGTACAAAGTCCATCAGCAATCAAAGCATTTTACCATCCTGATTTGTACTCACTGAATCAACCTTCAATATGAAGTCCACCCGCTATTACAGATTACGAGCACCATCTGAATTCCCAAACACATCAAAACTATGTTAAATTACCTCACTTACACGATCAACATACTGTACACTGCCAATGAGTTTTTAAAAGGAAAAAAGAAAGAACTGTGTGGATGCAATTAGCTGGGTTTGCTGAAGATGGTTCCAAAGGCTATTTGTACCTAATAAAATGTTGCTCTCTTACAGACACCAATGGACAATAAACCGGCGCATCCTTCAACGCTGTCCTTTGATCTGCAGTGCAGGTGTAACACATCTTGTAATACGACACAAACAGCTCACAAGTTACAAAGAAATATCCTGCGAGGAAAAGGAGAGATCTACAAAAAGAACCACTTAGTGAAAGCAAAGGAAAAGTACAAGCTTATTGTAAGACTGAGAGACATGTAGTTTTTTTAAGTTTCTGAATTCAACAGTGCTGATTGTATAAAGTGTTACTGAACACCCTGCAGTGTTTACTAGAAACGCAATAGTTTGCTTTTGCTATATCTATTTTTCATACCTTCTTCAATTTATTCTTGTTATTTTTCACACCTCATGGAAATACATTTCTCAGGAGTGTTTATCAGCAGAAGATCATTTCTCTTCAAATCATCACAGTGTATCCAGATCAGGCTCCCGCTTGTAACAAAGCTGGTGCTCTGAATGAGTGGTGAGTTGTGGGAACAGGAAATTAGCATTGTGACAAGAGGGAGCATGAACTTGATACACTGCAGGGTGATTCATAATTCACACAACGATGTCAGAGATGTGTTATGATTTCCATCTTGCACACTGAACTTACAGCACAGAGCTGCAGAGTGCTGCTGACATTGTAGGGTTACTGTTAGCTTCATTGATCAAACACACTTTTTATTATTTACCACAGAGATGAAAGGGCTTTTCTTTTGGTTGTGTTTTTTTAAAATTGTTTTGCATAATAAAATATTTTGATCTAAGTTGTCTGATTTATTATTATTTCTACTTGTCCAGGCTGCCTATACCACTGTTTTACAGCTTGTGACAGGGTATCATCATGGCCAAGCTGTTACTGGCAGGTAGAGAGACTCAGAGACACAAAAGCTGCAGTTTCAAGCGTTAATGCACACTTTTAATAAACAAACAAACAGTACAAAAACACATTTAACAAACAAAACGGCACAAGGGCCAAAACAAAAAGTCAACACAGCGACGCGGCAACACATAACTCCTCCTCGATCACCAACTTTAATTCTATTATTGGCACCCTTTTTATACACCTGTTGCTGGAACCTAATTAATCATCCCACATTCCCACGTGTTTTGACAGGGAATAATTTAACCCCCTCCCTGCTGAACCAATATTCCACACACACATTTCACACCGGCAGGGCTTTCAGAATTGTTTTCCCTCACATACTACACAAAGACACTAAGGTTCATGATCTGAATCTGTATTAGTTTGACACATCTGCAAACTCTAAGGGCCCTACTTCAATTACAGCTGTATCATAACCTGAAATAAGGCACTTTTGCATGTTGTGAAAAGCAGACTCTAAGAGTGTGGAATTTTTGCTTGTACAAGTATGTAAATGTAAAATGCCAGCAAGAGTCCTCTATAAACTACTGAAACTAAAACTACATCTACTGTCACTTAAATCTGTTGAATGTACAAAAATGGCCCAATTAGCATAAAGGGTTCAGCCATGGGAAATCTACAAAAGTGACCGAGTTATAAACCAAAAAGGATTAGCCCTGTAAAGATGTGCAGTAATGTAAAAAAGATACAATTAGGCAAACATACCCTCACATGTTATTCATGACGCTACTAGTTGATACTGTAATAACAATGAAGGCCAAGTTTGCCCCAGTTGTTTTCTTGTTTCATTTTTAAATTACATATCTACAGGGCTGCCCTTTCTGATAACTTGACTGTTTTTAGTACTTGTGTTGCACCTCCAGTCAGGACCAGATCAAAATGTGCTACTAGTGAGTTTCATTAAACAAATAAAATGGAGCCCACTACTTTCCTATATAATTGATTTTAATAATTCACTTATTAAATATTATCTACATTCCCTCTAGAAACAAACACAGTAGCTTCTGTATAGTGCATCAATATGTTAGTTTGATATTTATTTATTTATTTGTTTATGAGCACTTTTTCTCCCAGGAGCCTGTCGTGTGGGTAGAGTCCTGTCCTTCCATCCATTTGCTCATCAAACCACCTTCTTAAAAATCTTTTTAGGCCTGTGGTCCTTGTAGTATACATCCCTTGTTAGTTAGTAAAGAAAATCTTGTACTTCAAGATCTCATCTTTTCTGTTTGTTATCTTTGTGTGACATAAAGAACCCTTTGCCTACTTTTGGCAGGGGCAAACCTTCATGAACGTATCCTTCTTCCTTCATTTATTAGAAAGGGGCCTGTAAGTGGGGAAGAGCAGTTATAACTATCTTATTTACCACTGGAGTTCCCCCTACTCCTTACAAAACCAGTTGGTGGCATGGTCAAAGAGTTGTTTGCCCTGGGGTTTAAGGGTGTATTTTAACCAGGAGTCTAAATCATTCACTTATTAAATAATGTCTGCATTCCCTCTAAAAACATACACAGTATCTTCTGTACAGCAAATTTATTAAAAATACATACAACTAAGTATCAACTATGTCTAAACTTGGCAAGAGTCGCTATAGTTATGGTTTCAACCTTGTTTCTATGATAAACTCTGATTTTCAACCATTAATATCTCAGTAATGGTGAGGGGTATAGTGATATCCTTTGGTACATGAACACTTTGTGACATTGTCTCTTTAAATCTTTAAACACTCTTTCAATAGGATCAGCATTTTAAAAGATAAAAGGGGGTAAAACGTTAACATTTCCAAAGTACAATCTGAATTAAAATGCCATATTTCAGCAGATCTGGAGGAAAAACTTATAATAGCTACAATATAGTACTCAGCAACGAGATAGCAGTCTCTACTGACTTAACTCCCTATGGTGATTCAAACTTGACTGGATTTGTAGCTTTACATTTATTTGGATTTTAATGTTGGTTTTTGTGCACATTTGAGCGTTTGGGAGGTGGCAGTTTTTCCATCAGGTCTGCACAGAAAAGACACACGCCCTTCATAACACAAGGCACTGTGTGAGAATACTGCCGCTTGACAGGGATATCTGTATCTGAGTTTACTGATCCTGTTTACACACCATTGCTCCCTAACCCTATAACACAAGGCACTGTGTGAGAATGCTGCCCTCTCAATGAGGATATCAGTATCTGAATTTACTGATCCTGTTTACACACCACTGCTCCATAACCCTAACCCTAACCCTAACCCTAACCCTATAACACAAGGCACTGTGTGCTGCATAACCCTAACCCTATAACACAAGGCACTGTGTGAGAATGCTGCCGCTCGACGGGGGATATCAGCTCTCTGTGGCCGACATCCTGGAACTCATTCCCGGCCGCAGGCCTCCCGGTGCAGACTTCCATCCCTATTCATTTCTAGGGCTGTGCTGATACTCCTCCTCGGAATTGCTTTTAAGAAGTATTTATCAGCAGGTATTCAATAAACCCATTCATTAACGTGTTGATTTCAAAACAAGAAAACCTGCCCTTCGCTCACGTTTTCTTCCTCATTTGATAGACATGAAAAACCCAACTAATGAAGTTACCAAACTGCAAATAAAAAACAGTGTTGGGTTGTTTCTTATCAGTGTTGTAATTGTAATTGGTGTTCACATCAGTCACTCCAAAGGGGGGCCCAATTAGATAACACTTAGACAGAGCCTCTTCAGCACAGCTCTGTATGTATTTCATGTCATTGTTATCAAGTTAATTGCTATTTGCTTTTTGTTTTTCTATTATCTCACACACATTACATAGTCTCTTCTTTTCATCATGGCACACTGTAACCACCAAATGACATGTAGTGTGTTGATGGCCTCTTAACATTTCTATTTTAAATCCTGTGGTTTCCTGAAGCAGTGTTTTAAGCACCTTTCTAAGCTTGCTAAAATGAACTCTGTACACGTCTCGCACAGCCAGTCTATGAGCAGCACTGGCTCATGCGCTTGAAGAGTCCCAGCCCCCGGGTTCTGATTGGTTTCCATGCAATACGCTTAGCTGCACACATAGCATGGACTCCCCTGTTGTTATGTCTGCTATGTTATCTCAAGCTTTCCAGCTGCCCTTTACAAACTGTCTCACAAACTATGTCCTATTGTGGCACAGCTAACATCAGAGGATTAGGATTGATTTGTAAATAAATAAAACTGTATTTGTATTCCTGTTGACATTTCTTGTAGTTTCAAAGCTTTTGTTTCAATTATTTATAATAAGTGAAGGTTAATATCCATGGTTTACCCTTTCACTGCTGTTATGCAATGTCTTTACTTTGACTTAAGTTTGGGGAGGAATCACATTTTACCCACAAGCTCATAAGTATCTGCTGACTGGCTGCCACAGTGTTAGTGCTGGAGCTCAGCCTGCATGCTGACTGTTGAATTATTACACAGTGCTGCACTTGTATGAAAAGCATCTATCCTGTTTTCCTGGCTACATCAAATGGTTGTGTCTTGTTCTTATCAAAGAAAAGGACCTTGGCTAAAATGAGACCCATGAAGATATATTGAATTGACCTAATCAGCTGTGGATCTCAATGCCACCACCATTTAAATCATAAAAATATGAATCTTACACATTTAAATATTTTTACACACATAATAAGAACTAAAGACACTAACATGCACTGCTGCCCTTTAATCATTTTTGAAAGTGCTGGTATTTAAATCCACTGCTCTTCCGATCAGTTGTATATTCTCCATCGTCTCTTAAAGTCCTTCTTTAGTTAATCAAAGTCGATACTAATTGAAAACCGACATTCTTAATCCCTCTATCCAGTACAGTACAGTTGGTTTAATTTATGTATCTTTAATAGCCAATAACCTGTACTGTTGTAGACTGCATGAGTCAGCACTTCCTCCCATAAACCACTGTGTATTCTACTGTTCTGAGAAACCTAATACTGGTCACCATCTCACTCAAACACTTTGCTCTTCCAGACACAGGCCCCAGCATGCCTTGACTCAATCTATTAGCCACTTAGAAATGTATTATTTAACAGCAGGGAACATTCAACCACTGAAGTGTCCTCCTATTCTGTGTACAAACTGAAGCACCCCTTACATTTGTTCTGTGAACTCAATCATGTTGTGCTCACACTGTACAGCAGGAGTGGCCAAACCTGGTTCAGGGGAGCCACAATCCTGCAGGTTTTCTGGGTATCTTTAAATCATCAATAGCTGAAGACCTGGAAAAAATGTTAGTCTTGACCAATTCAGAAAATATTTGGTTCAGTTAAGTAATTGAGAACTCAGGTGTAATGGAAACCAGAAGACCCTGCAGCTCTCCAGGACCAGGGTTGGCCACCCCGCTATAGAGCATAATGATGTTTTGGAAGTCCATTACAGTTCTACAGTATAGGAGTTACAAAAAGGATCCAACACCATGTCAAATCTTGGTAACGCTTTACATTAAATGTCTCTGATTACTCTGTAATTACATTGTACTTACTTAGTAAATACATGTGTAATTACACATAATTACAATGCCATTATGCATAGTGTGGCAGCGATGGGGTTAAATCCTATCCCTGCCAACAATCACAGATGTGGCCATTCCCCAATTAGGTAATTGAGTGCTAATTGAGGTGTGGCCACCTGTATAGAGGGGAGCAGAAATCCTTTGTTTGGGAGTTAGGTGAGTGTATATACTCTGTTTAGACTGTACTGTTTTTGTGGAAACCTTTTGTTTTGACCCTTGTGCCTTTTACAGAAATGTGTGCCTGAGACTGCAGCTTCTCTCTCTGGGTCTGGAATTCCTGCCGGTAACATCTTGGGCGACCGCACTATCCTTTCACACAAAGTTACAATGTACTAATGTGTAAATCCTTTTGCACGATATAACCCTTACCATAACCCTATTCCTAACCGTAACCCTAATGCTAACTCTAAACCTAACACCCTAACCCTAATGCTAATCCTAGCTCTAACACTTTTCTGATACAAGTGTGCATATCCTGGGTGCTTATTTGGCTTTGCACATAGGCAGGGTTAGTCCATCCCTGTCCATCCCCAACCCATCACTGTGATTAGTCTGTTTATGGTATGTGTGGTCAGCAGTGCGGAAGAGGTGTATGGGTGGGGGATTTCCCATAGAAAAAGTAAAGAAGAAAGAAAATAAAAAAGAAATGAAAAAATAGAGAAAAGGTAGATTAGACTGATGAAGTGGTGTTATTTTGTTAATTCTGTATAATCTTTACAAAATACATTGTGTAAAATGGCCCAGTATTATATACAAAAACAACAACTGTGTATAAATATTGTTCCAGTGACAACATGTTGAATAATTTTGCTTGCATCAATACATAAGGCTACTGAAACTGATCAGCCTCATATTGCTTTCACTAAAAATGGCCAGTGCACATTGCGAGGGAGACTCACTGACACTACACAGCCATCGAGAAGAATGAGGAAGCAGAGATTATCTGATGCTCAATGAGAATTGTTGATGAAGTTTTAAAAAAACAGGGTTGCACTGTCTTATACACCTTGGCAAAGCCCCAAACCCAAGGAGCACCCATGTCTAGTCAGAAATAGCCATACAAATGTGATGTTGGGTTGATGCAAAGATTCACCCATAAAGAAGATGGCATAAACTCAGCAGGGACCGTGTGGGAAATGAAGCTCTGGTGTGTTTATCTTGTATTCGAAAAAAATGAAGGAATTCTCAACAGTTATTTACAGGCTGCTATACGTTATTCCTTATCATTTTAATTATTAGTATCTGTTCATTCATTCATTACAATAAGTTCACTCTCTTTCAGCTGATGCAGATGAACAATACATTGAGGTTATAAAGAAAATACAACTACCTGGTCTTTAGATGACAACAGTGAGAGGCTTTGAAGGACCAATACCATTTGTGTATTGCTCTTGATCTTTGGTTACTTAATAGTCAACTTTTACATGTGTAACGGAAACACTTGTTCAGTGAGGGAGGGTGCTGTCGTATGTGCATTACTGTTTTAATCTCATCATTTCCACTGTCATGTTTAGTTGTGTTACAAATAGAAATACTTCATACTGGTAGTTTCAGAAATTCATTGGACAGCTTCCCAATATGCCTTGGAGTATTCATTCAATCATACTGTGTAAGTATTATTTGTTTGATAACTTTTTTATGGGTGTACATTTGAAATGTTAATTGTCTTAATATCTGCACTCCTGATTAGTCTCATCACAGGTGCAGAGGAGAGCACATGTCACAATGAAAAATACAACACTCCCGCACATTGGATTTTGCCAAATCTCACTCTTTTTATTCTTTAAAAGAAAATAGAAGCTAACATTTTCTTATTTGTAAAATGATTAATTTGTTTTTTTCAGTTTTTGCACTTGGAGACGTGCTGCTAGTTTCGACAGGTATGTGTGTCTCTGATACGTTCACATAATAAGATTCAATGTTTTAAATCTTCATTTCATTATGAATGAATAACATTCAGGGTAGAATTCACAAGGCCGTTTACTCTGAAGAATCTTTAGAACCATTTTTCCTGAAAGACTACACACACACAATGAAGATACTCAACCTGAAATAAACAACTCAGGCAATGGATTCTTAGGTATTCTTATGATGTTTATTTCTAGTTTTCTCACATTAATGGGTGTCTTTCTCTTTTCGGAAAGAAGTGGTGCAGAAGATAGATTAAAGTACAGGCTTTGTAAATTGCACCCTTGTGTTTTTCTTCCAAATAACATCACCGTTACTATTCCAAAATGCTTGAGCTACAGCCCATTTCAAATAACTACATGCAATAAATTTGTTTTTAAAATTAATGACATTTTGTAGCATTTGCAAAGATGACATTTTTCATGCATTGTCAAAATGAAAAATATAAACTTTTCTCCTGGTTATATTTTACTGATAACTTTTATGAAACAGAACAAAAAGTGTAATATTGTTTTTGGATTAAATGTTCCAAATCACGTGAAAACAAAAACTGGTGTTTTCAGAAAACAAATTCTCTTATTTGATTTTCTAAAAACGTCATGTTTTAGACATATTTATATACACGAAATGTCAAATGTCTATAAAAAGTTTATTATTACTTCAATAAGTGTCCATATGTTATTTGCTTAACAGATTGTTCTCTCTCATTTGTCATTTTTCATTTTTAAATACATTTTTACAGAGCCACTTCACACAGCAATAATTCAAATTGGCAAAACGACAGTAGTGGAAAGGGAGAAGGTTGAATTCAAATGTTTAATATCAGCTGTGTACGGAAAACAACCAGAGAACAAGGAGAAGAATTGGTTCCATTTGTATAAAAACAGAGAGAAGATCAGCTCACTGCCAGAGCCCGGAGGAATGGCAGCTGTCACATTTATAAAACAAGACATCAGAAAGAATGATGCTGGAAACTATACCTGCATGTATGGAAAAGAGAATCCAGGAGATGTGAAAAACATCAGCCATGGCTCTTCAGTTTATCTCAACGTAAGAGGTGAGTACAAAACCAAACACCTGAATGTTTTTTTTTTATTTTTATTTTTTTTGTGAAGGAAATTAACTGATTTCATATAAAAAAAAATAACAAAATCACATTTTAAATTGCTTGGTTTGTTCTTAAATAGGTGGAAAAGGAAAAATGCATTTTTGTAACAACTACTTTTAGAGCCTAAATGTTATTTTAGAAACTTGAAGTATATATATATATATATATATATATATATATATATATATATATATATATATATATATAAATAATAGAGTGATCCTTCAGTCAATTGATTATTCTTGAAATTAGTCTTGAAATTGTTTTAAATATTTAAGCTAAATTTCCCATACACTAGACTCACACTAATCTGAACCATGATCTGGTAATTAAATGCTTATTGATATCGGCTGGAGAAATCTTATAATTATGTGAGATAGCTGTCTCTGAATGTTTTATTCAAATGGTTATTACTGATTTGCCATCAACTACAACTTAAAAAAATATTAAACATAACACTAGATAAGCTGTTTTTAATATGGTACAGATTATGATCAATCCACTAATTGGAACAGGGTTTGGAATAGTAAAACTACTGTTTGTTATTGAATATTTTCAGGTATGTTCTGAAGGCATATTTTTAACTTATTTTCAGAGTCAAGCAATCAGTTTATACTTCTGCTAGACAAACAGAGTGCAGTTGAAGGAATGGATGTATCATTTAAATGCATGATACCAGTTGAATTCAGAGATGCAACAGGAAAAGAGAGGTTTTTCCATCTGTATAAAAATGGAAGCCTTGTCGATTCACAACCCGATCCCATAGGCAAACCAGCTGTCAAGTTTTGTATTAAAAAAGTTAAGAGGAGTGATACTGGAAACTACACCTGTGTCTATGGAAAAGAGAAGCATGTGAACTCAGCAAACAGCAAACGCAGTCGCCCAGTCTATCTTCATGTGACAGGTAAGGACTGAGCTCAATACTTTGTGTCACAGTGGGGCCGATTCAATTGACAGTGGCACATACAGCTATGGACAAAAGTTTTGCATTATCCAGAAAAATAAAATTTAGACATAATCAAAATATATATATATAAACATAATTTAGATCGTGTATTTAACATCATGTCATAAAGAAACTGCAAAATAATATCTACTGCAAGCCATAATAGTAGTACAGTATTTCATGTTAGATTTCGAAATGTCAAATCTTAAAATTGTTGTCAGTTTTTCATTAAGTATATGCAAAACTACAAAGCGGTTTGTAGTTCAATGTGTTAACATAACATTATTTAGCAGGTTTAATTCGACTTTATGAAGCAAAATTTGTTAATTCTATAGGGTGATGCAAAACTTTTGGCCAGTGCTGTACAGCCACCCTTTTAGTCATCAGATGAGGGGACTTTGTGAAACCCAGCATCTGTAAAGGTGTTTGTGAGTCTTCTTTTCAGTATTGTTATTAAGATGAAACTAACAAAAAATAAAATTAAAAATACTGTTGGTAAATATGGAATACGAAAATAAATATAATAAAAAAAATACTTACTGTTTGCCGAATAGCAAAGCAAAATAGCACAGCCGGGTCTTTAGAAAATTATAATTAGCCTTCTCATATTATTATTATTTATTTATTAGCAGACACCCTTATCCAGGGCGACTTACAGTCGTAAACAAAGATACATTTCAAAAATACATATTACTCATTACTGTAATTCACAAATAGTTTTATTTATTTACTTGTTTCAATGTTTGCTGTACAGCACTGCAAAGACCATCATTAAATAATCTATGATATATTCTAAAGCTGGTATGGGGGTGGAGGATATAATTTAATTTCATTTCATGTTTGTCTGCTTGATGACATGTCAACTATTGTGTCTCTCATGTGATTTCAATTAGACATGAAACTGCTTTGAAATATGACAAAGATCAATTTCCATGCAGTTTATGAATCTGAAGAGATCATCAGAATCCCTCAGTTTAATAATTGCTAGTCTGAATTATTTAGAAGAGAAACTGCCACCTCAGCTTTAGTTTCTGTTTATATTCCCACAGAATATATGACAACTCCATCCCAACAGAAACTGACAGGCAAGTCTGTGTTTGTTTGGTTCTCAATTCAGTTTTCTGATTTAAATGACCATTTTTGACAACATATTTCACAATTAAAATGATTGACTTGGAGTTAACCATCATTGCATACAGTAGGGGTAGTTTCTTCAAATGAAACCATTCTGACAGGACTCACTATGAAGTACAGTACGCTAATATTAACCCAGTAGAGCTGACCCATAATCTGAACCACAGTCTTACAGAATTAAAATAAACACAAAACATGTATGAACACAAAACAAAGACGGGGCTGGCATTATTAGTATGGAGCAACTTATGATGTGAGCAGAGAAAATATGAACAATTGTATGTCAGACCTCCAACCGTCCGCAGGAGAGGGCACTTGCCCTCCCGGGAATCCAAATTTACTAAAAAAAAAAAAAAAAAAAAAAAATATGTGAATGGTAGTTGTAACCCTAACTCTCTCAGTTAGTGGTATGCAGTCGTACAGAGGAGTCATCTATTGATGATGAAATAATGGTTTTGAAAGCTGTATTGGAAAGCACACCAAGCTGATCAAAAGGATACCAAACTGGCTGTCCTGCTCAAAGGCAGGGTGGACTGTCCTGGGATTCTTGTGCACAACCTTTTTTTTTTGCTGGTGCGAAATAACATGTGTGTTCAGTAGTGCAGACTACAGGGACAGAAAGACAGTGCGACGTTAGAGAACTCACACATTCAGGTAACCAGGAACGCGAAGAAATCCGGACCAGTATACGGTACCTTATTATTATTATTATTATTTATTTCTTAGCAGAAGCCCTTATCCAGGGCGACTTACAATTGTTACAAGATATCACATTATTTTTACATACAATTACATTATTCTTTACACATTATTTTTACATACAATTACCCATTTATACAGTTGGGTTTTTACTGGAGCAATCTAGGAAAAGTATTAGATCAAATAATTTTACTCTGTATTTGCTGACGTACGTTAGTCTGAATTTGATAATCGGAGTCAATATGGAGGCACATTTACAGTAGCCTATTGGTTTTCATCAGATGTTGTTGTTTTAGCTGATTAATGTGCACATATAAAGTATGTGCTTTACCTTTCTACTGCATTTATAACAATGTAAACTTTGATTGGCTGCGCTTTTACTCACAGATTAAATGCTACTCTACACATCTGAGTGTGTCGGGTATTACAGTATAAATTGAACTGTTAATTATAGTGACGCGGTACCACCACAGTTAGGGTTGAGTTGGCTTTATTGTTAAACACCAATTTTTGCACTTTAATAATTTCGAGCCTGTTAAATGGACTGGCACGACATTTTGAATGGATGGTCTTGTAGGGTAAATGTCTCTTGACGTGGTCAAATTCTTTCCAGTCTGTGCAGTTTTTGAGATCATTTTTTGTAATAAAAAAAAAAAATTCATATCTGGTGTTTAAAAAACACTGCATTTATAGCGAATTTCTGTAAATGTAAAATGGGGAAACGTCAGGCTACTCTCAGATCTGTAGTTTTGCGGGAGTCTTAAACAATGCAACCTCTCAAGAGTTCACAGCACACAACTTTTCAGGAAGTTTGGTGTAGAAATGTCTTAAATCTCCCAGTTTATAAAGCACAGATTTTATTCTTGATGTGAAATATTAAATTAATCTTTTAAATTCGAGAGCATATATATATATATATATATATATAGGATGTTAGTGAATACTGGTGGTGTTTTTCTTGAAAATCAGATTGCTCTAGCTAAAGTGCATTTACAAAAACTATAATGACATCATGCATTAATAAGAGGGGCTATTTTGTACTGCTGTTTATTCTTCTTCTTTGGGTCTGCAAGCAGTTTAACGCATTATTTCTTTCACAAAGGGGAACATATACAAAGGTAAATATATCTGTATTCATGTTGTACTTTCCATACCTTTACCAAAGTTATTTTTTGTGCATTGCATTTAAGTCATGTAATTTTAAATGTGTTTGCTTGAAGCAGTGTATTAAATCAAATGTCTTACAATGTGAATGCCCAACTGTGAATATCTTTTTCTTGCTTTCTTTTATGTGTGATGGTGCAGACCACTTAAGTTGAAAATGTCTTTACAACAGTTTTATTTTTTATTTTTAATTATTTTCTGTTCATAGTTATATTCTGTGGATGCTGTGTGGTCCAGCGGTTAAATAAATGTTGTGGAACCAAGAAGTTCCTGGCTTTAAATCCCATCTCAGCCACTGACTCACTCTGTGACCTTGAGCAAGTCACTTAACTTCCTTGTGCTCTGTCTTTAGTTTGAGGTGTGAACCCGAGGTCCTAATTTAAGTGACCCTGCAACAGTGATGGTTGTTGTATAGTTCACAGCTTAGCCTCTGTAATTTGTCTCAGATAAAGGTGTCTGCAAAATAAATAAATAATAATATTATTATATACTGCTACTATAGTTATTCATTATAAATAACACGTTTAAGCAGGAAACTTGTTTTCATGTCTTCTACAATAAAATCATTTTTTATAGTTTTTACCCAACTCACTAAGTATAATTAAGTAGCTTGCTGCTGGCCATTTACAAGATAGTAATACTGTACCTCTAGTTAGGTGTGTCAGTGCTGCGGCTCGGAGCCACACAGACCTATGCGTGATGACTATCATAGTATCATGTGTTTAAGTGTGTGTTTGTTTGTTTTAAATAGTTCAGTTAGCTTGGAGCAGTGTGTTTAACATGCACTTTGTTACTGCAATATGTCAGCAGGTGACATATTTTGTATTATAGTTTACACTTCCTGCTCTACTTGGTTGTGGTTGTTTTTCTTTGCAAAGTATATTTATAATTGTTTCAAGTGTGTTGATAAAGCACACTTTATGACTGCTTTTTTAAACTTTTATTCCTACACGTTCCTGTGTGATTAAAATAATTCTATAGATGCGGAGACAGTACCTAAAGTGTATTCTTAAATTCCCCTTACTGTGCAGCACAGTCTGTGCGCTTGAATTAAATATAGATAGACAAGTTGAAACGCAACTTGAAAATGAGAGGATCTCTGCTGCCTTCCGGACCTATTCCGGCTTACGTCTGAGTTGTAAATGAGGCTTCGAAGTGTAATAATAATTACAAAACCACGTTACCCCAACTAGTTTTAAACACCGTGCCCCCCCCCCCAGAATTAATCCTGCGGGCGCCCATGCCTCCAAGGCTGGGGAACAAGCTTACCCCTGGAGTGGGAAAGAATGGGTGAAATAAGCTTGAGTGAAGAGCTCTCCTCAGTCTGATTGGAGAGCCATCCTCGCTGAGGTGAGGCCAGCACTGTCAGACCTCCAAGGCTGGGGAACAAGCTTCATTTACCCCCAGAGGAGAAACTGAGGGAAAGGGAGTGTGTGATTGTGCTTGTGATTGAACATACATAGAGCCCAATAAGTGGAATGCAGTCTGCACAAGATCAGGTTTATACATTATAGGGGCAGTAATTGGATCTCCCACTATCCACATCATTACAAATAACACATTATCATCAAATTAATATTGGTCTGAATTATTAAAATTATTAAACAGCTGGCCACCTTTTTAGCCTAATGGTGATACTTTTCTACACATTGATGCTTATGTTCCCACAGGAGATATGACAACTCCAATCATATCTAACAAGACCCAACAGACAAATGGGATAGGCAAGTGTGAATAACTGTTTTTCATAAGTTTCCATGAACTCAATAAAACCACATATTTTAAAGTAGTCCAAGTTTTAGAAAGCACAGAAGTTCTTAAGTTATTGATAATAAAGGCACTAATTGATTTATATACTGTATCAGAAATTATAATTGAACTAGAATGGTCACAGCTCTGATTATTGCTGGTACGCATGGACTATTTCATGCCATATTAAACCAACTCCAAAAACTAGGCTTTCTGTAAAGCGTGATTATTGTGTGTTTGATGTACCTGCTCAAAAACCAGCAATGTATGTCTTCACTGTGGAGCTCACTGTATGTATGTATTATTATTATTATTTATTTCTTAGCAGACGCCCTTATCCAGGGCGACTTACAATCGTATGTACCCTATTCACATACTGCAAGATCAAGGCACTGTAAAAATAGGATTGGATTACATTTGTTTTCAACACATCTTGATTGCTTTTATGTCAATAGGTTATTCATGAATTATATAATTTGTTTATTGAACTATATAATATTTTGTTAACATATCGATGACAAACTCATGCGGGTCTAGCTTGGCTCACAGTAAAACTTCATTACCCCTGTCGTGTCCCCACACAGCCTGTATAACCAAACACTGGTTCTGTTTTCTCCTCAATTCAGAGTCGTACGGGCTAGGGAATGACATCAGAATCTTCCTATCCCTGGGGATCCTTCTTCTGCTCTCAGTTATTGTGGGGGAAGACTTCAGTAGCAGACAGAGGAAGCACCATGGGGATGGTAAGGGAGCTTCCCTTATGGATTAAATATAATGTTGTTATTCACCACGAGTCATTCATATATATATATATATATATATATATATATATATATATATATATATATATATATATATATATATATATATATATATATACACACAGCAAGAAGTCATACTGGATGACTATAGTGCAGTGTATATATATATTCATTTATTTTTTAATTCTTTAATTAGGAAAAACCCATTGAGAGTGAGGCCTCTTTTACAAGAGTGTCCTGGCAAGATGACCAGAAACAGACAGCAGTCATTTCACATCCCTAAAAGTAACATCACTCTAAAAGACAATCACATCATTACATTTACACTTTGATAATTCTTGGAACCGACTCATTAAAAACAATGT
Organism: Acipenser ruthenus; assembly: GCF_902713425.1. Lineage (NCBI taxonomy): Eukaryota > Metazoa > Chordata > Actinopteri > Acipenseriformes > Acipenseridae > Acipenser > Acipenser ruthenus. Next base: position 5,756,423 of record NC_081240.1, on the reverse strand, counting down.
AATCTCACTCATTATTTTTCGTTTAGCAGATGATACATTTGGGTTATTTATCAGTTGCTCGATCATATCCCGGATACTCTTGTCCAGACTATTGCATGCCATAGGGGGCGCTGTAGCTAAATGCTGATCAGCCAACCCAGGACCTTCTCCAAGGCCCTTGATAAATAAGTGCAAGACTAGATTGTAAACTATGCTTGGACATATTTACCTGTATCAATAATAATGCACCTACAGTGATGATGCCACATTCTTAAACAAATGTAACAAACATTTCTTGTATATTATAAGAAGAAAAATGCATTGAGAGCTTTGCTTGAAGTACGTATTGTATTTCATCGGCTCGCAATAAACAAATAGTTCTTTTCAAATGGAGAGCAGCTTGTTGATTTCCAAGTCTTGCAGCATTATCTTTGTTATCGGCAGTTTTCCAACTGGAAATAGTTCCGTTGATCAGACGTATCTCAGTTCAGATAATGTGTTGCATTTGGAAAGTTATGTAGTTCGTAGAAGTGTTTTCATTGCAATTCTTGTGTGTCACAGTTCACACGGAAGGAGGGTTCTAAACATAAATGATCAGTCAAATGCTTCAAATCCACAATTGTTTGTGAGCAATTTATGATGTGATTTTTGTGTTTGGAAACAAATGCTCAAACATTTGGCAATATTAATTAGCATGCACATAATATTGTTTCTTATATGTTATCGTACACAATATATTAGTATTACAAATATAGATATTTATGCTTATGTTTTAAAGGGTATGTAATGCATATAAACTAAATATATACTGACTAATATGTGGGTTGTAAATATTTAAAAGAGGGACAATTTCATTCATTGCTACATGAACTTCTGGAGTCCCCATTGGAGATAGCACTGTCAATCATGGTATCCATCTGGGGTTTAGCTTGGGAAGAATTAAAAAAAATATATAATAATAAATAAAAAATAAGTCATAAAAAATGAAATGGATAAAGTCAGGATCCACAAGAACAACAAGACATAAGTGACCTAAGGAATTCAATTTAAATTACTCACAGAGAATGATTAAACTGACGAATCCCCACTAACTTTCTCTTGGTGGTGAAGCCCAACTGTGCATGCGTAACATTTGAGTTAGCAAAACATAACCCATGAATGCAAAAAGAAAAAATAAAATAACTTGCTAAATACTTCATCAGTTTTTTGGGTTTCTCTCTGATATGGTGTTTAAACATGCAGCTGTTTTTTTTTATTATTTTAGAGAAAAACAAACTCTAACTAATTTGTCAAAACTAATTTTTTGACGATTCTGCGACTTAAAAACTACCACACGGATTTTCATGAAACATGGACAAAATAAAATTCTCCATCACAAGAACACGGAGCATATGAAATGCCATCCAGATCCATTTTAAAATGGCAGAGAAAACATACCCCTCAAAATCAAGTTTAAACCAGGCTCTGCCAGCCGCTCTTAGCTATAAGGGTGCTATTGCACCGTTATAATATAGTAATATATTGTAGAATCCAAATATTGTATTTTTAAAGACATTGCAGTATACAGTGTGACCTTGCTTAATGGTCACTTCAGTACAAAGTCCATCAGCAATCAAAGCATTTTACCATCCTGATTTGTACTCACTGAATCAACCTTCAATATGAAGTCCACCCGCTATTACGGATTACGAGCACCATCTGAATTCCCAAACACATCAAAACTATGTTAAATTACCTCACTTACACGATCAACATACTGTACACTGCCAATGAGTTTTTAAAAGGAAAAAAGAAAGAACTGTGTGGATGCAATTAGCTGGGTTTGCTGAAGATGGTTCCAAAGGCTATTTGTACCTAATAAAATGTTGCTCTCTTACAGACACCAATGGACAATAAACTGGCGCATCCTTCAACGCTGTCCTTTGATCTGCAGTGCAGGTGTAACACATCTTGTAATACGACACAAACAGCTCACAAGTTACAAAGAAATATCCTGCGAGGAAAAGGAGAGATCTACAAAAAGAACCACTTAGTGAAAGCAAAGGAAAACTACAAGCTTATTGTAAGACTGAGAGACATGTAGTTTTTTTAAGTTTCTGAATTCAACAGTGCTGATTGTATAAAGTGTTACTGAACACCCTGCAGTGTTTACTAGAAACGCAATAGTTTGCTTTTGCTATATCTATTTTTCATACCTTCTTCAATTTATTCTTGTTATTTTTTACACCTCATGGAAATACATTTCTCAGGAGTGTTTATCAGCAGAAGATCATTTCTCTTCAAATCATCACAGTGTATCCAGATCAGGCTCCCGCTTGTAACAAAGCTGGTGCACTGAATGAATGGTGAGTTGTGGGAACAGGAAATTAGCATTGTAAAAAGAGGGAGCATGAACTTGATACAGCTAAGATATAAATAATAATGAACTTGATACACTACAGGATGATTCATAATTAACACAACAATGTCAGAGATGTGTTATGATTTCCATCTTGCACACTGAACTTACAGCACAGAGCTGCAGAGTGCTGCTGACATTGCAGGGTTACTGTTATCTTCATTGATCAAACACGCTTTTTATTATTTACCACAGAGATGAAAGGGCTTTTCATTTGGTTGTGTTTTTTTAAATTGTTTTGCATAATAAAATATTTTGATTTAAGTTGTCTGATTTATTATTATTCCTACTTGTCCAGGCTGCCTGTACCACTGTTTTACACCTTGTGACAGGGCATCATCATGGCCAAGCTGTTACCGGCACGTAGAGAGACTCAGAGACACAGAAGCTGCAGTTTCAAGCGTTAATGCACACTTTTAATAAACAAACAAACAGTACAAAAACACCTTTAACAAACAAAACGGCACAAGGGCCAAAACAAAAAGTCAACACAGCGACGTGGCAACACATACCTCCTCCTCGATCATCAACTTTAATTCTATTATTGGCACCCTTTTTATACACCTGTGGCTGGAGCCTAATTAATCATTCCACATTCCCACGTGTTTTGACAGGGAATAATTTAACCCCCTCCCTGCTGAACCAATATTCCACACACACACACTTCATACCTGCAGGACTTTCAGAATTGTTTTCCCTCACATACTACACAAAGGCACCAAGGTTCATGATTTGAATCTGTACTACTTTGATACACCTGCAAACTCTAAGGGCCCTGCTTCAGTTACAGCTGTATCATAACCTGAAATAAGGCGCTTTTGCGTGTTGTGAAAAACAGACTCTAAGAGTGTGGAATTTTTGCTTGTACAAGTATGTAAATGTAAAATACCAGTGAGAGTCCTCTATAAACTACTGAAACTAAAACTACATCTACTGTCACTTAAATCTGTTGAATGTATAAAAATGGCCCAGTTAGCATAAAGGGTTCAGCCATGGGAAATCTGCAAAAATGCCGAGGCATAAACCAAAAAGGATTAGCTCTGTAAAGATGTGCAGTAATGTAAAAAAGGCACAATTAGGCAAACATACCCTCACTTGTTATTCATGACGTTACTAGTTCCTACTGTAATAACAATGAGGGCCAAGGTTGCCCCAGTTGTTTCTTGTTTAACTTTTAAATCACATCTTTACAGGGCTGCCCTTTCTGATAACTTGGCTGTTTTTAGTACTTGTGTTGCACCTCCACTCAGGACCAGATCAAAATGTGCTACTAGTGAGTTTCATTAAACAAATAAAATGGAGCCCACTACTTTCCTATATAATTGATTTTAATAATTCACTTATTAAATATTATCTACATTCCCTCTAGAAACAAACACAGTAGCGTCTGTGTAGTGCATCAATATGTTAGTTTGATCATTATTTATTTATTTATTTGTTTTTGAGCACTTTTTCTCTCAGGAGCCTGTCGTGTGGGGAGAGTCCTGTCCTTCCATCCGTTTGCTCATCAAACCATCTTCTTAAAAATATTTTTAGGCCTGTGGTCCTTGTAGTATACACCCCTTGTTAGTTAGTAAAGAAAATATTGTACTTCAAGAACTCATATTTTCTGTTTGTTATCTTTGTGTGACATAAAGAACCCTTTGCCTATGTTTGGCAGGGGCAAACCTTCATGAACGTATCCTTCTTCCTTCATTTATTTGAAAGGGGCCTGTAAGAGGGGCAGAGCAGTTATAACTATCTTATTTACCACTGGAGTTCCCCCTACTCCTTACAAAACCAGTTTGTGAAGTGGTTGAAGATTTGTTTGCCCTGGTGTTTAAGGGTGTATTTTAGCCAGGGTTCACATATAGAATTGATCTTAATCATTCACTTACTAAATAATGTCTGCATTCCCTCTAGAAACATACACAGTATCTTCTGTGGAGCACATTCATTAAAAATACATACAACTAAGTATCAACTATGTCTAAACTTGGCGAGAGTCAGAAATTAGAATTATTTTGCTCTACAGACCCTTGTGGCCATATAAGATTATAGTTCCGCAATAGTTGTGGTTTCAATGTTGTTTCTATGATAAACTCTGATTTTCAACCATTATTATCTCAGTAATGGTGAGGGGTATAGTGATATCCTTTGGAACATGAATACTTTGTGACATTGTCTCTTTAAATCTTTAAATAGGATTAGCATTTTAAATGCTAAAAGGGATAAAACGTTAACATTTCCAATGTACAATCTGAATTAAAATGCCATCTTTCAGCAGATCTGGAGAAAAAACTTATAACAGCTACAGCTATAGTACTCAGCAATGAGATAGCAGTCTCTACTGATGTAACTCCCTATGGTGATTCAAGTTTGACCGGATTTGTAGTTTTACTGTTATTTGGATTTTAATGTTGTTTTTTGTGCACATTTGAGTGTTTGGGAGGTGGCAGTTTTTCACCATCAGGTCTGCACAGAAAGACATATGCCCTTCATAACACAAGGCACTGTGTGAGAATGCTGCCACTCGACGGGGGATATCAGCTCTCTGTGGCCGACCTCCTGGAACTCATTCCGGGCCGCAGGCCTCCCGGTGCAGACTTCCATCGCTATTAATTTCTAGAGCTGTTCTGATACTCCTACTCAGAATTGCTTTTAAGAAGTATTTATCAGCAGGTATTCAATAAACCCATCCATTAACGTGTTGATTTCAAAACAAGAAAACCTGCCCTTCACTCACGTTTACAATTGGGTACCAATCAATTAGAATTAACTTCTGCATTGCGTGTTTTAAAAGCTGATTGTAAGATTATTTTCCTCTCATCCAGGACGCTGACATTTTTACTGCCGTACCTGCGAACCAAGAGTGTAAACTGACTCCACTTCAAAACCGCCTTCAACTATAAGTGTATATGATGTGCTAGATATTGTGTATCTGAGTTTACTGATCCTGTTTACACACTGCTGCTGCCCGTTATCTTTCTTTTTTTTATTATTTTTCTATAAATAACATGACATCAATATTAAACTACTAACATTAATTAATTCAACACTCATAAATATGTTAATACATTTAAGAAAACTCCCTCACCCCCACCCGATACAGCCTAAAGAAATAATGTTGAAATAAAAATAGTCAAATATAAATACACAGCACACTGTGTTAAGAGCTATCACACTCACAAGGTGTGCAGAAACAATATTTTTAGTTGCAGTGTTTAGAGGACATCAATGAGAGAGTGTGAAAGGCTCAAACTATTTGTTTATCACTCTTGATCTTGTGTTGCTACATTGGTATTCGTCTGATTATGCCAGAAATACACACGTGTAACGGAAACAGGCACAGTTTCCATTGCAGTATTATAATCTCATAGTGTGCACTGTCACATTTAGTTGTGTCACAGATTGAGGAACTGTACAGTGTTAGTTTCAGAGATTAGGTGAATAGCATTCTAATATGCCTTGGAATGTGAAATTAATCATGATATGTAAGTTTTGCATCTTTCATACATTTTTTATGAGTACATTTGAAATGTTGCGTTTCTTATTTGTAAAATGGTTAATTTGTTTTTCAGTTTTTGCACTTGGAGACGTGCTGCTGCTTTCGACAGGTATGTGTGTCTCTGACACGCTGACATAAGATACAATGATTTAATGCTTGATTAAATTAGAAATTAAGAACATTCACGGTGAAATTCACAAAGACATTTTGTCCAAATTATCTTTATCACCATTATTCTTGAAAGAATACATGCACACAATGAAGTTACTCAACCTGAAATAAGCAACTCAGGCATTGAATTCTTAGGTATTTTTATGTTATTTATTTCTAGTTTTCTCACATTAATGGGTGTCTATCTTTTCAGAAAGAAGTGGTGCAAATGATAGTTTGGAGTACAGGCTTTGTAAATTGCACCGTTGTGTTTTTCTACCAAATAACGTTACTATTCTGAAATGCTTGAAATAGAGCCAATTTCAAATAACTATATGCAATAAACATGTGTTTATGAATGAATGAAAAAATGTATTAACATTTACAAAGATGGCTTTTTTCTTGTATTGTTAAACTGATAAATCTGTTTTCAGTGGCCCTAGTTTTAACCAGTTTTGAGAAGTGACCGATTTATTCAAACTTTGTCTTGGATTAATGTAACAAATATCTACCTCAGGGCACATTTTAAAAGCAGTTTCAGCATCTGCATCAGTCAACACTACAGCAGCACAACACATTCATCTAAAAGATCTGGCAAACATTTAATGTCGGTTCATTTCATGTGTTCTGAAGTCCTCGACATTTTTACACTTCCTACATAATATCCATAGCATAAACACACATGACCATCACCACACATAACCAGAACACAAAAGAGTAAAAAAAGCAATCTTACATTTTACTGACAAATTCTATAATGCCTTTATTGAAACAGCTATGACTGAGAATCATGAGCTGAGAATCATTAAGGAAAAAGGGGTAAAAGTCACAATATATTGGATTTAGTATTAACAAACAATAAAACACATCTGTTAACATGTTAATATGCTAGCAGTTATCACTTTATTAACTAAGAAAGTTACCTTTCTTTATCCATCTATGCTGTTACACACACTGTGACAGTTTTTTGAAAACACGTTTTCTAAAAAGTAAAATCCGCTTTCAAAACTCATGTACAGTTTAGAAAAAAGTGTAATATTGTTATTAGATTAAATGTTCCAGATCACATGAATACAGAAAAGTGGCGTTTTCAAAGAACAAATGGTCTTATTTAATATTCTTAAAACAGCATGTTTCAAACACATTTATATGCACTGAACGTCCAATGTCTATAAATACTTACTTCAATAAATGTTCATATGTCTGTATGTTATTATTTGCTTATCAGATTGTTCTCCCTCGTGTTATTTTTTAAAAAGTGTTTAATACATTTTTACAGAGCCACTTCGTACAGCAAAGATTCAAATTGGGAAACCAACTGCAATGGAAGGGGAGAAGGTTGAATTCAAATGTGTAATATCAGCTGTGTACAGAGAACAATCAAACAGCAAGGAGAATTTGTTCCATCTGTATAAAAACAGAGAGAAGATCAGCTCACTGCCAGAGCCCGGAGGAATGGGAGCTGTCACATTTATAAAACAAGACATCAGTAAGAATGACGCTGGAAACTATACCTGCATGTATGGAAATGAGAATCCAGGAGATGTGAAAAACATCAGCCATGGTTCTTCAGTTTATCTCAGTGTACAAGGTAAGTACAGCACCAAACAATGAGGAAACACCTGAATGTAACTTTTCTGTGAAATAAATTAATTGATAGTAATATAGCAAATAACAAAAACATTTGAAAATTCTTGAAGAGGTTAATTACTTTTTAAATGCATTTTTTTTACAACTGCTTTTAGATCCTAAATTATTCAGCTGTTATTTTTTTGACAAATTTGTAGCATATATAAACAACAGACTTCTCCTTCAGTCAATTGGTGATTAAAAAAAAAAGTATTGAAATTATAATACATTTCCCATACATTAGACTCTGACTAATCAGAACCATGCTCTGGTAATTAAATGCTTGCTGATATCAGCTGAAGAAAGTTAAATCTTATAATTATGTGAGAATGTATAAAATAGCTGTCTTTGAATGTTTTATTCAAATGGTTCTGATTTATCATCAGCTATAATTAAAAAAAATATATCAGACATAAGACTAGATAAGGTGTTTTTAATATGGAACAGATTACGATTCTGAACAGAGTTTGGATTAAGATTTACTGTTTGTTGTTTCATATGTTTAGGTGCATTCTGAAGGCATGTTTTTAACAAGTTAAACTGTATTTTCAGAGTCAAGCTATCAGCTCACACTTCAGCTAGACAAACACAACCCAATGGAAGGAATGGATGTATCATTTAAATGTATGATACCAGCTGAATTTAGAGATGCAGCAGGAAAAGAGGATTTTTTCCATCTGTATAAAAATGGAAGCCTTGTCGATTCACAACCCGATCCCAAAGGCTTACCAGGTGTTGAGTTTTCCATAAAAAATGTTAAGAGGAGTGATACTGGAAACTACACCTGTGTGTATGGAAAAGAGAAGCCTGTGAACTCAACAAACAGCAAACGCAGTCGCCCAGTCTACCTTCATGTGACAGGTAAGGACTGAGCTGAATACTTTGTGTCACAGTGGGGTCAACTTAGTTGATCTAAACTGTGACACATACAGCCTCCATCTTTTAATCATCAGATGAGGGGACTGTGAAAACCAACATCTGTAAAGATTTTGTGAGTCTTCTTTACAGTATTGTGAGTAAGATTAAACTAACACCCCATGTCCCAGGTGGGGCTATACTACAATGGTAAAGATTAAAATACAATTTAAAAAATCCATTTGGTGCATCTGGTATAGTAAAATACATATAGTAAAATACTGTGTGCTTCTAATGTTTGCTGTTTATATTCCCACAGACTATATGACAACTCCATTCCAACAGAAACTGACAGGCAAGTCTGTGTTTGTTTTGTTTTCAATTCAGTTTTCTGATTTAAATTAATGGTTTTGACAAAATAGTTAAACTGTGTCTATTTCACGATTAAAATGATTGACTTGGAGTTACCATCATTGCATACAGTAGGGGTAGTTTCTTCAAATGAAACCATTCTGACAGGACTCACCATGAAGTACAGTACGCTAATATTAACCCCAGTAGTGCTGACCTATAATCTGAACCATACTCTTACAGAATGAAATACAAATATAAAAACAAAACAAAGACTGGGCTGGCATTATTAGCATGGAACAAGTCATGATGCAAACAGAGGTAATAATTAATGTAAACCGTCCCTTCTGCAGGCAATATGTTTCGGGGCAGTTCAAATACAGTCCAAGGATCCCAGGTTGGCAATACTATGCCCTCCTAGGGGAAATTCAATTACCCATGCCTTTGACGTTAAGGCCAAATATTTTTAATTGAAGGCGTGGTGACAGGATTAGATGGAAGTAGATAGAACTCCGGACAGGAGAACAGCTGAGGATCCAAATACTGCCACTCAAAATGACTCCCTCTGATGTTTACCCCAGATTGATTCATTGAAACCCTTCAACATGACTACAGATAATCAGTGGAATGAGGTCTGCACAAGATCAGGTTTATACATTGTAGGGGCGGTATTTAGATTTCCCACTATCTACATCATTACAAAAAACATATTATCAAATTAATGTTGGTCTGAATTATTAAAATTATTAAACAGCTGGCCACCTTTTTAGCACAATGTTGATACTTCTCTACACGTTGTTGGTTATGTTCCCACAGGAGATATGACAACTCCAACCACATCTATCAAGACCCAACAGAGAAATGATACAGGCAAGTGTGAATAACTGTTTTCTATCAATACATTTATCACTGATTTTAAAGTAGTCCAAGTTTTAGAAAGAAAACTAGGTTCTTAAATTGATAATCAAGGCAGTAAATAACTAATATATCAGACTGTATAACTGAATAAGAATGATCACAGCTCTGATTATTGCTGGTGCACACAGATAATTCCATGCCAGATTAAACCAACTATAAAAGTGTACATATAGATGAGAAGCTCAGGTGGGTCTAGCTTGGCTCACAGTAAAACTTCATAATCCCTGTCTTGTGTCCCCACACAGCCTGTATAACCAAACACTGGTTCTGTTTTCTCCTCAATTCAGAGTCGTACGGCCTGGGGAATGACATCAGAATCTTCCTATCCCTGGGGATCCTTCTTGTGCTCTCAGTTATTGTGGGGGAAGACTTCAGTAGCAGACAGAGGAAGCACCATGGGGATGGTAAGGGAGCTTCCCTGATGGATTAAATATAATTGCCTGATTGATCACGAATCATTCATATATACACACAGCATGAAGTCATATAATACAGTGCAGTGTATATTAGGGTTGTCAAGCGTTTTAAAAAATGTGATTAATCTCTTAATTAAAAATTGTAATATTGGTTTTAATCACATATTTAATTGATACAAATACTGCATCTATCTCATTCAGGTTTGTTTTATTACTGACACTATTATTATTATTATTATTATTATTATTATTATTATTATTATTATTATTACCTCTGTCGGAGCCAAGACATTTTGTTATAATGCCCCTCATCTTGGAACTTGCTCCCGATTCATAGCAGAAATGCAAGCACAGTTGAGTCTTTTAAATCATGCTTGAAAAAGTATTTGTTTGGGTCTGTTTATTTGTAGCTGGATTATATATTAGACACAGGCTTTTTTATATTTAATTTGTAAGGCGCCTTGGAATGCTCGCATTTAGAGCACTAGTATATAATTGAAATGTGCACTGCCATTTATTATTATTATCATCATCCAAAAAACAACCTAGCATAAAAATACATGTTGTCCTATTTCTAGATTAATAGTTTTTATAGTCTTTATAGTTTATTTATTTAAACAGAATTTCACAAAAACTCCAGCATTGTTGTTAAATTGTTTGAACCAACTGTTAAATCACAATGGAGTCAGTTTATTACTCACCTTAATGTATTTCAATATATTTTGTTTTTCATTGCCTTTTTTTAAACTATTCTCTTATTAGTAAATTGAAATTGTCTAAATAAAGCAAAGCATTCATTGAGTAATGGTTATATATTCTCCTTAATTGTACATACGATTATATATTGGTTATACTATCATACTTCTCTTGCTTTGTGGGCTTGCAGCGATCCTGGATTTCTAAAAGTGTACACGGTCGAAACTGACAGATGATAGATGGTGCCTACGTTCGTGATACTGAAACTCAATTTGACGGTAGATACGTCAGAAAGACTTTTAAAAACAAACTTCTTTCAATGCAAACTCAGACTGCACACATTGCGCCGCATGCACGCGAGTATATTAAAATGGTGCCACAGGGAATGAATTACAGTGTGCGAAGAGGCTCAAGACAGAGGAGTGTTATTAATACACAGGGTGGTATTTTGCTGTGTTTTAATGCAGATTCTTCAAAAACAATACTCTTTACTGTCGTCCTAAAAGGTATAGACAATGTCGACCCAGGGGACTTTTTTGACCTGAAAAAAGAAACATGGACCAGGGGTCACAAATGGAGATTAGATAAAGAGGCATTCAGAATAGAAAATAGGAGGCACTTTTTTACACAGAGAATTGTGAGGGTCTGGAACCAACTCCCCAGTAATGTTGTTGAAGCTGACACCCTGGGATCCTTCAAGAAGCTGCTTGATGAGATTCTGGGATCAATAAGCTACTAACAACCAAACAAGCAAGATGGGCTGAATGGCCTCCTCTCATTTATAAACTTTCTTATGTTCTTATGTCCGATACCTTTTAATTGTTTTTTTTTTTTTTTAAATCATATGTCTTGTTTTTGACCTAACTATACTTTTCTTTGTACCCCTAACTAAATCAGGACAGCTATGCCGTTTCCCTGTAAGGTTCTTCCTCTGCAAAACAATTACTTCTTCTCACTGCGTAGTCCAGTCCATAGTCAGGGGCATAGCTAGAAATAGATTTTTACTCAGGCATATCCTGTTCATGAAGCCTGGAGACTATTGATGCAAATATAACTGAAAAGCATTGTTAGACGCTAACTCTTTTTATCCAGTGACTCACTTTTATTGATGTTCAAAATGTCATGATGCATATTTTTTATTTTTTTAATTAAACAAATCTCCCAGCAAAAACCACACCAACATAACATTACTGTATTCAAACTGTTAGAAATATGTGATATTAAAAGGCCAAGAATAATAGAAGTTATAGATATGAATCAGTAGATGGGTTTATACCTTCATTGAGAGACATGCATTTGGTTCACTGCTACTGAAGTTAATGCTGAGACTGGTAACACTGATGCTACAACTGGAACTGGTAAGACTGGTGCTGCTACTGCTGGGTCTGGTGCTGATACTGCTGGGACTAGTGCTGCTACTGCTGGGACTGGCAAGACTGGTGCTGACACTCCTGGGACTGGCAAGACTGGTGCTGACACTCCTGGGACTGGCAAGACTGGTGCTGACACTCCTGGGACTGGCAAGACTGGTGCTGACACTCCTAGGACTGGCAAGACTGGTGCTGACACTCCTGGGACTGGCAAGACTGGTGCTGACACTCCTGGGACTGGCAAGACTGGTGCTGACACTCCTGGGACACCGATTTATGAAAACGTATCGCAGCTAAACATCACATTGCACAGGACTGTCAGCAGAAAAACAATATTAATGTAAGAAATACAATCACTAAACATTCTTACACAGAGTTGGCTTCTTCTGAAAGAAATTCGTTACAGATTGGTTTCTACGTTTCATCTTTGAGCATGTACAGTATCTAACTGTCCATTAAATAATATATGGGACCAGGGGCTGGTTGCACTAACGAGAACAAAAAATGGGATTGGATCCGAATTAACTGGACTCGGATCATAAACAGATGTTGGATCCAATTCTGGAGGTACGCACAGCGTAACTAGGGAAACTGACCAATGAGAAGCGAACATGTCTGTTTGGCGCAAAGTTTCAATACCCCGGCTGTCAAATTTATATACAGCCTAAGATCACAATAACAGTAGGAAGAAATGGCAAATAAAAAAAAACAACAATATGAAAACATGTCGATTATATGCCACTCAAATGTAAGTGGGCACATTATTTAAAAAAAAAATAAATAAATAAATATTAACATATATCTTTGTACTTTTTTTTTTAAGTACCTAGCTGATTTTTACTGAGGTGGCCACCACTAGGGCAGCAGTGTGGAGTAGTGCTTAGGGCTCTGGACTCTTGACCAGAGGGTTGTGGGTTCAATCCCAGGTGGGGGACACTGCTGCTGTACCCTTGAGCAAGGTACTTTACCTAGATTGCGCCAGTAAAAACCCAACTGTATAAATGGGGAATTGTATGTAAAAAAAAATAATAATGTGATATCTTGTAACAATTGTAAGTCGCCCTGGATACGGGCATCTGCTAAGAAATAAATAAATAATAATAATAATAATAATAATAATAATAATAATAATAATAATAATAATAATAATGTACGCTACGCCCCTGGTAGTCCGTAAGATTTCTTCCTTTGTTCCTCACTCTGTAGTCCTTTTTGCTCCTCACAGACCTGTTATACTCCACTTGTAATTGCTTAACACTCAATTTAATTTGATTCCCTTCACCTGGATGCCTTGTAATAGTGCTAACCCAGGTGATGCTGGGATTTCTGCAGACCGATGACCTCTAGTGGTGAGCACGCTGGTACTGCAGTCTATTTTACCACTTATTTTATACAAGTCCTGTCAAGGGGAATAATGCTTTACTGTGCCATAAACTAACATACTTCCCTTCAGTTACTTTGCCACAGCAGTCACTTCAGTTATACCTCAAGGTATACCTATAAGGGTCAGTGTAGGTGTGAGATATCTTCCTGAACTGGGGGTTATTCTTTTAGGAGCAGGAGTCCTGTAATAGATAAAATAACAGATGTCCCACAGTGCAGTTCATCTCTGGGTTCTGGGGTATTTCATAACCCACTGGAGCTTCGGTCTCGTGGTTTATGATGTCACAGAACCCCTCGATTAAATATTCTCTCATAATGCACTGCAGCCTTATGTCTGTTACTTTTTATACTATATGGATTTTAAAAAATATGATGAAATATGTATTATATGTAATATATTTGGTGATCCAAAATATATAGTAATATACTGAAGAATCCATATATTAGACTGTATTTTTAAATATATTGCAATATAGAGTGGGACCTTGATTTATGGTCACTTCAGTACAAAGTCCACCAGCGATCAAGGCATTTTTACCATCCTGATTTGTACTCATTGAATCAACCTTCAATATGAAGTGCACCCACTATTACAGATTACGAGCACCATCTGCATTCATGTTAAATTACCTCACTTACACGATCATCATACTGTGCACTGCTAATGAGTTTTCAAAAGGAAAAAAGAAAGAACTGTGTGGATGCAATTAGCTGGGTTTGCTGAAGATGGTTCTATTTGTACCTAATAAAATGTTGCTCTCTTACAGACACCAATGGACAATAAACCGGCCCATCCTTCAACGCTGTCCTTTGATCTGCAGTGCAGGTGTAACACATCTTGTAATACGACACAAACAGCTCACAAGTTACAAAGAAATATCCTGCGAGGAAAAGGAGAGATCTACAAAAAGCACCACTTTGTGAAAGCAAAGTAAAAGTGTTGCTCTCTTCTGTTCTCTCATAACATGTTGTGACGGGGAGCCCCACCCTATGTATATTTGTGCGCTATTTTTTATGATTTATTTGTATTATGATTTATATTATATATGACGTCGAAAAGCCATGTTTTGTATTGTTTGGAGGACGACCATCCGCCATTTCTTGTTTCTGTTTTTAAATGACTCGTGGGAATGCGTGACTATCAGCTACTGATTATTTAACTGGCTGACAGTCACGCAGAATGTAAAAGACCTGCAGTTTGGCTGCACACAGAGAAGTGTGTTCGTGAGTGGAGAACAGGTGTGGAGTAATAATAATAATAGTAAAAAGATAACAACCAGCATACTACTTGTTACTATGTATTGTTTGTTTGGCCCTTTTGTTTTTAAAGTGTTTTGTGTTTGTTTAAATCTTTTATTTGTATTAAATAAAGCACTGAGCACCGTAGCGGTTTCTGAATTGCTGTGTGTGTAAACCTCTATGTTTTCATATTACTGTCTTTGCAGTTAAGGAAAAAAAAGCAGTACACTTTTATTCCTGCCTAACACACCTCAGCTCCTTGAGCCTGTGCTCCACTCTGGCATACGCTATGCGCTGCCACGTTGTGTGACTGCACGCGGTCCAGAACCAGGTTATCGCTGCTCTGATTGCCTACCGCAGCCACTCGAGTCTGTGTATCCACCCCGGTGTATGCTACGCGTTATCCTGGGTTGTGTTGACTTCACGCGGTTAAGGCTACGCGCCTCTCAGTGCTTAGCGCCACAGCATGTCAATAACACCTGCACTCAGTGCCCTGATCCTTCTGTGCACCAGTACTGTATTCTACCTCACTCAGTGTCCTCGGTGCTTCTGCACCCTTGGTGCCTGTGTGCTTCAATAATACACAGGTCTACACCCTCTGGTGTTTAAACAACGCCCTTGGTGCTGTACAGACATCACACATGGCTAAAGTCCACGCTTGCACGTCCTGCACAACATCCCCTGCTAGCACGGCTGATCCGTACGCGGCGTTTGGAGCCCCTGGCCAGGCAGCAAGCTCAAGCCCCTGCTCTGGCCCCAGCTTAGCCGATAACGCTGACCCGTAGCTGACCCCGACTGCACCGGTGGTTCCCCCGGATGTTATAGAACCGGATGTCAGCATTGCTGAGGAGGACCATGATGCGATTCTATTGTGGCCTCATGGGACGGTGGCTCCTTCCTTCAAAAGCAGCCTCTGCCCCCCCTGATAATTTCTTGGACCAGCGGTTGAGGAATTACTGCAGCGCTCTCACCGAGAATGCAAGGCGTCTCGGCAGGCAGCCTCAATGCTCCTCTCCTTTACTCTTGTACAGGAGAGAACGAGACATTGGTGTCCACCGTACTCGCCAGGCTGTCCGGCTGGGTGAATGGTTTATCACACTGGACCAAAAGAACGTGGATTCCATGTTCCTATTCGTCCAGCACACAGGAAGTATCTCTGTTTCGCCTTTCAGGGGAGCGTCTTTGAGTTTTCCGTGGTGTGATTCGGCCTCTCCCCCCGCAGGCAGAGGAGTTCACAGATCCTGGTCGGATCACTGGACATCCCTGCACATAAATGTGTGGGAGCTGAGAGCAGCCCACGAGTGGCCCAAAGTGTTTTTTACGCTTTCCCGTCTATACCGCTGGTCCAGGCCTTTCTCGAAAAGGTCTGGTTAGAGGAAACGTCAGTTCTCCTAGTGGCCCAACAAGTGGCCCAAGAGAATCTTCAGAGGTGCCTCGATGTCTTATATTTGTACTGCGGCTATCTGGGCTATGCCACATACTTTCTCCAGGTCGCATCGGTCTCCCTCACGGATTTGATGGAAAAAGAGAAATGGCTTCCTTTGGAAGACAGTTTTATCCTCTCGGTGGGCGGGACCGAGTGCATCATCCCAGGAAGGGGCCTATCGGCAGCTCTGGTATAGAGAGCTCAGCAATACCTACCCAATGGGCAGTCATATCCCATACATAATGTCATTGCTGGCCATCTTCTCTTTCAGGGAACCAGGGTCATGGAAGTAACCTAATGTTTTTCACCTTCAGAATTGTTTACCCTCATGAACCACACAAAGACACTGAGGTTCATGATCTGAATCTTTACTACTTTGATACACCTGCAATCAATGAAGTCAGAAACTCCAATATAAACTGCTGGAACTCAAACTAGATGCAGCCATATACATATGAGATATCTACAAAAGAGGTCAAGTTATACAGCAAAAAGGGTTAGCCCTGTAAAGATGTGCAGTGATGTAAAAAAGACACAATTAGGCAAACATACCCTCACTTGTTATTCATGATGCTACTAGTTCATACTGTAATAGAAAGGAGTGCCAAGTTTGCCCCAATTGTTTCTTGTTTAACTTTTTAATTACATATCCGAGGGGATAAAATAGTAATCCAAGTAATCCAATTAGGGAGTTAACCACTCCCTAATCCATGCACATGGAATAGGGAGTGGTTAACATGTAGAAAACAGAAAGTACTGATTAGAGGAGAAACCTCAAAATGGAGCGAGGTAACCAGTGGTGTACCACAGGGATCAGTATTTGGCCCTCTGCCATTCCTAATCTACATTAATGATTTAGATTCTGGTAAGCAAACTAAATTAAATTTGCAGACGACACAAAAATAGGAGGAGTGGCAAACACTGTTGCAGCAGCAAAGGTCATTCAAAATGATGTAGACAGCATGTAGAAATGGGCAGACACATGACAAATGACATTTAATAGAGAAAAGGTACTGCAAGCAGGCAATAAAAATGTGCATTATAAATATCATATGGGAGATACTGAAATTGAAGAAGGAATCTATGAAAAAGACCTAGGAGTTTATGTTTACTCGGAAATGTCTTCATCTAGACAATGTGGAGAAGCTATAAAAAAGGCCACAAGATACTCAGATATATTGTGAAAAGTGTTGAATTTAAGGGAAGTAATGTTAAAACTTTACAATACATTAGTAAGACCTCTGGTCACCTCGTTACAAAAAGGATATTGTTGCTCTAGAAAGAGTGTAAAGAAGAGCAACCAGAATTATCCCGGGTTTAAAACACATCTTGTATGCAGAAAGGCTAAAAGAATTGAATCTGTTCAGTCTTTACCAAAGAAGACTACACTGTGATCTGATTCAAGCATTCAAAATTCTAAAAGGTATAGATAATGTCGACCCAGGGGACTTTTTCGACCTGAAAAAAGAAACAAGGACCAGGGGTCACAAATGGAGATTAGATAAAGTGGCATTCAGAACAGAAAATAGGAGGCACTTTTTTACACAGAGAATTGTGAGGGTCTGGAACCAACTCCCCAGTAATGTTGTTGAAGCTGACACCCTGGGATCCTTCAAGAAGCTGCTTGATGAGATTCTGGGATCAATAAGCTACTAACAACCAAATGAGAAAAATGGGCTGAATGGCCTCCTCTCATTTATAAACGTTCTTATGTTCTTAAAACTATCATCCAAAGGAAGCCATTTCTCTTTTTCCATCAAACCCATGAGGGCGACCGATACGACCTCGCGGTTGGTGGTCATCTTCTCTGATGTGAAATGAGTTGCAAGCTTTAAAACAGGATTATCAATGTAAATCAGTTTGGACTGTCCACAATGGCTTTCTATTCAACTGAGAAATCAGAAAATGATAAATATACTACAAATAGGCGAGAATAACCAAAGGCTGATGAAAAACCCTTCCTAACCAACCACTAACGCTATTCCGAGCAATAAAGGGGTGAATTATTAGAAAACAGCCCACAATACTGGCTTCCGAAGTTGCATAATGAAGGAAAGTGACACATTTAATACAGCTAAGAGAGAATAACACAATACTGTTGAAAACACTGTCAGAACCGTCCTTTTAATACCTGGTTGTTCAAAGTAAACATTAAACGGTTTACTGTGACTTAGACAAAACATTAGAGAGGTCCATCTTTTGAAAAAGATCAATTACTTGGGTTTTTCTTTTCGGTGTATTTGTTTTGCTTTCAACTTATTTGCAGTAATATTGCTCTTTGCTCCTGTTTGACAGAGCAAAAGGTAATTAAAGGGGCGTGTCCCTCATTACCATAGGAATGAATACATGGATATTTGATTTTGTGCTCTGGAGCAAAACCAGTCTGGGATTAAATTACATTTTTGCACAAGAGAAAGCGGGGAACATATTAGTGTACAAAAAATGGAGCGAAATCTTTGGAAGATTATTTTCCTCTGATCCGGGACGCTGACATTTTTACTGCTGTACTGGCGAACCAAGAGTGTAAACTGACTCCACTTCAAAACCGCCTTCAATTATCAGTGTATATGATGTGCTAGATAGTGTGTATCTGAGTGTACTGATCCTGTTACACACCGCTGCTGCCCGTTATCTTTATTTATTAATATTTTTTATTAATTTTCAATAGATAACATGACATCATGTGACAGAGAAAGAATGAATCTTGGTTATAAATCTCCCTCCTGACCTGTGGGGGCGCTGTGTAAAGGGAACAGTGTGCCCCGGACTGGATGGTTTGGCAATTCATTCCAGGGAAAGGTGGAAGTCCGCCATCTAGAAAGGGGGCGGAACCACAGTACACCAAGTCATCGCCCCAGACGGGAGGAAAAGTGATTGCACTCGCTAACCAAGGGGGCGTGGCTGAAGGTACAAAAGGGGGTGTGGTCAAACGAACTGTTCCTTTGTTATGGTTGCGAAAGAACCACTGAAGGACCACTTGCACCAAAGCACTCATTCTGGACTTGTGATCATGTTTGTGTTCTGTGTGTGTTTATACCGCGTTTATTATTTCGGGGACTGTACCCTGTGGTTTAAACTGTGCAATACACATTTCTATTGCGCATGATTTTCCATTACTCTATTATAATACACACTGCTGTGTATTGCCAAGGATATTATTTACGGTTGCCAAATGACCTGGATTATAAAAACAAATAAAGCGTTTTTTGGACCATGAACTTTGTTGATTGTCATCTGTTTACACATTGCATCACCTGTACACCTGCACACTGCAAACCACTTTGACACACGTCAATATTAAACTACTAACAATAATTAATTCACAAAAACATTCATAAATATGTTAATACATTTAAGAAAAGTCCCCCACCCCCACCCAATACAGCTTTATAATAAATTATGTTGAAATAAAAATAGTTAAAAATAAACAGTTCCTGCCACACCTTGTGTTAAGGGCCACTCACATGCTGTTAATCCAGGCCTAGAAATTGATATACATTGATGGCCACATGTGTGGGCTTACAGTGTGTGCAGTACAGTAGTTACATAACGGAAACACACATTGCTAGTGTGCATGAGTTTCCATTACTGTATTATAATCAAATAGTACGCACTGTTACATTTAGTTGTGTTACAGATTGAGGAACTGTTCAGTGTTAGTTTCAGAGATTAAGTGAACAGCATTCTAATATGCCTTGGAAAGTGAACTTAATCATGATATGTAAGTATTATATCTTTGATACGTGTTTTTTTATGTAGGAAAATTTGAAATGTTGCTTTTCTTATTTGGAAAATGATTCATTTGTTTTTCAGTTTTTGCACTTGGAGACGTGCTACTGGTTTTGACAGGTATGTGTGTCTCTGACATGCTGACATAATAAGATAAAATGATTTAATGCTTCATTACATTAGAAATACATAACATTTAGAGTGAAATTCACAAAGATATTTACTCTGAAGTGTCTTCAGCACCATTATTCCTGTTAGAATAAACACACACACAATGAAGTTACTCAACCTGAAATAAACAACTCAGGCATTGAATTCTTAGATATTCTTATGATGTTTATTTCTAGTTTTCTAACATTAATGGGCATCTTTCTCATTTCAGAAAGAAGTGCAATTGATAGTTGAGAGTAAAAGACTTTGTAGATTTCACCCTTGTGTTTTTCTACCAAATAACATCACTGTTGTTATTCCAAACTGCTTGAGCTAGAGCCAATTTCAAATTACTACATGCAATAAACATATGTTTATAAAATTACTGATAAATGCATTAACATTTGCGATGGCAGCTTTTTTCTTGTATTGTCAGACTGATAAATCTGTTTTTAAGTGGCTCTAGTTTTAACCACGTTCATAAATTGAGACATTTAATTCAAACTTTGTCTTGTACGGAATTCCTCAACATCTTCACTTATTTACACTTCTTACATAACATCAATAGCACAAATGCACATAACCATAACAAAAAACAGTAACAAAACTGGTTACATTTTACTGATAACTTTTATGAACACAAAAGGGTGTTTTCTGAAAAGAAATACTCTTACTGAATTTTCTGAAAACTGCAAGTTTCAAACAGATTGGTATGCACTGAATGTCCAGTGTCTATAAGAAGTTCAATCTCACTTCAATAAGTGTCCATATGCCCATGTTCTTATTTGCTTATCAGATTGTTCTCTCTCCTGGTATTTTTTACATTGTTTAAATACATTTTTACAGAGCCACTTCGTACAGCAATGATTCAAATTGGGAAAACACCTGTAGTGGAAGGGGAGAAGGTTGAATTCAAATGTGTAATATCAGCTGTGCACAGAGAACAATCAAAGAACAAGAATTGGTTCCATTTATATAAAAACAGAGAGAAGATCAGCTCACTGCCGGATTCCGGAGCAATAGGAGCTGTCACATTTATAAAACAAGACATCAGAAAGAATGATGCTGGAAAATATACCTGCATGTATGGAATTGAGAATCCAGGAGATGTGAAAAATATCAACCATGGGTCTTCAGTTAACCTCAATGTACAAGGTAAGTACAGCAGCAAACAATGGTTAAACAGCTGAATGTAACTTTTCTGTGAAGGAAATTAATTGATAGTAATATAGCAAATAACAATACCAAATTTGAAAATGCTTGGCTTTGTTCTTTAAGAGGTTAATTACTTTTTAAATACATTTCTATTACAACTGCTTTTAGATCCTACATCATTCAACTGATGTTATTTTCCAGATTTGTAGTTTTTAAATGAGTCTTGAAATTGCATTCACATTTTTTATACTAAATTTCCCATACACTAGACTCACTAATACAAACTATGCTATGGTCATTAAGTGCTTGCTGATATCGGCTGAAGAAAGTTACATTTTATAATTGTGTGAGAATGTATAAAATAGCTGTTTATATAAGATGTTTTATTAAAATGGTTATTACTGAATTTTCATTTAATATTAAACATAAGACTAGAGAAGGTGTTTCTAATATGGTACAGATTATGATCAAGCCATTAATCTGAACAGGGTTTGGATTAGTAAGAGTCTACTGTTTGTTATTTATAGACACACTCACACTTCAGCTAGACAAACAGAGTGCAGTTGAAGGAATGGATGTATCATTTAAATGTATGATGCCATCTGAACTCAGAGAAGCAACAGGAAAAGAGAACTTTTTCCATCTATATAAAAATGGAAGCCTTGTCGATTCACAACCTGATCCCAAAGGCTTACCAGGTGTTGAGTTTTCCATAAAAAATGTTAAGAGGAATGATACTGGAAACTACACCTGTGTCTATGGAAAAGAGAAGCTTGTAAACTCAGCAAACAGCAAACGCAGTCGCCTAGTCTACCTTCATGTGAAAGGTAAGGACTGAGCTGAATACTTTGTGACACAGTGGATTCGACTCAATTGATCTAAACTCTGGCACATGCGGCCTCCATCTTTCAATCACTGTGAAAACCAACATCTGTAATGTTTGTGAGACTTCTTTACAGTATTATTGAGTAAGATGAAACTAACAACACATGTCCCAGATGGGGCTCTGCTAAAATTAAAAATACACTTGAGACATATGTTATAGGCAAATAGAACTGAATCTCCATACATTTTTGTCTGCTTGATGACAAATTAACTAGCACTATATATATATATATATATACACACACACACACACACACATTAGGCTCAAAACAATTAATTGATTGCTCGAAGCTGATGTTGATCAAAAATTTTTAAAAAATGGTTTCATGTTACTAGAGTGAAATACAATGAAAGCACTTGGAAGTGGAACAAACCACCTATAGTCCGTATCCATAGCAATGTAGTCTAACACGTTTGCCTAGAGAAGTCTAGAGATATATTTTGCATGATTTATTAGTATAGAACTTCTGACAGACATATCTATGACATTAGACATATCTATCACCCAGGATAATTCTGGTTGCTCTTCTTTGCACTCTTTCTAGAGCAGCAATATCCTTTTTGTAACGAGATGACCAGCACTGAACCCAATATTCTAGAAGAGGTCATGCTAATGCATTGTACAGTTTTAACATTACTTCCCTTGATTTAAATGCAACTCTTTTCACTACATATCCAAGCACTTTGTTGGCCTTTTTTTATAGCTTCCTCACATTGTCTAGATGAAGACATTTCTGTGTTAACACAAACTCCTAGAACTTTTTCATAGGTTCCTTCTTCAATTTCAGTATCTCCCATATCGTATTTCTAATATGTACATTTTTATTGCTTGTATGCAGTACAATGTGTCTGCCCAGTTCTGAATGCTGTCTAGATCATTTTGAATGACCTTTGCTGCTGCAACAGTGTTTGCCACTCCTCCTATTTTTGTGTCGCTTGCAAATTAAACAAGTTTGCTTACTATACCAGAATCTTAAGTCATTAATGTAGATTAGGAAGAGCAGTGGGCCTAATACTGATCCCTGTGGTACACCACTGGTTACCTGGCTTCTCCTCTAATCAGTACTTTCTGTTTTCTACATGTTAACCACTCCCTAATCCATGTGCATGCATTTCCTTGATTCCCTACTGGGTTCAGTTTGAGAATTAATCTTTTATGCGGGACTTTGTCAAAAGCTTTTTGGAGATGTAAATAAACCATGTCATATGCTTTGCGATTATCCATTGTCGATGTTGCATCCTCAAAACAACTCCAACCACATTTATCAAGACCCAGCAGATGTATGGGATAGGCAAATGTGACTAAGTTTGTTTTTCATAAGTTTCCTTGAACTTCATGAAATCACTTATTTTAAAGTACTCCAAGTTTTAGAATGCAAAGTAAGTTCTTAAGTTGTTAATAATCAAGGCACTAATTGATTAATATACTGTATATACATTATAATTGAATCAGAATGATCACAGCTCTGATTATTGCTGGTACATATGGACAATTTCATACCAGATTAAACCAACTCCAAAAACTAGGCTTTCTGTAAAACTTGTTTATGGTGCTTGGTGTACCTGCGCAAAAAACAACAATGTATGACTTCACTGTGGAGCATACTGTATGTACCCTATTCACATACTGCAAGATCAAGACACTGTAAAAACAGGACTGAATTACATTTGTTTTAAACACATCGTGATCATGCTTTTATGTCAATAGGTTATTAGTGAATTATAGAATCTGTTTACACATATTTAACTGGATCTTACAATGAATCCCATTTGTATGTGGATCCCCCCAGGATCTGTTCCAGCTCTGTACCTGGGTGCAGGGGTAGGATCTGGGGTCCTTGTGCTGCTGTTACTGCTGATAGGAGGAGTGCTGAAGTGTCTGCAATCCAAACGAGGTAGGGCACAGCATTCTTCGCCACAATGGATACAAATGAAGTATGTTTAAATGATGGTGACTTCTTCATCTCACTGTGTCAATTTATTGTGACCCTCAATCATGTTCAATTCTATATTAAAGTTTGATTCCTGGGTGAGTGTTTACTGCAGTCTTCCATTGTTCAGCGTTTGGTGCAAAAATGTACCTTGCTGTTACTGATGCATAGTGTAGCTGTTTTCACCTCCATTCCAAGTAAGAAAATAATCTATTTGATACAATGCCATTCCAGACCTTGCTGTCCAGACTGGACCTGTGTACATCATGGTGGTAAGTCCTATATGTTACATGTCTCTCAAACAATTTGCTTGTATATATATACAGTTTTTTTTTCAGATTAAAATAGATACATTTCCATTATTTATCATTCATTAAATACACTCACAAAACATTGGATATACAGACTCTCACATAATAATCCAGGTACAGTGGAACGTCACATATCCATCCGTCACATAACCACCCTGATCAATTAACTGCCTCTCTAAATAAATAAATAAAAAAATAAATATTACAATTAGGCTACAGGAATAATGGTATTGGCAGCAAGTGCAGCGTCCGCGATGGAAGCAGAAAGAAAGCGTTATAGCAATCCGCCTTCTGGTGCGTTCCCCTTTAAGAGAGACGGGCTGTGTGCGCGTGTCAGTCAGCTGTGTGTAGCAGTGACATTCAGAAAGATTTGTGCATGGAGCGCACGGTTGCAGATATTGGCAGCATCTTGTTGTAGATGCATTTGAATTAAACAAAACAAGCTTCATAAACGCAATGCTTACCGGCCGTTTGTTTAAAATAGCCGAAGCAATATTTAAACCGATCTTCTTATCTGCTGTTGGCAATATCAAGAAAACGCACAAAGTACCGTGACAGAGATAATAAGAAAGCAGAACCATGGAGGCAGGGACTTCTAGAGTTAAGAAAGAAGCCATCAGTTGCAGGTTACTGTACATTTACCGTTTGTTTTGTTTTGTTTTGTTTTTAAAAAAAAAAGCTTTGCATGGAGATGGCTTAACCTAATTAACCTCATTTACGGTTGCTTACTTTTAAAGTAAAAAATGTCCCCATGTTTAAAGCAGTTTGCATGGATGTGTAAATGCTTTTACCATAGATGTTCGCAAATCCGACTTTTTCACATATCCGCCTATACCCCAGTCCACTGGGGGTCAGATATGCGACGTTGTACTGTATTGTTATTATTACTATTTTATTTAGAATTAAAATGTTCTTTTAGACCTTGTGTAATGAGTTGAGTGATTTGAATTTGCGTCAGGAAAGGGACATTTGACATATTTGGTTTCCATTGACTAATGCTACATTTCCCCCTGTAAACAGACTGTAGGTAATAACTCTCAGTTGAGGAGTGTATATGTTAAACTCAGAGTCAGGATTCAGTCAATCACTGACAAAAATAACCATTTTGCAATATGAGCATTTAAGCAAATTATTGAGCAATATGAGCATTTATAGCAAATTATTTTGCTCAAATTGCGAAACAGAAGTTACCAAACAATCAAAGAGCGAAACAGAAAAGAAGAGGCAGCTTGTGAAATGTGCTTTGGACAAATGTACCGCTCTACAATCTGCAGCTGCTACGTCGTTTCCCTTCTGGGTCAATACGTTCCTGCAACGGAGTCTTGTCGTCTTCCAGACTGACCGACTTCCCGACCCTGGCCAGCCCATCCAAATAACTCTACTTTCGCTGCTTAGTGCCCTCACAGGCCAGGAGGGAGATTTACAACCAAGATTCATTATATTTCTGTCACATAGGCCCACTGTGACCACATATCTGTTGCATTGTGGAACAAAACCTTCACCATTTGATTCTGAAATGTCAATGAGAGTGAGCTACTGACATCGCAAAATGAATGGCTGACATTTCTTTTTCAGGGAACTAGGGTTACAACTCGTAACCTAATGTTCCCTTTCAATCTCAAAATGTCAACCATTACGAGTTGTGAAATGTATACCCAAGCTGTCACAATGAGCCAAAGCAGCCACAAGCCTTGCCCTGGTGCTAGCCTAACTGTCATGCTTCCACCCAAGAGGACAAGCAGCCTCAAGGACTTTGGACCCCACCGAAGGTGCAGCTGAACCAGCAACATTCAGTCGATAAAACCTTATAAACGTCTGTGGTGTGGCCCATGCTTTACATATGCCTGGCAGGGATGTCCCATGAAACACTGCCCAAGACGTTATAGTACCTCTAGTGGAGTGAGCTATAACATTACCCAGCGAGGGTAAGTTAGCCAGCTCATAAGCTAACTCAATGGTATCCACTATCCAATGCGACAACCATTGCTTGGAAAGTGCCTGACCTTGAGTACGCGACCCATAACATACCGGTAACTGGGTTTGTTGCTATGAGTTAGAATTGTTAGACTTGTCCATGTAACACCTCAGCACCCTGCCAGGGCAGAGTGTGTTAAGGCTGTGATCTTCTTCAGAAGTGAAAGGGGGCAGATGGAATGCCTCCAATTCCACCAACTGGTTCAGGTGAAACTGCGAAACAACCTTAGGCAGAAAAGCTGGGTTAGTGCGCAAAGTAACCTTATCATTATCATACCTTAAAGGAATCCTCTACCGTGAGAGCCTGTAACTCACTGACACGTTTTGCTGACGTGACAGTCAGGAGAAACGCTCTCTTAAAAGACAAATATTTAGGGTCCACTGACTGGAGAGGTTAGAAGGAAGCCATCATGAGAGCGTCTAGGACTAAGTCCAGATGCCAGGATGCAATCATTGGTTTAAGGGGAGGGCGGAGCCTCCTATCCCCTTTCTAGAACTGCACTGCCAAAAAATTAGCTCCGGGAGACACAGAGTCAATTTTGACGTAGCCCACGGATATAACAGCCAGGTACCCCTTCAACTTAGAGGGGGACATAACTTTCTCTAGGAGGTCCTGTAAAAACTGCTAAATAACCGGCATGGAGCAGGAGGTGGGGTCATGGTCTCTCTCCAAGCACCACTCCTGGAAAATCTTCCATTTATATGAATACTGAGACTTCGTTGAAGAGGCTCTAGCATTCTCAAAAAACAAACGAAACTGGAAACAGCAGCCGCTGCTCCTCAGCAATCCGCACTAAAAACGCACAGCCGTGTGATTTAGTTCAAAGTATAATCAATACAGAAATAAGAACTACTGTCACATCCAAAGGAAGGGGCAAGCTAGCTTCCAAAGAAGAATATGGGAGGTAATAACTAGCCAAAACAGTCTCGAAGAGAAAGAGATTCTCGCAAAAACAGAACAAGTGGAAGCACGTCTGCTCAGGTTAGAGTGAGGAATCAAATGGCAAAGATTTTGTTCCACAATGCAATAGGTATGTGGTCATAGTGGGCCTATCAGGCAGCTTTTTAAATATGTGCTCAGGTCATGTGACACAAAGGCCATTTCCCAACTCGTAATGGTTGACATTTTGAGATTGAAAGGGAAAATACAGTTTTAGAAGAAATAACGAACATAATAAAAAATGGATTGTTTTATTCATATTGCAAAATCAAATGTCAGTCTACACTGGTCTAATCACTGTTTTTTAAGTGAAAGAAAGAAAGAAAGAAAGAAAGAAAGAAAGAAAGAAAGAAAGAAAGAAAAGTATGCTTATTAAACATTTATAATATTCTGATAAATTATAGGAAGTGGTGAACTACCACTTTTTAGAAACCATGTTTTACAGACCCGATCTGCACCAGACAGTGCAAACTCTTCTTAAATGTTTTGATTTTCAAAAGAAACCATATTGAGAACTCCTCTGGGTTACTGAGCCTCATTTTAAAGCACTATTTTAATTGTTTAGATAATAATAGTCAGGCATAATTAAAGTAGTTCCATCAAATTAGATACATACTGTATAAAGAAACCATAATACCACAAAAAATCACTGTATTTGTTTTTGCAGCGCTTGCTGCTGAGGCATTTAGAATTGCACTTAATGTCCTTATGCGCACAGAACTACTTCTTTGTTTGACAAAAAAATGAAGCCTTGCATAGCCCCAGAATCAGCTGCTGCTGCTGTACGAAGATAAAGTTTGTTTTCTTTGGGTACTTCCTCCAAATTAGGAATGCGCTATCGGACAATTGAAAATCAATTCAACTGAAAAGGTGCTGCAGAGATCCTCCAGCAGACCGAAGACTGAAGAAGCTGTCTCATCTTTCATGTTTCATTCTTTGGTTGTTTGGTATTTTACATTTTGCAATTTCAGCACACTAATTGCTCAAAGATCAAAATAATCTTTCATTTCATCCTTTAATCATTTTTAAATGCTCAGATCGTGATTGACTCTGAGTGTAACATATACATGGTGTAGAGGAACTTTGAGAGTGTCTAATGCCTCATTCACACAACCTAAATAATTCATGATAATCACATGATGAAACCACAACTGTGAACAAAGTGAATGATAATGACATGGTTTCAACACATTACGTATTGTTTAGGTATTGTTTTTAGTAATGTGGATAAGGTATAACAAGAAGATATTGTGCAGCTACTGGTATATATTCACAGATGGATAAAACGCCCTTTTCTTTTATTTGTTTGTATCTCTTTGTTTGGACAGTTTGTTTAGTACCTTTTAGCCATCCTGACCTCTCTCCAATCTGTTAATTTATTGCAGAATAAGCCCAAGCAGCCTTCAAAGCAACAGGACGACACACTCACCTACTCAGAAATAAACACTGCCCATGTCACCAAGAAGAAACCCAGCTCTGCACCTGATGAAGACAATGTAACATACGCAACAGTTAAAACTTCCACATACTGAAAACCACTGGGGAAAAATGAATGTTGTTTTGAAAAATACCTGAATAATCAATGCATTAAAATGGTATTTCCATTTTATCTATGTACTCTCTGCTTTCATTCCTACCAGAACGATCACACAGAGTCCGATCAGAGGGAGACACTTTAGTTCTTGTCCCAGAACTGGCAAACCATTGAAGATATAAATAATCTAGGAGACTGTGGGGAATGTTGACTGTGGGGTAGCAGTGTGGAATAGTGGTTAGGGCTCTGGACTCTTGACCGGAGGGTCGTGGGTTCAATCCCTGATAGGGGACACGGATGCTGTACCCTTGAGCAAGGTACTTTACCTAAATTGCTCCAGTAAAAAAAAAAAAAAGTATAAATGGGTAACTTAATGGGTAATGTAAAAATAATGTGATATCTTGTAACACTTGTAAGTCGCCCTGGATAAGGGCATCTGCTAATAAATAAATAATAATAATAATAATAAAAAATAATAAAATGTGTCAAACAATAGAAGACACACTGATAGCAATGCCATCAATGCTGGGAGGCAACATTTATATGAAACCTTCTGCACAGGTTCTAGTGTTTAAAGAGCTTGTAGTATCCTGTGTGTTTCCATGTAGGAGTGTGGGATTCTTAATCAAAGCTAACACACAATGCATTTCTTAATAAAGCTAACACACAATGCATTTCTTTTATCAATGCTAACACACAATGCATTTCTTAATCAAAGCTGACACACAATGAGGTGTGGTGTGAATGCAAAAGGGTCTAAAATTGGGTTAATTTGGCAACAAACTGCCAGTGTGCTTGAGAGAGTCCCAGGACTGAATGTCCAGCTTGTAAGTTGTTTAGAATTGTAAATAGTATTCTTTCCTTTCAAAAGAACTTGATAAAAGCTTTGAGACCCTAATCTGTTGTGTTATGAATGAAATTCAGTTATAATTCTTATTTCCTGTTTTACATGTGATTCCTATTCATACTGTAAAACAATTAGATGTATTTCAATAACCAGAAGCGGGTTTCATAGATCCCAGTTAGCAGCAGTGCTAATTTACCTTACCTAAGGTACACAGGCAGTCCATGATTAGTGCTCATGTGGGTCTGTTGAATCAGCCACATCTCTGAGCTACAGCCACTTCATCATGGCTCTGTATGTATTTAACTTCATTGTTATAAAGTGTACAATATGCATTTGTGTGGTTGTATTGTCTGTTATCTATTATCTCAACTCACTGTTTATTTTTCATCAGGGCAACCACCACCGGACATGTTTTGCATTAATGGTCTTTTATCATATCTGTTTTAAATAGTGTGGTTTGCTTAAGCAAGGTTCTCTGTCATTCTTGTCACAGCGCTACGCATGCTAAAATTAAACACTGCATATGCCTTGCACAATGAGGCTGTGAGTAGCATTGGCTTTCTCATTCTTCTGTCTAATGTCTAAAAATAATTAATTTCTGTTTGTAACTTCAGAGTCATT
Organism: Acipenser ruthenus; assembly: GCF_902713425.1. Classification (NCBI taxonomy): domain Eukaryota; kingdom Metazoa; phylum Chordata; class Actinopteri; order Acipenseriformes; family Acipenseridae; genus Acipenser; species Acipenser ruthenus. The sequence continues at coordinate 5,726,049 of NC_081240.1, read as the reverse complement.
TCTATTTCACCTCAGCCATGCATTGCCTGCTTTGTGCTTTCAGAGTCAGGGGTGCTGAACCCAGCATCTGGTTTCATTGCTATATGCTGAGCTGCATGCATAGCATGTGCCTAACTGTTGTTATGATGCTCATGTTATCTGCCTGTTCCTCAAACTGTCACTAAGTCCTGGTCATTGTCCCGCAGCTAAATTTAGTGACAAAGGATTGTTATAGACAAAATAATGGAACATTGTGTTGTAGCCATGAGCCGTACATTTGCATTTGTTCCCTTTATAACAGAAGTGAATAAGTAAAGACATTGAAAGGAATGCGTGTCTGAATGATTCTGATTCTGAAGTGTAGTTAAGTGTTCATGTTTAAATATAATTATACAGGTTCCAGTTCTATATGCTATCCTTCCAACTCTGCCGTTGATTGCTTCAGAAGAACCCCAGCAACTCATCCAGCATGTTTCTGAAATCCATTCCATGTTGCCCTTGTCCACAAACTGGTAAAGAGTACAGAGGAACAGAGATGATAAGTATGTCAGAAGATGTGGTGGACATACTGTAGGGGACATCTTGAAAGCCTTGGAAGAAATTAGAGGGGAGTGAAAGACCTGAGGGCGGCACGGTGGCGTAGTGGTTAGCGCTGCTGAGTCACAGCGCCAGGGTCCTAGGTTCGAATCCGACCTAGGGTACTGTCTGTGTGGAGTTTGCATGTTCTCCCCGTGTTCGCGTGGGTTTTCTCCTGGTACTCCGGTTTCCTCCCAAAGTCCAAAGACATGCTGTCTAGGTTGATTGGTCACTCTAAATTGCCCTCAATGTGAGTGTGTGTGTGGTGCCCTGCTATGGACTGGCGTCCCGTCCAGGGTGTAGTCTCGCCTTGCGCCCTGTGTATGTCGGGTTAGGCTCCGGCTCACCACGACCATGTAAAGGAAGTAAGCGGTTAATGATAATGGATGGATGGATGAAAGACCTGAAGGCCTCTATTCACTAGTTTGTGAGAGAGTGGTCAGCCCAACAGAAAGACAGGGACAATGTAATTCAGAATCAGAGAAGTGTGCCCCCTTCAGCCAGGAACTGGAATGTTGTCAAACATGCTGAGAGTGTGGGTGTGTCCTGCTGTTTCCTTCAGTGGAGCTGCTGATCTGTCCTGCAAATGCTTTATGGGAAATTAGATGTATATAACAGAAAGATAGGCATGCTAATGTGTAATTGGTACTGGTCCCCATGTATTTATCCCCCATATTTATCATAGCCTGTGAATTTGGTAACATTGTGCTAGGAATGGATTTGCTTGTTATGTATGTCTTGGTGCTGGACATTACATATATAAAGTGCTTTTTGATTTTACAGGTCAATATTGGGGTGGGGGCAGTATTCTACCCTGGTCTGTTTATTATTCAGGCTCAGGTTGAAGGAATGCTGGTTCCCTCCTAGATAGTCATCACTATTTACTGGCCTGGCTGGTGAGAAGGCAGTGTTCTGGTTAGAGTAGCCACTATTACTATTAAAATTAAAATATGATAAAGGGATTGATTTGGGAAAGTTTATAGTAAGAACTGCAGTGAGGAACATTATAGAAACACCTCTAAAGAACATAACAAGTTATCTTGGTGGAAGGTGAAGTTCATCTACTGGTCAGGGTTTAACTGACTCTGAGATGGGAGCTGTAACAATGTTCTTACTCTCACCTCAGATAAATGTAGACAAGTTATTGTGCTGATATACCATCAACTTGAAGTTTAGCCAAGTCAGTTAAGATGTCACCCTTTTGAGTGCCTGTCACAATGATGGCTGGTAGATGACAATTCAATTCCAGAAGCATACAACAGTGTTTATGTAGGTAAAAATGTCAACGTACAACTGAAACAGAATTTAAATCATTCAACAATCTTTTTTTCATCTCTATCACTAAGAATTACAGAAAAATTGGCAAATATACTGTGGTATTTATTTAGTCAGAGAACAGAACAAAGATCACTCTGAGGCAAGCAGTAGCAGTAACACTATTCAAAAGTCTTCTGAGAAATCACCACGCAAGTCTTACTCAGCATGTAATATATGTAGCAGTGGCATCTACTTATTAAATATCACCTTATAAAACTGACTAACGAGTATGCAATGTTTAAACTCGACAACAGATACATCTCACCACTACCCTCCAATTTCAGAAACATATTTAAAACAAAATTAAAATCTCTCCTGCTCTCTGCTGACACAACCGTTGGGCTTTTAAAGAAGGTCGGGTTCGGTATAGAATTGTATTGTGCTCGCCGCGGACGGGAAGGACTGCGGCACTGCGCAAACTGACACGGAAGTCGTTTAGTCCACATATCATCTAATGCTGGTTTACAATATAGGGAAATTATGTCGGTTACCGGCCATTGGTGTGAAAACAGACTCAGAAATTATTGGGCAGCTTCTCTAGAAGACCACAAAGCCTCAAAGCCTGAGTAGAATCATTTCCTACAAAAAAAAAAAAAAAAAACACTCGGAAGCCCCTCCACTGAGTGCCAGTGCAGTGCAGTGTTTGGCTGTTCCATGAATCCTCCCTCAGATGTGGGAAATCAGTCTGCTTTCAATTCACACCTGCCATTTTATTTAATCTCGAAAATGTTACTATAAATGGCAATATTCAATGTAATGTTTATGGTAAATAATAAAAAAAGCACAAAATATATGTTACAATCAAAATCTTCAGGGACTATATTTTCTAAGTGGAAGGATACATAATATATTTCTTATTTTTTCCTTAAAAAAGCTAGTTTGTGTAATTATTTTCAAAAAAGAAATGTAGCCATTTTATAAGCGAAATAACCCACTCCTGTCATGGGTTATTTCTTACATCATGCTGGTTCTGCACCAGCACGTAGAGCATTTGTTTCATTTTCGACTATTTACTTTTACCTCCTCGCTCCCCGTACTCTACTCCTCAACCATCTCTCCCTATGAGCCCGGAGTGGGTCCTTTTTTCTGTGGCTGGAGCCTTAATTACCCAATAAACAATTACCTTATTAAGGCTCCAGCCACATTTCCATGAGATGTATAGGGATGGGGTTTTAATACAATACAATTACATAAAAGGGGGTGGGCACCTGTGGCTGAGTGGTTTGCAGGGCACAGGTGTAGGTGTGATGCGGTGCGCAATGAAGAGACAGACAGTGATAATCAGAAAAGAGATTTAATTTTTAATCCAGGTCTGGTGACCAAAACAATAATCCCAGGCAATACACAACCATGTGTAATGCACTGTACTATAAAACGGGTTTGCAGTCCCAAATAATAAACACACAGTTAATACTTCCACAATATACAAACACGCTCACCAGTCCTCGTGGTGCAAATTACAAATTATCGTGATACAGGTGCCGTGATGTCCAGGTTAGTGCTGGCCTCTGGCAACATCTCTGGAATGTGTTAGCCATTTACTAATAATAACAAATAGCAACAATCAGAGACACACAAACAAAACACTCAAGATACGATGCACACAATACTGGTCCTTCCGGGTCGTTCCTTAACCATTAACAAAGGATTCATTTGTTTTTCAGTTTTTGCACTTGGAGACGTGCTGCTGGTTTTGACAGGTATGTGTGTCTGACACGTTCACATAATAAGATACAATGATTTAATACTACATTGTTATTCATTTAATACTACATTGTTATTCATGTTCAATTACATTAGAAATGAATAACATTTAGGGTGGAATTCACAAGGTCTTTCACTCTGAAGTGTCTTTCTCACCATTTGTCCTGAATGCATAAACACACACATTAACGGGTGCCTTTCTCTTTTAAGTACAAAATATGCAAATTATTATTTTTATTATTTATTTCTTAGCAGACGCCCTTATCCAGGGCGACTTACAATTGTTACAAGATATCACATTATTTTTTACATACAATTACTTTATTTTTTACACATTATTTTTACATATAATTACCCATTTATACAGTTGGGTTTTTACTGGAGCAATCTAGGTAAAGTACCTTGCTCAAGGGTACAGCAGCAGTGTCCTCCACGGGGATTGAACCCACAACCCTCCGGTCAAGAGTCCAGAGCCCTAAGCACTACTCCACACTGCTGCCCTGCCAAATGATAATTTGGAATAGAAACTGTGATTTTCTCCCCTTCTGATTTTTTTTTAAATAACATAACACACGTTCCTATCTACACCTTTTAATTTTCTGTCGTAAACATGAAACTATGGAGAAACAAAGTGAAGAAGACAATCACTTTGGCTAGTATCATCATATCATACTGATAAAGACATAGGTCTTTACTCAGGGCAAATTGAATAGTCCTATTTTATGGTTGAACACATGTATTATTATTATTATTATTATTATTATTATTATTATTATTATTATTATTATTACTACTACTAATCTGTAACTGTACAGAAAACAATTGGTCATTTTACAAACAGCACAACTATTCCACACAGTAACAGTTCTTTTTGAACACTCACAGTAATCTTTTAGAAACACCATATGTCTCGCTCTACAACCATCTCACTGGTAGACTCCCCCTGAACTGGAATCGAGGCTGTCTTTATACAGCCAGGACTCTGCCCTAACAAGACACACCTGTGTCCTGTTACACAATTAACATTGGCCATTTTGACTATGGCCTTCTGGGAAATGTAGTCTTTTAGTCGAGAGCCATTTTACCCCACTACACACAGTACCCACTACAGACAGTTATTTATATATATAAAGCTATACATTCAAACTCCAGCCCCTTTGTCAGATCTCAAATCCAGGTGTTCAAAGTGCTGCTTGATTCTTTGTTTTTAATACATGCTGTGTTCGACACCCTGTGCATTGGAATTTGAGAGTTCTGTTTAGCTTTTCTGATGGGATGCTACTCATCACATCACCAGACAAGTCATTTCTAGGTGCAGGAAGCATCTGTCACACGTGGCCAACAACTGTACAGTCTAACAAAATAAACAAACACAAAAATGAAAAAAGAAAGTGCTGCAAACTTAATCAGGGACAATCAACAATTTATTTTTTTTCTTCCTCATTTGATAGACATGAAAAACCCAACTAGTAAAATTACCAAACTGCAAATAAAAAACAGTGTTGGGTTGTTTCTTATCAGTGTTGTAATTGTAATTGGTGTTCACAACAGTCACTCCAAAGGGGGCCGAATTAGATAACACTTAGACAGAGCCTCTTCAGCACAGCTCTGTATGTATTTCATGTCATTGTTATCAAGTAAATTGCTATTTGTTTTTCTATTATCTCACACACATTACATATTCTCTTCTTTTCATCAGGGCACACTGTAACCACCAAATGACATGTTGTGTGTTGATGGCTTCTTAACATTTCTATTTTAAGTCCTGTGGTTTGCTGAAGCAGTGTTTTAAGAGTCTTTCTGAGCTTACTAAAATGAACTCTGTACACGTCTCGCACAAACAGGCTATGAGCAGCACTGGCTCATGCGCTTGAAGAGTCCCAGCCCTCGGGTTCTGATGGGTTTCCATGCAATACGCTTAGCTGCATGCATAGCATGGACTCCCCTGTTGTTATGTCTGCTATGTTATCTCAAGCTTTCCAGCTGCCCTTTACACACTGTCTCACAAACTAGGTCCTGGAGGTTATTGTGGCACAGCAAAACTCAGAGGATTAGGATTGATTCGTAAATTGTAAACTGTATTAAATGCTAAAGATTATAAGTCCCTTATAAATGCCTTTAACTAAATAAAACTGTATTTGATTTCCTGTTTTCAAAGCTTTTGTTTCCATGATTTAAAATAAGGGAAGGTGAATATCCACGGTTTACCCTTTCACTGCTGTTATGCAATTTCTTTACTTTGAATTTAGTTTGGGGAGGAATCAGATTTTACCAACAAGCTCATAAATAACTGTTGACTGGCTGCCACAGTGTTAGTGCTGGAGCTCAGCCTGCATGCTGACTGTTGATTTATTACACTTGTATGAAAAGCCTCTATCCTGTTTTCCTGGCTACATCAAATGGTTGTGTCTTGTGCTCATCGAAGAAAAGGACCTTCCTTAAAATAAGGCCCATGGAGATCTATTGAATTGACCTTATCAGCTGTGGATCTAAATGCCACCACCATTTAAATCATTAAAAATATGAATCTTACGCATTTAAATATTTCTGCACACATAATAAGAACTAAAGACACTAACATGCACTGTTGCCCTTTAATCATTTTTTGAAAGTGCTGGTATTTAAATCCACTGCTGTTCCGATCAGTTGAATATTCTCCATGGTCTCTTAAAGTCCTTCTCCAGTTACTCAAAGTCAATACTAATTGAAAACCGACATTCTTAATCCCTCTATCCAGTACAGTACAGTTGGTTTAATTTATGTCTCTTTAATAGCCAAGAACCTGTACTGTTGTAGACTGCATGAGTCAGCACTTCCTCCCATAAACCACTGTGTATTCTACTGTTCTGAGAAACCTAATACTGGTGACCATCTCACTCAAACACTTTGCTCTTCTAGACACTGGCCCCAGCATGCCTTGTCTCAATCTATTAGCCACTTTGAAATATATTATTTAACAGCAGGGAACATTCAACCACTGAAGTGTCCTCCAGTATTCTGTGTACAAACTGAAACAACCCTTACATTTGTTCTTTGAACTCAATCATGTTGTGCTCACACTGTACAGCAGGTGTGGCCAACCCTGGTCCTGTAGAGCCACAATCCTGCAGGTTTTCTGGGTATCTTTAAATAATCAATGGCTAAAGACCTGGAAAAAATGTTAATGTTGACCAGTTCAGAAAATTATTGGTTCAGTTAAGTAATTAATTTAAGAATGAAAACCAGAAGACCCTGCGGCTCTCCGGGACCAGGATTGGCCACCTCGCTATAGAGCATAATGATGTTTTGGAAGTCCATTACAGTTCTACAGTATAGGAATTACAAAAAGGATCCAACACCATGTCAAATCTTGGTAATGCTTTACATAAAATGTCTCTGATTACTTTTTATTTACATTGTTGTTACTTAGTAAATACATGTGTATTTACACATAATTACAGTGCCTAGTGTTAACAATCACAGGTGTGGCCATTCTTCACTTAGGTAATTGAGTGCTAACTGGGGAGTGGCCACCTGTATAGAGGTTTAGGAGAAGGTGTTAGGTGGGTGTATATACTGTGTGTAGACTGACACTACACAGCCATCGAGAAGAATGAGGAAGCAGAGATTCTCTGATGCTCAATGAGAATTGTTGATGAAGTTTTAAAAAACAGGGCTGCGCTGTCTTGTACACCTTGGCAAAGCCCCAAACCCCAGGATCACCCATGTCTGGTCAGAAATAGCCATACACATGTGGTGTTGGGTTGATGCAAAGATTCACCCATAAAGAAGATGGCATAAACTCAACAGGGACCGTGTGGGAGCAGAAAGTCAAAGATAAAAATGTGCAGAGGCAGAGTCTCTCATGTTAAGATCCTTTGCAGTTTGACTGAAGATGTAGAAATTGTGTTATAAGTCATGTCTTGTAACAAGACTCATATCAAGTTATTATAAATCATAAAGATGTGTCAAACTAAATAGTGACAACATAATTAATGATAAACTGTTGTTTAAAGCTGTGAAATTAAGCTCTGGTGTGTTTATCTTGTACCCCCCAAAAAACGAAGGAATTATCAACAGTTATTTACAGGCTACTGTACACTATTCCTTATAATTTGAAATTTGAATTATTAGTATCTGTTCATAAATTCTTTAAAATAAGCACTGTCTTTCAGCTGATGCAGATGAATGATACATTGAGGTTATAAAGAAAATACAACTACCTAGTCTTAAGATGACGACAATGAGAGGCTTTGAAGGACCAATACCATTTATGTATTGCTCTTGATCTTTGGTTACTTTAATAGCCAGCTTTTACATGTGTAACGGAAACACTTGTTCAGTGAGGGAGGGTGCTGTCGAATGTGCATTACTGTATTAATCTCACCATTTTCACTGGCATGTTTAGTTGTGTTACAAATAGAGGAACTTCACACTAGTAGGTTCAGAAATTAATTGGACAGCTTCCCAATATGCGTTGGGGTATTCATTCAATCATAATATGTAAGTATTATTTATTTGATAACTTTCTTATGTGTATACATTTGAAATGTTGCTTTTCTTATTTGTAAAATTTGTTTTTCAGTTTTTGCACTTGGAGACGTGCTGCTGGTTTCGACAGGTATGTGTGTCTCTGACACGTTCACATAATAAGATACAATTATTTAAATATTGATTGCATTATGAATGAATAGCATTCAGGGTGAAATTCACAGGGCCGTTTACTCTGAAGAATCTTTAGAACCATTATTGCTGAAAGAATAAACACACACACAATGAAGTTACTCAACCTGAAATAAACAACGCAGGCATTGGATTCTTAGATATTCTTATGTTGTTCATTTCTAGTTTACATTACTGTTACTATTCCAAAATGCTTGAGCTATGGCCAGTTTCAAATGATTACATGCCATAAATACATGTTTTTAAAATTAATGACATCTAGTAGCATTGCGAAGACGACTTTTTCATGCATTATCAAACTGATAAAATTAAACATTTCTCCTGGTTATATTTTACTGGTAATTTTTATGAAACAGAAAAAAAATAATATTGTTATTGGATTAAATGTTTCAGATCACATGAACACAGAAAAATGGTCTTATTTAATTTTCTAAAAAAGTAATGTTTTAAAAATATTTATATAAACATAATGTCAAATGTCTATAAAAAAGTTTATTCTCACTTCAGTAAGTGTCCATATGTTCTATATTTGCTTAACAGATTGTTTTCTCTCTTATCTGGCATTTTTTCATTTTTGCAGAGCCACTTCGCACAGCAATAATTAAAATTGGCAAAACATCTGTAGTGGAAGGGGAGAAGGTTGAATTCAAATGTGTAATATCAGCTGTGCAAGAAGAACAACCAGAGAACAAGGAGAGGAATTGGTTCCATTTATATAAAAACAGAGAGAAGATCAGCTCACTGCCGGAGCCCGGAGGAATGGCAGCTGTCACATTTATAAAACAAGACATCAGAAAGAATGATGCTGGAAACTATACCTGCATGTATGGAAATAAGAATCCAGGAGATGTGAAAAACATCAGCCATGGTTCTTCAGTTTATCTAAGTGTAAAAGGTGAGCACAAAACCAAACACCTGAATGTGTGTGTGTGTTTTTTTTTTGGTTTTTTTTTTGCATGTGTGAGGAAATTAACTGATTTCATATGAAAAATAACAAAATCACATTTTAAATTGCTTGGTTTGTTCTTAAATAGGTGGATTAGGAAAAATGCATTTTGGTAACAACTACTTTTAGAGCCTAAATCATTCAAAAAATGTTATTTTACAAACTTGAAGTATATATAAATAATAGAATGAACTTTCAGTCAATTGATTATTCTTCGAATGAATCTTGAAATTGTATTAGAAATATTTCAGCTAAATTTCCCATACACTAGACTCCCACTAATCCGAACTATGCTTTGATAATTAAATGCTTGCTGATATCGGCTGAAGAAAGTTCAATCTTATAATTATGTGAGAATGTATAAAATAGCTGTCTCTGAATGTTTTATTCAAATGGTTATTACTGATTTATCATCAACTATAACTTAAAAAAATATCAAACATGAGACTAGAGAAGGTGTTTTTAATATGGTACAAATTATGCTCAAACTACCGATCGGAACAGAGTTTGGATTAGTAAAACTGTACTGTTTGTTATTGAATATTTTTAGGTATGTTCTGAAGGCATATTTTTTAACCTAAACTGTATTTTCAGAGTCAAGCTCTCAGTTCATACTTCAGCTAGACAAACAGAGTGCAGTTGAAGGAATGGATGTATCATTTAAATGTATGATGCCAGTTGAATCCAGAGATGCAACAGGAAAAGAGAGTTTTTTCCATCTGTATAAAAATGGAAGGCTTGTTGATTCACAACCCAATCCCAAAGGCATACCAGTTGTGAAGTTTTCCATTAAAAAAATTAAGAGGAGTGATACTGGAAACTACACCTGTGTGTATGGAAAAGAGAAGCTTGTGAATTCAGCAAACACCAAACGCAGTCACCCAGTCTACCTTCATGTGACGGGTAAGTACTGAGCTGAATACTTTGTGTCAAAGTGCGGTCGATTCAATTGACAGAGGCACATACAGCTATTGCCAAAAGTTTTGCATCATCCAGATATATAGAATTTAGACATCATTGAAATATATATATATATATATATATATATATATATATATATATATATATATATATATATATCAACATAATTTAGATCTTGCATTTAACATCATGTTACAAGAAACTACAAAATAATATCTACTGCAAGCCATAATAGTAGTACAGTATTTCATGTTAGATTTCGAAATGTCAAATCTTAAAATTGTTGTCAGTTTTTCATTAAGTATTATTATTATTATTATTATTATTATTATTTATTTCTTAGCAGACGTCCTTATCCAGGGCGACTTACAATTGTTACAAGATATCACATTATTTTTACATACAATTACCCATTTATACAGTTGGGTTTTTACTGGCGCAATTTAGGTAAAGTACCTTGCTCAAGGGTACAGCAGCAGTGTCCCCCACCTGGGATTGAACCCACGACCCTCCGGTCAAGAGTCCAGAGCCCTAATCACTACGCCACACTGCTGCCCACTGCTCAGTATATGCAAAACTACAAAACGGTTTGTAGTTCAATGTGTTAACATAACATTATTTAGCAGGTTTAATTCGACTTTATGAAGCAAAATGAGTTAATTCTATAGGGTGATGCAAACTGTTGGCCATAGCTATAAAGCCACCATTTTAGTCATCAGATGAGGGGTCTCAGTGAAAACCAACATCTGTAAAGGTGTTTGTGAGTCTTCTGTATAGTATAGTTAGTAAAGTGAAACTAACAAAACATGTCCCAGGTGGGGCTCTGCTGAAATTGTAAAAATTAAAATTAAAAATAATTCTGGTACATATGGTATAAGAAAATAAATATAATAATAAAAAAAAATACTTACAGTTTGCCATATAGCAAAGCAAAATAGCACAACCGTGTCTTTAAAAAAAACATAATTATTATTATTTATTTCTTAGCAGACGCCCTTATCCAGGGCGACTTACAATTGTTACGCGATATCACATTATTTTTACATACAATTACCTATTTATACAGTTGGGTTTTTACTGGAGCAATCTAGGTAAAGTACCTTGCACAAGGGTACAGCAGCAGTGTCCCCCACCTGGGATTGAACCAAGTCGAGAGCCCTCACCACTACTCCACACTGCTGCCCTGTAATGAGCATTCTCATATTACTCATTACTGTAATTTACAAATATTCTTTTTATTTACTTATTTCATTGTGTGCTGTACAGTACTGCAAAGACCATCATTAAATAATATATGATATATTCTAAAGCTGGTATGGGGATGGAGGATAGAACTAAATGGCATGTTAACTATTGTGTCTCTCAAGTAGTTTCAATTAGACATGAAACTGCTTTGAAGTGTTGCAATTTCCATGCAGTTCATGAATCTGAAGAGATCATCAGAATCCCTCAGTTTAATAATTGTTGGTCTGAATTATTTAGAAGAGAAACTGCCACCTCAGCTTTAGTTTCTGTTTATATCCCCACAGAATATATGACAACTCCATCCCAACAGAAACTGACAGGCAAGTCTGAGTTTGTTTTGTTTTCAATTCAGTTTTCTGATTTAATCGAAAGTTTTTGGCAACATATTTCACAATTAAAATGATTGACTTGGAGTTACCATCATTGCATACAGTAGTGGTAGTTTCTTCAAACCATTCTGACAGGACTCACAATGAAGTACAGTACGCTAATATTAACCCCAGTAGAGCTGACCTATAATCTGAACCACACTCTTACAGAATTAAAATAAACAGAAAACATGTATAAACACAAAACAAAGACTGGGCTGGCATTATTAGTATGGAACAAGTTATGTTGTGAGCAGAGAAAATATGGACAATTGTATGTCAGACCCCCAAGCGTCCGCAGGAGAGGGCACTTGCCCTCCCGGGAATCCAAATTTACTAAATATATATATATATATATATATATATATATATATATATATATATATATATATATATATATATATATGTGTGAATGGTAGTTGTAAGCTTAACTCTCAGTTAGTGGTATGCAGTCGTACAGAGGAGTCATCTATTTGGGGTGATGAAATAATGGTTTTGGGATCTGTATTGGAAAGCACACCAAGCTGATCAAAAGGATACTAAGCTGACTGTCCTGCTCAAAGGCAGGGTGGACTGTCCAGGTATTCTTGTGCACAACCGTTTTTTGCTGGTGGGAAATAACGTGTGCGTTCAGTAGTGCAGACTACAGGGACAGAAAGACAGTGCGACGTTAGAGAACTCACATATTCAGGTAACCAGGAACGCGAAGAAATCCGGACCAGTATACGGTACCTTATTAGATCAAATAATTTTACTCTGGCTGCGCTTTTACTAACAGATTAAATGCTACTCTATACATCTGAGTGTGTCAGGTATTACAGTATAAATTGAACTGTTAATTATAGTGGCGCGGTACCACCACAGTTAGGGATGAGTTGGCTTTATTGTTAAACACCAATTTTTGCACTTTAATAATTTTGACCCTGTTAAATGGACTGGCACGACAATTTGCATGGATGGTCTTGTAGGGTAAATGTCTCTTGACGTTGTCAAATTCATTCCGGTCTGTGCAGTTTATGAGATCATTTTTGTTTTTGTTTGTTTTTTTAAGAGGTCTAGCGCTAAGAAAGTTTGGATTTGGAGATGGCCCAAAGATGGTGGTTTTACTGGTAATAAAAAAATATTAATATTTGGTGTTTAAAAAACATTGCATTTATAGCGAATTTCTGTAAATGTAAAATGGTGAAACGTCAGGCTACTCTCAGCTCTGTAGTTCTGCGGGAGTCTTAAACAATGCAAGCTCTCAAGAGTTCACAGCACACAGCTTTACAGGAAGTTTGGTGTAGAAATGCCTTAAATCTCCCAGTTTATAAAGCACAGATTTTATTCTTGATGTGAAATATTAAATTAATCTTTTAAATTTGAGAGCAGATTTATATTGTTTTTAATTATACAACAAGAAACTCGGATGTTTGTGAATACTGGTGGTGTTTTTCTTGAAAATCAGATTGCTCTAGCTAAAGTGCATTTACAAAAACTATTATGACATCATGCATTAATAAGAGGGACTATTTTGTACTGGTGTTTATTCTTCTTCTTTGGGTCTGCAAGCAGTTTAACACATTATTTCTTTCACAAAGGGCAACATATACAAGGGTAAATGCATTTTTATTCATGTTGTACTTTCTGTATCTTTACCAAAGTTATTTTTTATGCATTGCATTTAAATCATCTAATTTTAAATGTGTTTGCTTGAAGCAGTGTATTAAATCAGACGTCTTACAATGTGAATGCCCAACTGTGAATATCTTTTTCTTGCTTTCTTTTATGTGTGATGGTACAGACCACTTAAGTTGAAAATGTCTTTTTTTATTATTATTTTCTGTTCATAGTTATATTCTGTGGAGGCTGTGTGGTCCAGAGGTTAAATAAATGTTGTGGAACCAAGAGGTTCCTGGCTTTAAATCCCATCTCAGCCACTGACTCACTCTGTGACCTTGAGCAAGTCACTTAACTTCCTTGTGCTCTGTCTTTAGTTTGAGGTGTGAACCCGCAGTCCTAGTTTAAGTGACCCTGCAACAGTGATGGTTGTTGCATAGTTCACAGCTTAGCCTCTGTAAGTTGTCTCAGATAAAGGTTTCTGCAAAATAAAAAAATAATAATATTATTATATATTGCTACTATAGTTATTAATTATAAATAACATGTTTAAGCAGGAAACCTGTTTTCATGTCTTCTACAATAAAATCATTTTTATACTTTTTACCCAACTCACTAAGTATAATTAAGTAGCTTGCTGCTGGCTATTTACAAGATAGTAATACTGTACCTCTAGTTAGGTGTGTCAGTGCTGCGGCTCGGAGCCACACAGACCTATGCGTGATGACTATCATAGTATCATGTGTTTAAGTGTGTGTTTGTTTGTTTTAAGTAGTTCAGTTAGCTTGGAGCAGTGTGTTTAACATGCAGTTTGTTACTGCAATATGTCAGCAGGTGACATATTTTGTTTTATAGTTTACACTTCCTGCTCTACCTGGTTGTGGTTGTTTTTCTTTGCAAAGTATATTTATAATTGTTTCAAGTGTGTTGATAAAGCACACTTTATCACTGCTTTTTTAAACTTTTATTCCTACACGTTCCTGTGTGATTAAAATAATTCTATAGAAGCGGAGACAGTACCTAAAGTGTATTCTTAAATTCCCCTTACTGTGCAGCACAGTCTGTGCGCTTGAATTAAATATAGATAGACAAGTTGAAACTCAGCTTGAAAATGAGAGGATCTCTTCTGCCATCCGGACCTATTCCGGCTTACGTCTGAGTTTTAAATGAGGCTTAGAAGTGTAATAATAATTACAAAACCACGATACCCCAACTAGTTTTAAACACCGTGCCCCCCCCCCCTAGAATTAATTCTGCGGACGCCCATGCCTCCAAGGCTGGTGAACAAGCTTACCCCCGGAGTGGGAAAGAATGGGTGAAATAAGCTTGAGTGAAGAGCTCTCCTCAGTCTCAGTGGAGAGCCGTCCTCATTGAGGTGAGGCCAGCGCTGTCAGACCTCCAAGGCTGGGGAACGAGCTTCATTTACCCCCAGAGTAGAAACTGAGGGAAAGGGAGTGTGTGATTGTGCTTGTGACTGAACATACATAGAGCCCAATAAGTGGAATGCAGTCTGCACAAGATCAGGTTTATACATTATAGGGGCAGTAGTTAGATCTCCCACTATCCACATCATTACAAATAACACATTATCATCAAATTAATATTGGTCTGAATTATTAAAATTATTGAACAGCTGGCCACATTTTTAGCCTAATGGTGATACTTTTCTACACGTTGTTGCTTATGTTCCCACAGGAGATATGACAACTCCAATCATATCTAACAAGACCCAACAGACAAATGGGATAGGCAAGTGTGAATAACTGTTTTTCATAAGTTTCCATGAACTCGATAAAACCACATATTTTAAAGTAGTCCAAGTTTTAGAAAGCAAAGAAGTTCTTAAGTTATTAATAATAAAGGCACTAATTGATTTATATACTGTATCAGAAATTATAATTGAACTAGAATAGTCACAGCTCTGATTATTGCTGGTACGCATGGACAATTTCATGCCAGATTAAACCAACTCCAAAAACTAGGCTTTCTGTAAAGCGTGATTATTGTGTGTTTGATGTACCTGCTCAAAAAACAGCAATGTATGTCTTCACTTTGGAGCACACTGTATGTACCCTATTCACATACTGCAAGATCAAGGCACTGTAAAAACAGGATTGGATTACATTTGTTTTCAACACATCTTGATTGCTTTTATGTCAATAGGTTATTCATGAATTATATAATTTGTTTATTGAACTATATAATATTTTGTTAACATATCGATGACAAACTCATGCGGGTCTAGCTTGGCTCACAGTAAAACTTCATAATCCCTGTCGTGTCCCCACACAGCCTGTATAACCAAACACTGGTTCTGTTTTCTCCTCAATTCAGAGTTGTACGGGCTAGGGAATGACATCAGAATCTTCCTATCCCTGGGGATCCTTCTTCTGCTCTCAGTTATTGTGGGGGAAGACTTCAGTAGCAGACAGAGGAAGCACCATGGGGATGGTAAGGAAGCTTCCCTGATGGATTAAATATAATGTTGTTATTGACCACGAGTCATTCATATATATATATATATATATATATATATATATATATATATATATATATATATATATATATATATATATACACACAGCAAGAAGTCATACTGGATGACTATAGTGCAGTGTATATATATATTCATTTATTTGTTAATTCTTTAATTAGGAAAAACCCATTGAGAGTGAGGCCTCTTTTACAAGAGTGTCCTGGCAAGATGACCAGAAACAGACAGCAGTCATTTCACATCCCTAAAAGTAACATCACGCTAAAAGACAATCACATCATTACATTTACACTTTGATAATTCTTGGAACCGACTCATTAAAAACAATGTAATCTCACTCATTATTTTTCGTTTAGCAGATGATACATTTGGGTTATTTATCAGTTGCTCGATCATATCCCGGATACTCTTGTCCAGACTATTGCATGCCATAGGGGGCGCTGTAGCTAAATGCTGATCAGCCAACCCAGGACCTTCTCCAAGGCCCTTGATAAATAAGTGCAAGACTAGATTGTAAACTATGCTTGGACATATTTACCTGTATCAATAATAATGCACCTACAGTGATGATGCCACATTCTTAAACAAATGTAACAAACATTTCTTGTATATTATAAGAAGAAAAATGCATTGAGAGCTTTGCTTGAAGTACGTATTGTATTTCATCGGCTCGCAATAAACAAATAGTTCTTTTCAAATGGAGATCAGCTTGTTGATTTTCAAGTCTTGCAGCATTATCTTTGTTATCGGCAGTTTTCCAACTGGAAATAGTTCCGTTGATCAGACGTATCTCAGTTCAGATAATGTGTTGCAATTGGAAAGTTATGTAGTTCGTAGAAGTGTTTTCATTGCAATTCTTGTGTGTCACAGTTCACACGGAAGGAGGGTTCTAAACATAAATGATCAGTCAAATGCTTCAAATCCACAATTGTTTGTGAGCAATTTATGATGTGATTTTTGTGTTTGGAAACAAATGCTCAAACATTTGGCAATATTAATTAGCATGCACATAATATTGTTTCTTATATGTTATCGTACACAATATATTAGTATTACAAATATAGATATTTATGCTTATGTTTTAAAGGGTATGTAATGCATATAAACTAAATATATACTGACTAATATGTGGGTTGTAAATATTTAAAAGAGGGACAATTTCATTCATTGCTACATGAACTTCTGGAGTCCCCATTGGAGATAGCACTGTCAATCATGGTATCCATCTGGGGTTTAGCTTCACAGACTGAGTTAAGTTGGGAAGAATTAAAAAAAATATATAATAATAAATAAAAAATAAGTCATAAAAAATGAAATGGATAAAGTCAGGATCCACAAGAACAACAAGACATAAGTGACCTAAGGAATTCAATTTAAATTACTCACAGAGAATGATTAAACTGACGAATCCCCACTAACTTTCTCTTGGTGGTGAAGCCCAACTGTGCATGCGTAACATTTGAGTTAGCAAAACATAACCCATGAATGCAAAAAGAAAAAATAAAATAACTTGCTAAATACTTCATCAGTTTTTTGGGTTTCTCTCTGATATGGTGTTTAAACATGCAGCTGTTTTTTTTTATTATTTTAGAGAAAAACAAACTCTAACTAATTTGTCAAAACTAATTTTTTGACGATTCTGCGACTTAAAAACTACCACACGGATTTTCATGAAACATGGACAAAATAAAATTCTCCATCACAAGAACACGGAGCATATGAAATGCCATCCAGATCCATTTTAAAATGGCAGAGAAAACATACCCCTCAAAATCAAGTTTAAACCAGGCTCTGCCAGCCGCTCTTAGCTATAAGGGTGCTATTGCACCGTTATAATATAGTAATATATTGTAGAATCCAAATATTGTATTTTTAAAGACATTGCAGTATACAGTGTGGCCTTGCTTAATGGTCACTTCAGTACAAAGTCCATCAGCAATCAAAGCATTTTACCATCCTGATTTGTACTCACTGAATCAACCTTCAATATGAAGTCCACCCGCTATTACAGATTACGAGCACCATCTGAATTCCCAAACACATCAAAACTATGTTAAATTACCTCACTTACACGATCAACAATGAGTTTTTAAAGGAAAAAAGAAAGAACTGTGTGGATGCAATTAGCTGGGTTTGCTGAAGATGGTTCCAAAGGCTATTTGTACCTAATAAAATGTTGCTCTCTTACAGACACCAATGGACAATAAACCGGCGCATCCTTCAACGCTGTCCTTTGATCTGCAGTGCAGGTGTAACACATCTTGTAATACGACACAAACAGCTCACAAGTTACAAAGAAATATCCTGCGAGGAAAAGGAGAGATCTACAAAAAGAACCACTTAGTGAAAGCAAAGGAAAAGTACAAGCTTATTGTAAGACTGAGAGACATGTAGTTTTTTTAAGTTTCTGAATTCAACAGTGCTGATTGTATAAAGTGTTACTGAACACCCTGCAGTGTTTACTAGAAACGCAATAGTTTGCTTTTGCTATATCTATTTTTCATACCTTCTTCAATTTATTCTTGTTATTTTTCACACCTCATGGAAATACATTTCTCAGGCGTGTTTATCAGCAGAAGATCATTTCTCTTCAAATCATCACAGTGTATCCAGATCAGGCTCCCGCTTGTAACAAAGCTGGTGCTCTGAATGAGTGGTGAGTTGTGGGAACAGGAAATTAGCATTGTGACAAGAGGGAGCATGAACTTGATACACTGCAGGGTGATTCATAATTCACACAACGATGTCAGAGATGTGTTATGATTTCCATCTTGCACACTGAACTTACAGCACAGAGCTGCAGAGTGCTGCTGACATTGTAGGGTTACTGTTAGCTTCATTGATCAAACACACTTTTTATTATTTACCACAGAGATGAAAGGGCTTTTCTTTTGGTTGTGTTTTTTTAAAATTGTTTTGCATAATAAAATATTTTGATCTAAGTTGTCTGATTTATTATTATTTCTACTTGTCCAGGCTGCCTGTACCACTGTTTTACACCTTGTGCCAGGATATCATCATGGCCAAGCTGTTACCGGCAGGTAGAGAGACTCAGAGACACAGAAGCTGCAGTTTCAAGCGTTAATGCACACTTTTAATAAACAAACAAACTGTACAAAAACACATTTAACAAACAAAATGGCACAAGGGCCAAAACAAAAAGTCAACACAGCGACGCGGCAACACATAACTCCTCCTTGATCATCAACTTTAATTCTATTATTAGCAAAATTTTTATACACCTGTGGCTGGAGCCTAATTAATCAAACATTCCCATGTGTTTTGACAGGGAATGATTTAACCCCTCCCCTGCTGAACACAACTAAGGTTCATGATCTGAATCTGTACTACTTTGATACACATGCAAACTCTAAGGGCCCTGCTTCAGTTACAGCTGTATCATAACCTGAAATAAGGCGCATTTGCATGTTGCAAAAAACAGACTCTAAGAGTGTGGAATTTTTGCTTGTACAAGTATGTAAATGTAAAATGCCAGTGAGAGTCCTCTATAAACTACTGAAACTAAAACTACATCTACTGTCACTTAAATCTGTTGAATGTATAAAAATGGCCCAGTTAGCATAAAAGGTTCAGCCATGGGAAATCTACAAAAATGACCGAGTTATAAACCAAAAAGGATTAGCCCTGTAAAGATGTGCAGTAATGTAAAAAAGGCACAATTAGGCAAACATACCCTCACTTGTTATTCATGACGCTACTCGTTCCTACTGTAATAACAATGAGGGCCAAGCTTGCCCCAGTTGTTTCTTGTTTAAATTTTAAATTACATGTTTACAGGGCTGCCCTTTATGATAACTTGACTGTTTTTAGTACTTGTGTTGCACCTCCAGTCAGGACCAGATCAAAATGTGCTACTAGTGAGTTTCATTAAACAAATAAAATGGATACCCCTACTTTCCTATATAATTGATTTTAATAATTCACTTATTAGATATTATCTACATTCCCTCTAGAAACAAACACAGTAGCTTCTGTGTAGTGCATCAATATGTTAGTTTGATCATTATTTATTTATTTATTTGTTTTTGAGCACTTTTTCTCCCAGGAGACTGTCGTGTGGGGAGAGTCCTGTCCTTCCATCCGTTTGCTCATCAAACCACCTTCTTAAAAATCGTTTTAGGCCTGTGGTCCCTGTAGTATACATCCCTTGTTATTATTTATTTCTTGTTAGTTAGTAAAGAAAATATTGTACTACAAGATCTCATCTTTTCTGTTTTTTATCTTTGAGTGACATAAAGAACCCTTTGCCTACGTTTGGCAGGGCCAAACCTTCATGAACGTATCCTTCTTCCTTCATTTATTTGAAAGGGGCCTGTAAGCGGGGCAGAGCAGTTAACCATCTTATTTACCACTGGAGTTCCCCCTACTCCTTATAAAACCAGTTGGTGAAGTGGTTGAAGAGTTGTTTGCCCTGGTGTTTAAGGGTGTATTTAGCCAGGGGTCACATATAGAATTGATCTTAATCATTCACTTACTAAATAATGTCTGCATTCCCTCTAGAAACATACACAGTAGCTTCTGTGGAGCACATTCATTAAAAATACACACTACTAAGTATCAAACTATGTCTAAACTTGGCAAGAGTCGCTATAGTTATGGTTTCAACCTTGTTTCTATGATAAACTCTGATTTTCAACCATTAATATCTCAGTAATGGTGAGGGGTATAGTGATATCCTTTGGAACATGAACACTTTGTGACATTGTCTCTTTAAATCTTTAAATAGGATCAGCATTTTAAAAGATAAAAGGGGGTAAAACGTTAACATTTCCAATGTACAATCTGAATTAAAATGCCATCATTCAGCAGATCTGGAGGAAAAACTTATAATAGCTACAATATAGTACTCAGCAACGAGATAGCAGTCTCTACTGACTTAACTCCCTATGGTGATTCAAACTTGACTGGATTTGTGGCTTTACAGTTATTTGGATTTTAATGTTGGTTTTTGTGCACATTTGAGCGTTTGGGAGGTGGCAGTTTTTCCATCAGGTCTGCTCAGAAAGACACACGCCCTTCATAACACAAGGCACTGTGTGAGAATACTGCCGCTTGACAGGCATATCTGTATTTGAGTTTACTGATCCTGTTTACACACCATTGCTCCCTAACCCTAACCCTAACCCTATAACACAAGGCACTGTGTGAGAATGCTGCCCTCTCGATGAGGATATCAGTATCTGAATTTACT
Organism: Acipenser ruthenus; assembly: GCF_902713425.1. Taxonomy (NCBI): domain Eukaryota; kingdom Metazoa; phylum Chordata; class Actinopteri; order Acipenseriformes; family Acipenseridae; genus Acipenser; species Acipenser ruthenus. The sequence goes on along the minus strand of NC_081240.1, from coordinate 5,705,026 downwards.
GATCCTGTTTACACACCACTGCTCCCTAACCCTAACCCTAACCCTAACCCTAACCCTATAACACAAGGCACTGTGTGCTGCCTAACCCTATAACACAAGGAACTGTGTGAGAATGCTGCCCTCTCAATGAGGATATCAGTATCTGAATTTACTGATCCTGTTTACACACTACTGCTCCATAACCCTAACCCTAACCCTAACACTAACCCTATAATACAAGGCACTGTGTTAACATGCCGCTCGATGGGGGATATCAGCTCTCTGTGGCCGACCTCCTGGAACTCATTCCCGGCCGCAGGCCTCCCGGTGCAGACTTCCATCCATATTCATTTCTAGGGCTGTGCTGATACAATCAACTTGGAATTGCTTTTAAGAAGTATTTATCAGCAGGTATTCAATAAACCCATTCATTAACGTGTTAATTTCAAAACAAGAAAACCTGCCCTTCGCTCACGTTTACAATTGGGTACCAATCAATTAGAATTAACTTCTGCATTGCTTGTTTTAAAAGCTGATTGGAAGATTATTTTCCTCTCATCCGGGACGCTGACATTTTTACTGCTGTACCTGCGAACCAAGAGTGTAAACTGACTCCACTTCAAAACCGCCTTCAACTATAAGTGTATATGATGTGCTAGATATTGTGTATCTGAGTTTACTGATCCTGTTTACACACCGCTGCTGCTCGTCATCTTTCTTTTTTTATTATTTTTCTATAAATAACATGACATCAATATTAAACTACTAACATTAATTAATTCAACACTCATAAATATGTTAATACTTTTAAGAAAACTCCCTCACCCCCACCCGATACAGCCTAAAGAAATAATGTTGAAATAAAAATAGTCAAATATAAATACACAGCACACTGTGTTAAGAGCCATCACACTCACAGGGTGTGCAGAAACAATATTTTTAGTTGCAGTGTTTAGAGGACATCAATGAGAGAGTGTGAAAGGCTCAAACTATTTGTTTATCACTCTTGATCTTGTGTTGCTACATTGGTATTCGTCTGATTATGCCAGAAATACACACGTGTAACGGAAACAGGCATTTCTATTGTGCATGTGTTTCCATTGCAGTATTATAATCTCATAGTGTGCACTGTCACATTTAGTTGTGTCACAGATTGAGGAACTGTACAGTGTAAATTTCAGAGATTAGGTGAACAGCGTTCTAATATGCCTTGGAATGTGAAATTAATCATGATATGTAAGTTTTACATCTTTCATACATTTTTTATGAGTACATTTGAAATGTGTTTCTTATTTGTAAATGATTCATTTGTTTTTCAGTTTTTGCACTTGGAGACGTGCTGCTGCTTTCGACAGGTATGTGTGTCTCTGACACGCTGACATAATAAGATACAATGATTTAATGCTTGATTAAATTAGAAATGAATAACATTCACGGTGAAATTCACAAAGACATTTTGTCCAAATTATCTTTATCACCATTATTCTTGAAAGAATACATGCACACAATGAAGTTACTCAACCTGAAATAAACAATTCAGGAATTGAATTCTTAGGTATTCTTATGTTGTCTATTTCTAAATCTGTTTTCAGTGGCCCTAGTTTTAACCAGTTTTGAGAAGTGACCGATTTATTCAAACTTTGTCTTGGATTAATGTAACAAATATCTACCTCAGGGCACATTTTAAAAGCAGTTTCAGCATCTGCAAAGGTCAACACTACAGCAACACAACACATTCATCTAAAAGATCTGGCAAACATTTCATGTCGGTTCATTTCATGTGTTCTGAAGTCCTCGACATCTTTATAATTTTTTACGCTTCTTACATAATATCCATAGCATAAACACACATGACCATCACCACACATAACCAGAACACAAAAGAGTAAAAAAAGCAATCTTACATTTTACTGACAAATTGTATAATGCCTTTATTGAAACAGCTATGACTGAGAATCATGAGCTAAGAATCATTAAGGAAAAAGGGGTAAAAGTCACAATATATTGGATTTAATATTAACAAACAATAAAACACATCTGTTAACATGTTAATATGCTAGCAGTTATCACTTTATTAACTAAGAAAGTTACCTTTCTTTATCCATCTATGCTGTTACACACACTGTGACAGTTTTTTGAAAACACGTTTTCTAAAAAGTTAAATCGGCTTTCAAAACTCATGTACGGTTTAGAAAAAAGTGTAATATTTTTTATTAGATTAAATGTTCCAGATCACATGAATACAGAAAAGTGGCGTTTTCAAAGAACAAATGGTCTTATTTAATATTCTTAAAACAGCATGTTTCAAACACATTTATATGCACTGAACGTCCAATGTCTATAAATACTTACTTCAATAAAAGTTCATATGTCCGTATGTTATTATTTGCTTATCAGATTGTTCTCTCTCGTGTTATTTTTTAAAAATTGTTTAATACATTTTTTACAGAGCCACTTCGTACAGCACAGATTCAAATTGGGAAACCAACTGCAATGGAAGGGGAGAAGGTTGAATTCAAATGTGTAATATCAGCTGTGTACAGAGAACAATCAAACAGCAAGGAGAATTTGTTCCATCTGTATAAAAACAGAGAGAAGATCAGCTCACTGCCAGAGCCCGGAGGAATGGCAGCTGTCACATTTATAAAACAAGACATCAGTAAGAATGATGCTGGAAACTATACCTGCATGTATGGAAAAGAAAATCCAGGAGATGTGAAAAACATCAGCCATGGTTCTTCAGTTTATCTCAGTGTACAAGGTAAGTACAGCACCAAACAATGAGGAACCACCTGAATGTAACTTTTCTGTGAAAGAAATTAATTGATAGTAATATAGCAAATAACAAAAACATTTGAAAATGCTTGGCTTTGTTCTTGAAGAGGTTAATTACTTTTTAAATGCACTTTTTTTACAACTGCTTTTAGATCCTAAATTATTCAGCTGTTATTTTTTTGACACATTTGTAGCATATATAAACAACAGACTTCTCCTTCAGTCAATTGGTGATTAAATAAAAAAGTATTGAAATTATAATACATTTCCCATACATTAGACTCTGACTAATCAGAACCATGCTCTGGTAATTAAATGCTTGCTGATATCAGCTGAAGAAAGTTAAATCTTATAATTATGTGAGAATGTATAAAATAGCTGTCTTTGAATGTTTTATTCAAATGGTTCGGATTTATCATCAGCTATAATTAAAAAAATATATCAGACATAAGACTAAATAAGGTGTTTTTAATATGGAACAGATTACGATTCTGAACAGAGTTTGGATTAAGATGTACTGTTTGTTGTTTCATATGTTTAGGTGCATTCTGAAGGCATGTTTTTAACAAGTTAAACTGTATTTTCAGAGTCAAGCTATCAGCTCATACTTCAGCTAGACAAACACAACCCAATGGAAGGAATGGATGTATCATTTAAATGTATGATACCAGCTGAATTTAGAGATGCAGCAGGAAAAGAGGATTTTTTCCATCTGTATAAAAATGGAAGCCTTGTCGATTCACAACCCGATCCCAAAGGCTTACCAGGTGTTGAGTTTTCCATAAAAAATGTTAAGAGGAGTGATACTGGAAACTACACATGTGTGTATGGAAAAGAGAAGCTTGTGAACTCAACAAACAGCAAACGCAGTCGCCCAGTCTACCTTCATGTGACAGGTAAGGACTGAGCTGAATACTTTGTGTCACAGTGGGGTCAACTCAATTGATCTAAACTGTGACACATACAGCCTCCATCTTTTAATCATTAGATGAGGGGACTGTGAAAACCAACATCTGTAAAGGTGTTTGTGAGTCTTCTTTACAGTATTGTGAGTAAGATTAAACTAACACCCCATGTCCCAGGTGGGGCTATACTACAATAGTAAAGATTAAAATACAATTTAAAAAATCCATTTGGTGCATCTGGTATAGTAAAATACATATAGTAAAATACTGTGTGCTTCTAATGTTTGCTGTTTATATTCCCACAGACTATATGACAACTCCATTCCAACAGAAACTGACAGGCAAGTCTGTGTTTGTTTTGTTTTCAATTCAGTTTTCTGATTTAAATTAATGGTTTTGACAAAATAGTTAAACTGTGTCTATTTCACGATTAAAATGATTGACTTGGAGTTACCATCATTGCATACAGTAGGGGTAGTTTCTTCAAATGAAACCATTCTGACAGGACTCACCATGAAGTACAGTACGCTAATATTAACCCCAGTAGAGCTGACCTATAATCTGAGCCATACTCTTACAGAATGAAATACAAATATAAAAACAAAACAAAGACTGGGTTGGCATTATTAGCATGGAACAAGTCATGATGCAAACAGAGGTAATAATTAATGTAAACCGTCCCTTCTGCAGGCAATATGTTTCGGGGCAGTTCAAATACAGTCCAAGGATCCCAGGTTGGCAATACTATGCCCTCCTAGGGGAAATTCAATTACCCATGCCTTTGACGTTAAGGCCAAATATTTTTAATTGAAGGCGTGGTGACAGGATTAGATGGAAGTAGATAGAACTCCGGACAGGAGAACAGCTGAGGATCCAAATACTGCCACTCAAAATGACTCCCTCTGATGTTTCCCCCAGATTGATTCATTGAAACCCTTTAACATGACTACAGATAATCAGTGGAATGAGGTCTGCACAAGATCAGGTTTATACATTGTAGGGGCGGTATTTAGATTTCCCACTATCCACATCATTACAAAGAACATATTATCAAATTAATGTTGGTCTGAATTATTAAAATTATTAAACAGCTGGCCACCTTTTTAGCACAATGGTGATACTTTTCTACATGTTGTTGCTTATGTTCCCACAGGAGATATGATAACTCCAACCACATCTATCAAGACCCAACAGACAAATGAGACAGGCAAGTGTGAATAACTGTTTTCTATCAATACACTTATCACTGATTTTAAAGTAGTCCAAGTTTTAGAAAGAAAAGTAGGTTATTAAGTTGATAATCAAGGCAGTAAATAACTAATATATCAGACTGTATAACTGAATAAGAATGATCACAGATCTGATTATTGCTGGTGCACATGGATAATTACATGCCAGATTAAACCAACTATAAAAGTGTACATATAGAGGAGAAGCTCAGGTGGGTATAGCTTGGCTCACAGTAAAACTTCATAATCCCTGTCTTGTGTCCCCACACAGCCTGTATAACCAAACACTGGTTCTGTTTTCTCCTCAATGCAGAGTCGTACGGGCTGGGGAATGACATCAGAATCTTTCTATCCCTGGGGATCCTTCTTGTGATCTCAGTTATTGTGGGGGAAGACTTCAGTAGCAGACAGAGGAAGCACCATGGGTATGGTAAGGGAGCTTCCCTGATCGATTAAATATAATTGCCCTATTGACCACGTGTTGTTCATATATACACACAGCATGAAGTCATATAATACAGTGCAGTGTATATTAGGGTTGTCAAGTGTTTTAAAAAATTTGATTAATCTCGCAATTAAAAATTGTAATCTTGGTTTTAATCACATTTTTAATTGATACAATTACTGCATCTATCTCATTCAGGTTTGTTTTATTATTATTATTATTATTATTATTATTATTATTATTATTATTATTATTATTACCTCTGTCGGAGCCAAGACATTTTGTTATAATGCCCCTCGTCTTGGAACTTGCTCCCGATTCATAGCAGAAATGCAAGCACAATTGAGTCTTTTAAATCATGCTTGAAAAAGTATTTGTTTGGGTCTGTTTATTTGTAGCTGGATTATATATTAGACACAGGCTTTTTTATATTTAATTTGTAAGGCGCCTTGGAATGCTTGCATTTAGAGCACTAGTATATAATTGAAATGTGCACTGCCATTTATTATTATTATCATCATCCAAAAAACAACCTAGCATAAAAATACATGTTGTCCTATTTCTAGATTAATAGTTTTTATAGTCTTTATAGTTTATTTATTTAAACAGAATTACACAAAAACTCCAGCATTGTTGTTAAATTGTTTGAACCAACTGTTAAATCACAATGGAGTCAGTTTATTACTCACCTTAATGTATTTCAATATATTTTGTTTTTCATTGCCTTTTTTTAAACTATTCTCTTATTAGTAAATTGAAATTGTCTAAATAAAGCAAAGCATTCATTGAGTAATGGTTATATATTCTCCTTAATTGTACATACGATTATATATTGGTTATACTATCATACTTCGCTTGCTTTGTGGGCTTGCAGCGATCCTGGATTTCTAAAAGTGTACACGGTCGAAACTGACAGATGAGAGATTGCGCCTACGTTCGCGATACTGAAACTCAATTTGACGGTAGATACACCAGAAAGACTTTTTAAAACAAACTTCTTTCAATGCAAACGCAGACTGCATGCACACGAGTATATTAAAATGGTGCCACAGGGAATGAATTACAGTGTGCGAAGAGGCTCATGACAGAGGAGTGTTATTAATACACAGGGTGGTATTTTGCTGTGTTTTAATGCGGATTCTTCAAAAACAATACTCTTTACTGTCGTCCTAAAAGGTATAGACAATGTCGACCCAGGGGACTTTTTTGACCTGAAAAAAGAAACATGGACCAGGGGTCACAAATGGAGATTAGATAAAGAGGCAGTCAGAACAGAAAATAGTAGTAGGCACTTTTTTACACAGAGAATTGTGAGGGTCTGGAACCAACTCCCCAGTAATGTTGTTGAAGCTGACACCCTGGGATCCTTCAAGAAGCTGCTTGATGAGATTCTGGGATCAATAAGCTACTAACAACCAAACAAGCAAGATGGGCTGAATGGCCTCCTGTCATTTATAAACTTTCTTATGTTCTTATGTCCGATACCTTTCAATTGTTTAAAAAAAAAAAAAAAATCATATGTCTTGTTTTTGACCTAACTATACTTTTCTTTGTACCCCTAACTAAATCAGGACAGCTATGCCGTTTCCCTGTAAGGTTCTTCCTCTGCTCCACAATTACTTCTTCTCACTGGGTAGTCCAGTCCATAGTCAGGGGCATAGCTAGAAATAGATTTTTACTCAGGCATATCCTATTCATGAAGCCTGGAGACTATTAATGTAAATATAACTGAAAAGCATTGTTAGTCGCTAACTCTTTTTATCCAGTGACTCACCTTGATTGATGTTTAAAATGTCATGATGCATATTTTTTATTTTTTTAATTAAAAAAATCTCCCAGCAAAAACCACACCAACATAACGTTACTCTATTCACACTGTTATAAATATGTGATATTAAAAGGCCAAGAAGAATAGAAGTTATAGATATGAATCAGTAGATGGGTTTATACCTTCATTGAGAGACATGCGTTTGGTTCACTGCTACTGAAGTTAATGCTGAGACTGGTAACACTGATGCTACAACTGGAACTGGTAAGACTGGTGCTGCTACTGCTGGGTCTGGTGCTGATACTGCTGGGACTAGTGCTGCTACTGCTGGGACTGGCAAGACTGGTGCTGACACTCCTGGGACTGGCAAGACTGGTGCTGACACTCCTGGGACTGGCAAGACTGGTGCTGACACTCCTGGGACACCGATTTATGAAAACGTATCGCAGCTAAACATCACATTGCACAGGACTGTCAGCAGAAAAACAATATTAATGTAAGAAATACAATAACTAAACATTCTTACACAGATTTGGCTTCTTCTGAGAGAAATGCGTTACAGATTGGTTTCTACGTTTCATCTTTGAGCATGTACAGTATCTAACTGTCCATTAAATAATATATGGGACCAGGGGCTGGTTGCACTAACGAGAACAAAAAATGGGATTGGATCCGAATTAACTGGACTCGGATCATAAACAGATGTAACTAGGGAAACTGACCAATGAGAACGAGACGCGAACATGTCTGTTTGGCGCAAAGTTTCAATACCCCAGCTGTCAAATTTATATACAGCCTAAGATCACAATAACGGTAGGAAGAAATGGCAAATACAAAATAACAACAATATGAAAACATGTCGATTATATGCCACTCAAATGTAAGTGGGCACATTATTTAAAAAAAAAAAAAAAAAAAAAGAAATTTTAGATATATCTTTGTACCTTTTTTTTTAAAGTACCTAGCTGATGTTTACTGAGGTGGCCGCCACTAGGGCAGCAGTGTGGAGTAGTCCTTAGGGCTCTGGACTCTTGACCAGAGGGGTTGTGGGTTCAATCCCATGTGGGGGACACTGCTGCTATACCCTTGAGCAAGGTACTTTACCTAGATTGCTCCAGTAAAAACCTAACTGTATAAATGGGTAATTGTATGTAAAATAATAATAATAATAATGTGATATCTTGTAACAATTGTAAGTCGCCCTGGGTACGGGTATCTGCTAAGAAATAAATAAATAATACTAATAATAATAATAATAATAATAATAATAATATTAATAATAATGTATGCTACGCCCCTGGTAGTCCGTAAGATTTCTTCCTTTGTTCCTCACTCTGTAGTCCTGTTTGCTCCTCACAGACCTGTTATACTCCACTTGTAATTGCTTAACACTCAATTTAATTTGATTCCCTTCACCTGGATGCCTTGTAATAGTGCTAACCCAGGTGATGCTGTGATTTCTGCAGACCGATGACCTCTAGTGGTGAGCACTGCGCTGGTACTGCAGTCTATTTTACCACTTCTTTTATACAAGTCCTGTCAAGGGGAATAATGCTTTACTGTGCCATAAACTAACATACTTCCCTTCAGTTACTTTGCCACAGCAGTTATTTCAATTATACCTCAAGGCGTGATGTAAGGGTCAGTGTAGGTGTGAGATATCTTCCTGAGTTGGGGTTATTCTTTCAGGAGCAGGAGTCCTGTGATAGATAAAATAACAGATGTCCTGCAATGCAGTTCATCTCTGGGTTCTGGGGCATTTCATAACCCACTGGAGCTTCAGTCTCACGGTTTACGATGTCACAGAACCCCTGAATTAAATATTTTTCTCATTATGCGCTGCAGCCAGTCTGTTACTTTTCATACTACATATGTGATGAAATATGTATTATATGTAATATATTTGGTGATCCAAATATATTACATATAATACATATAATAATATAATATAGTATAATATATAATATAGTAATATACTGAAGAATCCATATATTAGACTGTATTTTTAAATATATTACAATATAGAGTGGGACCTTGATTTATGGTCACTTCAGTACAAAGTCCACCAGCGATCAAGGCATTTTTACCATCCTGATTTGTACTCATTGAATCAACCTTCAATATGAAGTCCACCCACTATTACAGATTACGAGCACCATCTGCACTCATGTTAAATTACCTCACACACACGATCATCATACTGTGCACTGCTAATGAGTTTTCAAAAGGAAAAAAGAAAGAACTGTGTGGATGCAATTAGCTGGGTTTGCTGAAGATGGTTTTAAAGGCTATTTGTACCTAATAAAATGTTGCTCTCTTACAGACACCAATGGACAATAAACCGGCCCATCCTTCAACGCTGTCCTTTGATCTGCAGTGCAGGTGTAACACATCTTGTAATACGACACAAACAGCTCACAAGTTACAAAGAAATATCCAGCGAGGAAAAGGAGAGATCTACAAAAAGCACCACTCTGTGAAAGCAAAGTAAAAGTGTTGCTATCTTGTGTTCTCTGATAACATGTTGTGACGGGGAGCCCCACCCTATGTATATTTGCGCGCTATTTTTTATGATTTATTTGTATTATGATTTATATTATATATGACGTCGAAAAGCCATGTTTTGTATTGTTTGGAGGACGACCATCCGCCATTTCTTGTTTCTGTTTTTAAATGACTCGTGGGAATGCGTGACTATCAGCTACTGATTATTTAACTGGCTGACAGTCACGCAGAATGGAAAAGACCTGCAGTTTGGCTGCACACAGAGAAGTGTGTTCGTGAGTGGAGAACGGGTGTGGAGTAATAATAATAATAGTAAAAAGATAACAACCAGCATACAACTTGTTACTATGTATTGTTTGTTTTGCCCTTTTGTTTTTAAAGTGTTTTGTGTTTGTTTAAATCTTTTATTTGTATTAAATAAAGCACTGAACACCATAGCGGTTTCTGAATTCCTATGTGTGTAAACCTCTATGTTTTCATATTACTGTCTTTGCAGTTAAGGAAAAAAAAAGCAGTACACTTTTATTCCTGCCTAACACACCTCAGCTCCTTGAGCCTGTGCTCCACTCTGGCATACGCTATGCGCTGCCACGTTGTGTGACTGCACGCGGTCCAGAACCAGGTTATCGCTGCTCTGATTGCCTACCGCAGCCACTCGAGTCTGTGTATCCACCCCGGTGTATGCTACGCGTTATCCTGGGTTGTGTTGACTTCACGCGGTTAAGGCTACGCGCCTCTCAGTGCTTAGCGCCACAGCATGTCAATAACACCTGCACTCAGTGCCCCGATCCTTCAGTGCACCAGTACTGTATTCTACCTCACTCAGTGTCCTCGGTGCTTCTGCACCCTTGGTGCCTGAGTGCTTCAATAATACACAGGTCTACACCCTCTGGTGTTTAAACAACGCCCTTGGTGCTGAGCAGACATCACGCATGGCTAAAGTCCACGCTTGCACGTCCTGCACAACATCCCCTGCTAGCACGGCTGAGCCGTACGCGGCGTTGGGAGCCCCTGGCCAGGCAGCAAGCTTAAGCCCCTGCTCTGGCCCCAGCTTAGCCGATAACACTGACCCGTAGCTGACCCTGACTGCACCGGTGGTTCCCCCGGATGTTATAGAACCGGATGTCAGCATTGCTGAGGAGGACCATGATGCGATTCTATTGTGGCCTCATGGGACGGTGGCTCCTTCCTTCAAAAGCAGCCTCTGCCTCCCCTGATAATTTCTTGGACCAGCGGTTGAGGAATTACTGCAGCGCTCTCACCGAGAATACAAGGCGTCTCGGCAGGCAGCCTCAATGCTCCTCTCCTTTACTCTTGTACGGGAGAGAACGAGACATTGGCGTCCACCGTACTCGCCAGGCTGTCCGGCTGGGTGAATGATTTATCACACTGGACCAAAAGAACGTGGATTCCACGTTCCTATTCGTCCAGCACACAGGAAGTATCTCTGTTTCGCCTTTCAGGAGAGCGTCTTTGAGTTTTCCGTGGTGTGATTCGGCCTCTCCCCCCGCAGGCAGAGGAGTTCGCGGATCCTGGTCGGATCACTGGACATCCCTGCACATAAATGTGTGGGAGCTGAGAGCATCCCACGAGTGGCCCAAAGCGTTTTTTACGCTTTCCCGCCTATACCGCTGGTCCAGGCCTTTCTCGAAAAGGTCTGGTTAGAGGAAACGTCAGTTCTCCTAGTGGCCCAACAAGTGGCCCAAGAGAATCTTCAGAGGTGCCTCGATGTCTTATATTTGTACTGTGGCTAGCTGGGCTATGCCACATACTTTCTCCAGGTCGCATCGGTCGCCCTCACGGGTTTGATGGAAAAAGAGAAATGGCTTCCTTTGGATGACAGTTTTATCCTCTCGATGGGCGGGACCGAGTGCATCATCCCAGGAGGGGGCTATCGGCAGCTCTGGTATAGAGAGCTCAGCAATACCTAGCCAATGGGCAGTCATATCCCATACATAATGTCATTGCTGGCCATCTTCTCTTTCAGGGAACCAGGGTCATGGAAGTAACCTAATGTTTTTCACCTTCAGAATTGTTTACACTCACGAACCACACAAAGACACTGAGGTTCATGATCTGAATCTTTACTACTTTGATACACCTGCAATCAATGAAGTCAGAAACTCCAATATAAACTGCTGGAACTCAAACTAGATTCAGCCATATACATATGAGATATCTACAAAAGAGGTCAAGTTATACAGCAAAAAGGGTTAGCCCTGTAAAGATGTGCAGTAATGTAAAAAAGACACAATTAGGCAAACATACCCTCACTTGTTATTCATGATGCTACTAGTTCATACTGTAATAGAAAGGAGTGCCAAGTTTGCCCCAATTGTTTCTTGTTTAACTTTTTAATTACATATCCGAGGGGATAAAATAGTAATCCAAGTAATCCAATTAGGGAGTTAACCACTCCCTAATGCATGGAATATGGAGTGGTTAACATGTAGAAAACAGAAAGTACTGATTAGAGGAGAAACCTCAAAATGGAGTGAAGTAACCAGTGGTTTACCACAGGTTAGGCCCTCTGCTATTCCTAATCTACATTAATGATTTAGATTCTGGTAAGCAAACTAAATTAAATTTGCAGACGACACAAAAATAGGAGGAGTGGCAAACACTGTTGCAGCAGCAAAGGTCATTCAAAATGATGTAGACAGCATGTAGAAATGGGCAGACACATGACAAATGACATTTAATAGAGAAAAGTGTAAGGTACTGCAAGCAGGCAATAAAAATGTGCATTATAAATATCATATGGGAGATACTGAAATTGAAGAAGGAATCTATAAAAAAGACCTAGGAGTTTATGTTTACTCGGAAATGTCTTCATCTAGACAATGTGGAGAAGCTATAAAAAAGGCCATAAGATGCTCGGATATATTGTGAAAAGTGTTGAATTTAAATCAAGGGAAGTAATGTTAAAACTTTACAATACATTAGTAAGACCTCTGGTCACCTCGTTACAAAAAGGATATTGTTGCTCTAGAAAGAGTGTAAAGAAGAGCAACCAGAATTATCCCGGGTTTAAAACACATCTTGTATGCAGAAAGGCTAAAAGAATTGAATCTGTTCAGTCTTTACCAAAGAAGACTACACTGTGATCTGATTCAAGCATTCAAAATTCTAAAAGGTATAGACAATGTCGACCCAGGGGACTTTTTCGACCTGAAAAAAGAAACAAGGACCAGGGGTCACAAATGGAGATTAGATAAATGAATGAATGAATGAATGAATGAATGAATGAATGCCTTTATTGTCACTATACACATGTACAATGAGATTAAGAGCCACTCCTTTTTTCAGTGCCAACATGTACATAAGATAAATAAGATAAATAAAATAAAATAAATATAACAACATAAGATAAAATAAATAGTGCCCGGGGGGAGGTGAGGGGGGCTGTAAAGTGCACAGTTCTGAGACGCTATATACCTATACTATAAAGTCAATGCATGTGTAAGTTTAGAGTGGTTATGACTTTTGGGAAAAAAACTATTCTTGAACCTGTTAGTCCTTGTTCTGATGCACCTGTAACGTCTCCCTGAGGGCAACAGGTTAAACAGATCAGAACCAGGATGGGAGCTGTCCTTAATGATGATTTTTCCTCTGCTGAGGCAGCGGAAGATGTAAATATCCATCAGGGAGGGGAGAGGGCAGCCAATGATCTTCTGTGCTGCTCTTATTACTCTCTGAAGCCTCTCCCTGTCTGCCACGGTGCAGCTGCCGTACCATACTGTGATACAGTATGTCAACAGGCTCTCAACGGACGAGCGGTAGAAGGTCAGCAGCAGATTGGAATCCAGGTTGTACTTCCTGAGGACCCTCAGGAAGTGTAGCCGCTGTTGAGCCTTCTTGATGATCGCTGTGATGTTGTCTGTCCAGGAGATGTCAGCGGAGATAAGGACGCCAAGAAACCGGAAGGTGTGGACCCTCTCCACACACTCACCATTGATGAAAAGGGGGGCTAGGTCGATGTTGTGCTTCCTGAAGTCTACAATGATCTCCTTGGTTTTCTTAGTGTTTAGAGCCAAGTTGTTCTCTGAACACCAGGCTACCAAGTTCAGGACCTCCTCTCTGTAAGCTACCTCATCTCCCTTTGAGATGAGTCCGACCACTGTGGTGTCGTCAGCAAACTTGATGATAAGGTTGTTATTATGGGCTGGACTACAGTCGTGGGTGTAGAGACAGTACAGGAGGGGGCTCAGCACACAGCCCTGTGGGGAGCCGGTGCTCAGCATGCGAGTGGAGGAGAAATAGGGTCCGAGTTTCACCGTCTGGGGCCGGTTAATGAGAAAGTCCTTTATCCAAGCACATGTGAGGGGGGGGGAGGCCAAGAGTGACCAATTTGGTGATAAGAATATCCGGAATAATTGTGTTAAAAGCCGAGCTATAATCCACAAAAAGCATCCGGACGTAGCTCTGTTGCTGCTCTAGATGGCTCAGCGCAGAATGGAGAGCTACGGCGATGGCATCCTCTGTGGATCTGTTTGCGCGATATGCAAACTGATAGGGGTCGAAATCTGGGGGGAGATAATCCTTGATGTGCCGAAGAACCAATCTCTCAAAGCACTTCATGATAACCGGAGTAAGGGCCACAGGACGATAATCATTTAGGCTGGTGATGGGAGACTTCTTCGGCACTGGTATGATTATGGCTGATTTTAGGCAGGACGGGATGACTGCTTGGGCCAGGGAGAGGTTGAAGATTCTGGTAAAGATGTGGGCGAGCTGGTGGGCACACGCTCTAAGCACCTTACCAGGTACTCCATCTGGGCCGGCAGCCTTCTTGGGGTTCACTGCCAGGAGCATCCGTCTAACATCGTGCTCCCTCACAAAAAGTAGAGTGGTGCAGGAACCAGGAGGGGATGGGGACAGAGCTGGACTGGTGCAAGAGCCAAATGGAGGTGGAGGCAGGGCTGGAGCAGATGAGTGCTGCTGTTGTGATGTTTCAAAGCGAGCAAAGAAGCAATTTAGCTCCTCTGCCAGCGGCGCACTCAGGTCTCCTGTTGTCGCATCACGACCTCTGTAGTTTGTGATGTCTTGTATGCCCTGCCACACCTCCCGTGTATTGTTGCTGGACAGGTGGGACTCTATACTCCTCTTATGGTCCGCCTTGGCTTACTTAATACCACTTTTCAGGTTGGCACGAGCGGCTCTGTACAGAGCTCTATCACCAAACCTGAAGGCAGCATCGCGGGCTCTGAGGAGTGTACGGACCTGGTTGGTCATCCAGGGTTTCTGGTTTGGGAAAACCCGAATGTTTTTGTCCACAGTCACATTTCCGATACAGAACTTGATATAGTCCAGTACCGTTCCTGTGAATGTTTCTAGCTCCTGGTGTTCAAATAAATCCCAGTCTGTCTGTCTGAAGCAGTCCTGTAGTTTGGAAAGTGCATCGTCAGGCCAGATGGTAACGGTCTTTGTGATGGGCGTGGCACTGCGTCTGAGGGGGGTGTAGGCTGGGGAGAGCAGGAGGGAGAGATGGTCTGATTGGCCGAGGTGGGGGAGAGGTGTAGCTCTGTACGCATGCTTAATGTTGGAGTAAACATGATCCAGAGTGTTCTCCCCTCTAGTAGAACACTTTACATGTTGATAAAATTTCTGGAGTACAGTCTTCAAGTTCGCCTTATTAAAGTCTCCTGCGATTATGTGAACACCGTCGGGATGGGCCCGCTGCTGTTCATTTATGGTGTTCAACAGGAGAGAGAGCGCCATGTTCAATATACACAGCCGTAATGATCACTACTGTTAGCTCTCTCGGTAGAAAAAAGGGCCGACATCTTACAGACATGTACTCGAGGTCAGGGGAACAGTGTTTATCTGTCATTGTTCCGTTATTACACCAGTTCTCATGCACATACATACAGAGCCCCCCTCCTCTGCTCTTACCGGAGTCCTCAGTCCTGTCCCAGCGGAGCAGAGTGCGACCTGCTAGCTGTATCCTAGCATCGGGTATCCTCGGATGAAGCCAGGTTTCAGTGATAATCAAAACACAACAATCACGAACGTAGCGATTTCCAGCTAGTTGTAATTCCAAGTCATCCGTTTTATGCACTAAGGATCTGGCATTGGAGAGATACAGGCTCGGTAGAGGTGGCTTGTGTGGTAGTTTTCTTAACCTTAACATAACACCGGACCTGCATCCCCGCTTCTGCTTCCTCTCCCTCCTCTGTCTGCGCCACCTCCTAGACCCGACAACAATCCACGGAGAGCCTGGCAGTCTCGCTATGTCGTCTGGGATATTGTGCGTATGATGAAAGACTCTCGAAATAGGTATCTGGTGCTGGTCACCAATGTCCATAAGGTTCTGGCTTGTGTAGCGGATGTTCGCAGAACCGATAGTGCACAAACAAGTAATAAAAAAATAATACAAAAACAACAAAAAAAGCACTGAAAAGGAGAGCCGTGAGCCGCTGCGACTATGCACGCCACCATGTTGTTGCATGTTGGGGCATTCAGAACAGAAAATAGGAGGCACTTTTTTACACAGAGAATTGTGAGGGTCTGGAACCACCTCCACAGTAGTGCTGTTGAAGCTGACACCCTGTGATCCTTTAAGAAGCTGCTTGATGAGATTCTGGGATCAATAAGCTACCAACAACCAAACGAGAAAGATGGGCTGAATGACCTCCACTCGTTTGTAAACTTTCTTATGTTCTTATGTTCTTAAAACTATCATCCAAAGGAAGCCATTTCTCTTTTTCCATCAAACCCATGAGGGCGACCAATACGACGTTGTGGTTGGTGGTCGTCTTCTATGATGTGAAATGAGTTGCAAGCTATAAAACAGGATTATCAATGTAAATCAGTTTGGACTGTCCACAATGGCTTTCTATTCAACTGAGAAATCTGAAAATGATAAATATACTACAAATAGGCGAGAATAACCAAAGGCTGATGAAAAACTCTTCCTAACCAACCACTAACTGGCTATTCCGAGCAATAAAGGGATGAATTATTAGAAAACAGCCCACAATACTGGATTCCGAAGTTGCATAATGAAGGAAAGTGACACATTTAATACAGCTAAGAGAGAATAACACAATACTGTTGAAAACACTGTCGGAACCGTCCTTTTAATACCTGGTTGTTCAAAGTAACCATTAAACTCTGAACTGTGACTTAGACAAAACATTAGAGAGGTCCATCTGTTCAAAAAGATCAATTACTTGGGTTTTTCTTTTCGGTGTATTTGTTTTGCTTTCAACTTATTTGCAGTAATATTGCTCTTTGCTCCTGTTTGACAGAGCAAAAGGTAATTAAAGGGGCGTGTCCCTCATTATTATTATTATTATTATTATTTATTTCTTAGCAGACGCCCTTATCCAGGAATGAATACATGGATATTTGATTTTGTGCTCTGGAGCAAAACCAGTCTGGGATTAAATTACATTTTTGCACAAGAGAAAGCGGGGAACATATTAGTGTATAAAAAATGGAGCGAAATATTTGGAAGATTATATTCCTCTGATCCGGGACACTGACATTTTTACTGCTTTACTGGTGAACCAAGAGTGTAAACTGACTCCACTTCAAAACCGCCTTCAATTACACTATGTAACACAATTTGTGTTCCTGGGTAGTAAGTGTTATTTCCTAATTGCTTATGCCTCAAAAGTATAGAAAATGGCAGTGATATGACAGTGATATTTTGAAATGTACCTATTTCCAATGAGAAAACGGGCGAATTTGTGTCTTTTCATCAGAAAAAAACAACATATGAATCCAAATTAACATGTATTTTTACTAAAGTAATACAAAAATGACTACAAACGATTTAGAAGTGAGTAGTTTTTCGAGATTTACGATTATACTGAAAATCACTTTCACGAATCAGCCCCCAAATGTAGTCTCCCATCATGTTCTCGTTATACTGTCCATGGTAGCGGCGTTCAAAGTCCAGTATATCCTGGTGGAAGCGCTTGCCTTGCTCCTCCGAGTACGCTCCCATGTCCTCCTTGAATTTATCAAGATGAGCATCAAGGATATGGACTTTGAGGGACATCCTACAGCCCATTGTGCCGTAGTTCTTCACCAGAGTCCCAAACAGCTCCACATAGTTTTCTGCCTTGTGATTGCCCAGGAAGCCCCGAACCACTGCGACAAAGCTGTTCCAAGCCGCTTTCTCCTTACTAGTGAGCTTCTTGGGGAATTCATTGCACTCCAGGATCTTCTTTACCTGTGGTCCAACGAAGACACCGGCTTTGACCTTTGCCTCAGACAGCTTAGGGAAGAAGTCTTGAAGGTACTTGAAGGCTGCCGACTCCTTATCTAGAGCTCTGACAAATTGTTTCATAAGGCCCAATTTGATGTGCAGTGGTGGCATCAGCACCTTCCGGGGGTCCACCAGTGGCTCCCACTTGATGTTGTTCCTCCCCACAGAGAACTCAGTCCGCTGTGGCCAGTCCCGCCTGTGGTAGTGCGCCTTGGTGTCCCTGCTGTTCCAAAGGCAAAGATAGCAGGGAAACTTGGTAAAACCGCCTTGGAGACCCATCAGGAATGCCACCATTTTGAAGTCTCCTATGACCTTGATGCCATCTCAGAAAAATGCAGATATGTATCCACTTAGGCAGCTGGAACTAAACTGAACTGGTGGGCTTAAGGCCCCTGTATTTATACTACTATTTATATTACTGGAAAGTTCTAGAAGTTACTCCAAGTTTACTCAGCACTGAATCTATCTGGAATGTTCTGGAAAATAGGTAAATTTCAAAATATCGCTGTCCTGGTCACAAAAGCAAAGTTTGTGGGGAATAATAGCCATTTTCTATACTTTTGAGGCATAAGCAATTAGGAAATAACACTTACTACCCAGGAACAAAAAAAAAAAAAAAAAATTGTTACACAGTGTTATCAGTGTATATGATGTGCTAGATAGTGTGTATCTGAGTTTACTGATCCTGTTACACACCGCTGCTGCCCGTTATCTTTATTTATTAATATTTTTTATTAATTTTCAATAGATAACATGACATCATGTGACAGAGAAAGAATGAATCTTGGTTATAAATCTCCCTCCCGACCTGTGAGGGTGCTGTGTAAAGGAAACAGTGTGCCCCGGACTGGATGGTTTGGCAATTCATTCCAGGGAAAGGTGGAAGTCCGCCATCTAGAAAGGGGGCGGAGCCACAGTATACCAAGTCATCGCCCTAGATGGGAGGAAAAGCGATTGCACTCGCTAACCAAGGGGGCGTGGCTGAAGGTACAAAAGGGGGTGTGGTCAAACGAACTGTTCCTTTGTTATGGTTGCGAAAGAACCACTGAAGGACCACTTGCAGCAAAGCACTCACTCTGGACTTGTGATCATGTTTGTGTTCTGTGTGTGTTTATACCACGTTTATTATTTCGGGGACTGTACCCTGTGGTTTAAACTGTGCAATACACATTTCTATTGCGCATGAGTTTCCAGTACTCTATTATAATACACAGTGCTGTGTATTGCCAAGGATATTATTTACGGTTGCCAAACGACCTGGATTATAAAAACAAATAAAGCGTTGTTTGGACCATGAACTTTGTTGATTGTCATCTGTTTACACATTGCATCACCTGTACACCTGCACACTTTAAACCACTTTGACACACGTCAATATTAAACTACTAACAATAATTAATTCACAAAAACATTCATAAATATGTTAATACATTTAAGAAAAGTCCCCCACCCCCACCCAATACAGCTTTATAATAAATTATGCTGAAATAGAAATAGTCAAATATAAACAGTTCCTGCCACACCTTGTGTTAAGAGCCACTCACATGCTGTTAATCCAGGCCTAGAAATTGATATACATTGATTGCCACATGTGTGGGCTTACAGTGTGTGCTGTGCAATAGTTGCATAACGGAAACACACATTTCTAGTGCGCATGAGTTTCCATTACTGTATTATAATCTCATAGTATGCACTGTTACATTTAGCTGTGTTACAGATTGAGAAACTGTTCAGTGTTAGTTTCAGAGATTATTTCAACAGCATTCTAATATGCCTTGTAAAGTGAAATTAATCATGATATGTAAGTATTATGTCTTTGATCATTTTTTATGGGAGTACATTTGAAATGTTGTGTTTCTTATTTGTAAAATGATTCATTTGTTTTTCAGTTTTTGCACTTGGAGATGTGCTGCTGGTTTTGACAGGTATGTGTGTCTCTGACACGTTCACATAACATACAATGATTTAATGCTTGATTACAAATTACAGTGATTAATGATTAATGCTTGATTACATTGGAAATACATAACATTTAGAGTGAACTTCACAAAGATATTTACTGTGAAGTGTCTTCAGCACTATTATTCCTGAAAGAATAAACACACACAATGAAGTTACTCAACCTGAAATAAACAACTCAGGCATTGAATTCTTTGATATTCTTATGATGTTTATTTCTAGTTTTCTAACATTAATGGGTGTCTTTCTCATTTCAGAAAGAAGTGCAATTGATAGTTGAGAGTAAAGGTCTTTGTAGATTTCACCCTTGTGTATTTCTAACAAATATCATCATTGTTATTATTCCAAAATGCTTGAGCCAGAGCAAATTTCAAATTACTACATGCAATAAACATATGTTTATAAAATTACTGATAAATGTATTAATATTTGCGATGGCGGCTTTTTTCTTGTATTGTCAAACTGATCAATCTGTTTTTAAGTGTCTCTAGTTTTAGCCACGTTCATAAATAGAGACACTTAATTCAAACTTTGTCTTGTAGTGAAGTCCTCAACATCTTCACTTATTTACACTTCTTACATAACATCAATAACACAAATGCACATAACCATAACAAAAAACAGTAAAAAAAAACTTTCTCCTGGTTACATTTTACTGATAACTTTTATGAACACAAAAGGGTGTTTTCTGAAAAGAAATACTCTTACTGAATTTTCTGAAAACTGCAAGTTTCAAACAGATTGGTATGCACTGAATGTCCAGTGTCTATAAGAAGTTCAATCTCACTTCAATAAGTGTCCATATGCCCATGTTCTTATTTGCTTATCAGATTGTTCTCTCTCCTGGTATTTTTTACATTGTTTAAATACATTTTTACAGAGCCACTTCATACAGCAATGATTCAAATTGGGAAAACACCTGTAGTGGAAGGGGAGAAGGTTGAATTCAAATGTGTAATATCAGCTGTGCACAGAGAACAATCAAAGAACAAGAATTGGTTCCATTTATATAAAAACAGAGAGAAGATCAGCTCACTGCCGGATTCCGGAGCAATAGGAGCTGTCACATTTATAAAACAAGACATCAGAAAGAATGATGCTGGAAAATATACCTGCATGTATGGAATTGAGAATCCAGGAGATGTGAAAAATATCAACCATGGGTCTTCAGTTAACCTCAATGTACAAGGTAAGTACAGCAGCAAACAATGGTTAAACAGCTGAATGTAACTTTTCTGTGAAGGAAATTAATTGATAGTAATATAGCAAATAACAATACCAAATTTGAAAATGCTTGGCTTTGTTCTTTAAGAGGTTAATTACTTTTTAAATACATTTCTATTACAACTGCTTTTAGATCCTACATCATTCAACTGATGTTATTTTCCAGATTTGTAGTTTTTAAATGAGTCTTGAAATTGTATTCACATTTTTTATACTAAATTTCCCATACACTAGACTCACTAATACAAACTATGCTATGGTCATTAAGTGCTTGCTGATATCGGCTGAAGAAAGTTACATTTTATAATTGTGTGAGAATGTATAAAATAGCTGTTTATATAAGATGTTTTATTAAAATGGTTATTACTGAATTTTCATTTAATATAACTTAGAAAATATTAAACATAAGACTAGAGAAGGTGTTTCTAATATGGTACAGATTATGATCAAGCCATTAATCTGAACAGGGTTTGGATTAGTAAGAGTCTACTGTTTGTTATTTATAGACACACTCACACTTCAGCTAGACAAACAGAGTGCAGTTGAAGGAATGGATGTATCATTTAAATGTATGATGCCAGCTGAACTCAGAGAAGCAACAGGAAAAGAGAACTTTTTCCATCTATATAAAAATGGAAGCCTTGTCGATTCACAACCTGATCCCAAAGGCTTACCAGGTGTTGAGTTTTCCATAAAAAATGTTAAGAGGAATGATACTGGAAACTACACCTGTGTCTATGGAAAAGAGAAGCTTGTAAACTCAGCAAACAGCAAACGCAGTCGCCTAGTCTACCTTCATGTGACAGGTAAGGACTGAGCTGAATACTTTGTGACACAGTGGGGTTGACTCAATTGATCTAAACTCTGGCACATGCGGCCTCCATCTTTCAATCATCAGTTGAGGGGACTTTGTGAAAACCAACATCTGTAATGTTTGTGAGTCTTCTTTACAGTATTTTTGAGTAAGATGAAACTAACACCACATGTCCCAGATGGGGCCCTGCTAAAATTAAAAATACACTTGAGACATATGTTATAGGCAAATAGAACTGAATCTCCATACATTTTTGTCTGCTTGATGACAAATTAACTAGCACTATATATACACACACACACAGATACACACACACACACACACACACACACACACACACACACACACACACACATTAGGCTCAAAACAATTAATTGATTGCTCGAAGCTGATGTTGATCAAAAATAAAAAAAAAATGGTTTCATGTTAATAGAGTGAAATACAATGAAAGCACTTGGAAGTGGAACAAACCACCTATAGTCCGTATCCATAGCAATGTAGTCTAACACGTTTGCCTAGAGAAGTCTAGAGATATATTTTGCATGATTTATTGGTATAGAACTTCTGACAGACATATCTATGACATTAGTCAGTCATATATATATATAATCAACCTATTGCTTTATCAATAATACTCATACCTGCTGCGACTACATTTTCAACCTACACCATTTTTAAACCCAGGATAATTCTGGTTGCTGTTCTTTGCACTCTTTCTAGAGCAGCAATACCCTTTTTGTAACGAGATGACCAGCACTGAACACAATATTCTAGAAAAGGTCATGCTAATGCATTGTACAGTTTTAACATTACTTCCCTTGATTTAAATGCAACTCTTTTCACTGCATATCCCAGCATTTTGTTGGCCTTTTTTATAGCTTCCTCACATTGTCTAGATGAAGACATTTCTTACCTCGCTTCTCCTCTAATCAGTACTTTATGTTTTCTACCTGTTAACCACTCCCTAATCCATGCGCATGCATTTCCTTGATTCCCTACTGGGTTCAGTTTGAGAATTAATCTTTTATGCAGGACTTCGTCAAAAGCTTTTTGGAGATGTAAATAAACCATGTCATAAGCTTTGCGATTATCCATTGTCTATGTTGCATCCTCAAAACAACTCCAACCACATTTATCAAGACCCAGCAGATGTATGGGATAGGCAAATGTGACTAAGTTTGTTTTTCATAAGTTTCCTTGAACTTCATGAAATCACTTATTTTAAAGTACTCCAAGTTTTAGAATGCAAAGTAAGTCCTTAAGTTGTTAATAATCAAGGCACTAATTGATTAATATACTGTATATACATTATAATTGAATCAGAATGATCACAGCTCTGATTATTGCTGGTACATATGGACAATTTCATACCAGATTAAACCAACTCCAAAAACTAGGCTTTCTGTAAAACTTGTTTATGGTGCTTGGTGTACCTGCGCAAAAAACAACAATGTATGACTTCATTGTGGAGCACACTGTATGTACCCTATCCACATACTGCAAGATCAAGACACTGTAAAAACAGGACTGAATTACATTTGTTTTGAACACATCGTGATCATGCTTTTATGTCAATAGGTTATTAGTGAATTATAGAATCTGTTTACACATATTTAACTGGATCTTACAATGAATCCCATTTGTATGTGGATCCCCCAGGATCTGTTCCAGCTCTGTACCTGGGTGCAGGGGTAGGATGTGGGGTCCTTGTGCTGCTGTTACTGCTGATAGGAGGAGTGCTGAAGTGGCTGCAATCCAAACGAGGTAGGGCACAGCATTCTTCACCACAATGGATACAAATGAAGTATGTTTAAATGATGGGGACTTCTTCATCTCGCTGTGTCAATTTATCGTGACCCTCAATCATGTTCAATTCTATATTAAAGCTTGATTCCTGGGTGAGTGTTTACTGCAGTCTTCCATTGTTCAGCCTTTGGTGCAAAAATGTACCTTGCTGTTACTGATGCATAGTGTAGCTGTTTTCACCTCCATTCAAAGTAGGAAACTAATCTATTTGATACAATGCCATTCCAGACCTTGCTGTCCAGACTGGACCTGTGTACATCATGGTGGTAAGTCCTATATGTTACATGTCTCTCAAACAATTTGCTTGTATATATATATACAGTTTTTTTTCAGATTAAAATAGATACATTTCCATTATTTATCATTCATTAAATACACTCACAAAACATTGGATATACAGACTCTCAGATAATAATCCAGGTACAGTGGAACGTCACATAACCACACTGATCAATTAACTGCCTTTCTAAATAAATAAATAAATAAATAAATATTACAATTAGGCTACGAGAATAATGGTATTGGCAGCAAGTGCAGCGTCCGCGATGGAAGCAGAAAGAAAGCGTTATAGCAATCCGCCTTCTGGTGCGTTCCCCTTTAAGAGAGACGGGCTGTGTGCGCGTGTCAGTCAGCTGTGTGTAGCAGTGACATTCAGAAAGCTTTGTGTTTTACTCTTTTTTTCTGCAATGTGTTTATATGATGGAGCGCACGGTTGCAGATATTGGCAGCATGTTGTTGTAGATGCATTTGAATTAAACAAAACAAGCTTCATAAACGCAATGCTTACCGGCCGTTTGTTTAAAATAGCCAAAGCAATATTTAAACCGTTCTTCTTATCGGCTGTTGGCAATATCAAGAAAACGCACAAAGTACCGTGACAGAGATAATAAGAAAGCAGAATCATGGAGGCAGGGACTTCTAGAGTTAAGAAAGTAGCCATCAGTTGCAGGTTACTGTACATTTACCGTTTGTTTTGTATTTTTTTTAAAAAAAAGCTTTGCATGGAGATGGCTTAGCCTAATTAACCTCATTTACGGTTGCTTACTTTTAAAGTAAAACATTTCCCCATCTTTAAAGCAGTTTGCATGCTGTTTTTTTCACTAACCTATTTATGGATGAACCTACTATAGATGTTCGCAAATCCGACTTTTTCACATATCCGCCTATACCCCAGTCCACTGGGTGTCGGATATGCGACGTTGTACTGTATTGTTATTATTACTATTTTATTTAGAATTAAAATGTTCTTTTAGACCTTATGTAATGAGTTGAGTGATTTGAATTTGTGTCAGTAAAGGGACATTTGACATCTTTGGTTTCTATTGACTAATGCTACATTTCCCCCTAAACAGGCTGTAGGTAATAACTCTCAGTTGAGGACTGTATATGTTAAACTCAGAGTCAGGATTCAGTCAATCACTGACAAAAATAACCATTTTGCAATATGAGCATTTAAAAACTATCAAAGAATGAATTGAAATGTTATTTCTGCCTTTTAGCAAATTATTTTGCTCAAATTGCGAAACAGAAGTTACCAAACAAGCAAAGAGCGAAACAGAAAAGAAGAGGCAGCTTGTGAAATGTGTGTTGAGCAAATGCACCGCTCCCAAACAGATTTTGAAGATGCAGCTCAATCTGCGAATAGCAATTAAATGCGACGTGTTAAAAATGGGCATCAAGTGAAATACAAACTTTTTAATAAAATATTTTTTTATTGAATGAACATAAAATCAGTAAATTATATTTGTGAGATGCACGTCCTTGATTAATTATTTATGTATTTATTATTTATGCAGGAAGTTAAACCATTCAGACAGTGGCTTCATTTGCAATGGGGTCATAGTAAGCACTTTAGGAGGCTAGTGATCTCAAACATTAAACTGCAAGCGAGTTTGAAAAAACGTTTGTAATGTTCTCGCTTTGTTATTTAGAACGGTAGGTTACGAGCTGTAACCTTGGTTCCCTGAAAAAGAAATAATAATACTGGACACGGTCACCAGTCCGTGTGCGTGCAGTAATGCTCGTGGTGGGTGATAACAATTTATTAAATGACTGTGGTGTAGTGTTGTTCCTGTTTAGTGCTGGCCCTAGGTGACAGCTCCGGATACCTGTTAGCCGTCTGGTGATTCACAAACAAAGACAATTACTAACAACGACAAACAAACAAAAAACACTCACAAATAATTTTTTGTTTTCTCTCGGTCTCTCCCAGTCCTTCCAGTTCTCTGTCTCCAAAAACCAAGCGAAGGAGTAGATTGCGATTCTCCGTCCCCTTTTATGCTATCACGCATGACCGTAGCTGTCTCTACAATCTGCAGCTGCTACGTCGTTTCCCTTCTGGGTCAATACGTTCCTGCAACGGAGTCTCGTCGTCTTCCTCACAGCGCCCTCACAGGCCGGTAGGGAGATTTAAAACCAAGATTCATTATATTTCTGTCACATAGGCCCACTGTGACCACATATCTGTTGCATTGTGAAACAAAACCTTCACCATTTGATTCCGAAATGGCAGTGAGAGTGAGCTAGTGACATCGCAAAATTAATGGTTGACATTTCTTTTTCAGGGAACCAGGGTTACAACTCGTAACCTAACGTTCCCTTTCAATCTCAAAATGTCAACCATTACGAGTTGGGAAACGTATACCCAAGGTGTCACAGTGAGCCAAAGCAGCCATAAGCCTTGCCCTGGCGCTAGCCTAACTGTCAGGCTTCCAAGCAAGAGGGCAAGCAGCCTCAAGGACTCTGGACCCCACCGAAGGTGCCGCTGAACCAGCAACATTCAGTCAGTAAAACCTTATAAACGTATGTGGTGTGGCCCATGCGTTACATATGTCTGGCAGGGATCCCCCATGAAACACTGCCCAAGACGTCATAGTCCCTCTAGTGGAGTGAGCTGTAACATTACCCAGCGAGGGTAAGTTAGCCAGCTCATAAGCTAACTCAATGGTATCCACTATCCAATGCGACAACCATTGCTTGGAAAGTGCCTGGACCTGAGTACATGACCCATAACATACCGGTAACTGGGTTGTTTTTTGCCAAACTTGTCCATGTAACACCTCAGCACCCTGCCAGGGCAGAGTGTGTTAAGTCTGTGATCTTCTTCAGAAGTGAAAGGGGGCAGATGGAATGCCTCCAATTCCACCAACTGGTTCAGGTGAAACTGCAAAACAACCTTCGGCAGGAAAGCTGGGTTAGTGCGCAAAGTAACCTTATCATTATCATACCTTAAAAGAATCCTCTACCGTGAAAGCCTGTATCTCACTGACACGCTCTATTAAAAGACAAGTATTTAGGGTCCACTGACTAGAGAGGTTCGAAGGAAGCCTTTGTGAGAGCCTCTAGGACTAAGTCCAGATACCAGGATGGAACCATTGGTTTAAGGGGAGGGCAGAGCCTCCTAGCCCCTTTCTAGAACTGCACTGCCAATTTTGACGTAGCCCACGGCCCACGTAGAGGGGGACATACCTTCCTCTAGGAGGTCCTGTAAAAACTGCTGAATAACCTGTATGGAGCAGGAGGTGGGGTCATGGTCTCTCTCCAAGCACCACTCCTGGAAAATCTTCCATTTATATGAAGACTGAGACCTCGTTGAAGAGGCTTTAGCATTCTCAAAAAACAAACAAAACTGGAAACAGCAGCCACTGCTCCTCAGCAATCCGCACTAAAACACACACAGCCGTGTGATTTAGTTCAAAGTATAATTAATACAGAAATAAGAACTACCGTCACATCCAAAGGAAGGGGCAAGCCAGCTTCCAAAGAAGAATACGGGAGGTAATAACTAGCCAAAACAGTCTCGAAGAGAAAGAGATTCTCACAAAAACAGAACAAGTGGAGACACATCTGCTCAGGTTAGAGTGAGGAATCAAATGGCAAAGATTTTGTTCCACAATGCAATAGGTATGTGGTCATAGTGGGCCTATCAGGCAGCTTTTTAAATATGTGCTCAGGTCATGTGACACAAAGGTCATTTCCCAACTCGTAATGGTTGACATTTTGAGATTGAAAGGGAAAATACAGTTTTAGAAGAAATAACGAACATAATTAAAAATGGATCGTTTTATTCATATTGCAAAATCAAATGTCAGTCTACACTGGTCTAATCACTGTTTTTTAAGTGAAAGAAAGAAAGAGAAAGAAAGAAAGAAAGAAAGAAAGAAAGAAAGAAAGAAAGAAAGAAAGAAAAGTATGCTTATTAAACATTTATAATATTCTGATAAATTATAGGAAGTCTTGAACTACCACTTTTTAGAAACCAGGTTTTACAGACCCGATCTGCACCAGACTGTGCAAACTCTTCTTAAATGTTTTGATTTTCAAAAGAAACCATATTGAGAACTCCACTGGGTTACTGAGCCTCATTTTAAAGCACTATTTTAATTGTTTAGATAATAATAGTCAGGCATAATTAAAGTAGTTCCATCAAATTAGATACATACTGTATAAAGATACCATAATACCACAAAATAATCACTGTATTTGTTTTTGCAGGGCTTGTTGCTGTGGCATTTAGAATTGCACTTAACATCCTTATGCGCACAGAACTACTTCTTTGTTTGACAAAAAAATGAAGCCTTGCGTAGCCTCAGAATCAGCTGCTGCTGCTGTACGAAGATAAAGTTTGTTTTCTTTGGGTACTTCCTCCAAATTAGGAATGCGCTATCGGACAATTGAAAATCAATTCAACTGAAAAGGTGCTGCAGAGATCCTCCAGCAGACCGAAGACTGAAGAAGCTGTCTCATCTTTCATGTTTCATTCTTTGGTTGTTTGGTATTTTACATTTTGCAATTTCAGCACACTAATTGCTCAAAGATCGAAATAATCTTTCATTTCATCCTTTAATCATTTTTAAATGCTCAGATCGTGATTGACTCTGAGTGTAACATATACATGGTGTAGAGGAACGTTGAGAGTGTCTAATGCCTCATTCACACAACCTAAATAATTCATGATAATCACATGATGAAACCACAACTGTGAACAAAGTGAATGATAATGACATGGTTTCAACACATTACGTATTGTTTAGGTATTGTTTTTAGTAATGTGGAAAGGGTATAACAAGAAGATATTGTGCAGCTACTGGTATATATTTACAGATGGATAAAAGGCCCTTTATTTTTATTTGTTTGTATCTCTTTGTTTGGACAGTTTGTTTAGTACCTTTTAGCCATCCTGACCTCTCTCCAATCTGTTAATTTATTGCAGAATAAGCTGGAGCAGCCTTCAAAGCAACAGGACGACACACTCACCTACTCAGAAATAAACACTGCCTGTGTCACCAAGAAGAAACCCAGCTCTGCACCTGATGAAGACAATGTAACATACGCAACAGTTAAAACTTCCACATACTGAAAACCACTGGGGAAAAATGAATGTTGTTTTGAAAAATACCTGAATAGTCAATGCATTAAAATGGTCTTTCCCTTTTATCTATGTACTCTCTGCTTTCATTCCTACCAGAACGATCATACAGAGTCCGATCAGAGGGAGACACTTTAGTTATTGTCCCAGAACTGGCAAACCATTGAAGATATAAATAATCTAGGAGACTGTGGGGAATGTTGACTGTGGGGCAGCAGTGTGGAACTCTGACCGGAGGGTCTCTTGACCGGAGGGTCGTGGGTTCAATCCCTGATAGGGGACACGGATGCTGTACCCTTGAGCAAGGTACTTTACCTAAATTGCTCCAGTAAAAAAAAAAAAAAAAAAAAAAAAAACTGTATAAATGGGTAATTTAATGGGTAATGTAAAAATAATGTGATATCTTGTAACACTTGTAAGTCGCCCTGGATAAGGGCATCTGCTAATAAATAAATAATAATAATAATAAAAAATAATAAAATGTGTCAAACAATAGAAGACACACTGATAGCAATTCCATCAATGCTGGGAGGCAAACATTTCTATGAAACCTTCTGCACAGGTTCTAGTGTTTAAAGAGCTAGTAGCATACTGTGTGTTTCCCTGTAGGAGTGTGAGATTCTTAAACAAAGCTAACACACAATGCATTTCTTAATCAAAGCTAACACACAATGCATATCTTAATCAAAGCTGACACACAATGAGGTGTGGTGTGAATGCAAAAGTGTCTAAAATTGGGTTAATTTGGCAACAAACTGCCAGTGTGCTTGAGAGAGTCCCAGGACTGAATGTCCAGCTTGTAAGTTGTTTAGAATTGTAAATAGTATTCTTTCCTTTCAAAAGAACTTGATAAAAGCTTTGAGACCCTAATCTGTTGTGTTATGAATGAAATTCAGTTATAATTCTTATTTCCTGTTTTACATGTGATTCCTATTCATACTGTAAAACAATTAGATGTATTTCAATAACCAGAAGCGGGTTACATAGACCCCAGTTAGCAGCAGTGCTAATTTACCTTACCTAAGGTACACAGGCAGTCCATGATTAGTGCTCATGTGGGTCTGTTGAATCAGCCACATCTCTGAGCTACAGCGACTTCATCATGGCTCTGTATGTATTTAACTTCATTGTTATAAAGTGTACAATATGCATTTGTGTGGTTGTATTGTCTGTTATCTATTATCTCAACTCACTGTTTTTTTTTTTTTTCCTCAGGGCAACCACCACCGGACATGTTTTGCATTAATGGTCTTTTATCATTTCTGTTTTAAATACTGTGGTTTGCTTAAGCAAGGCTCTGTCATTCTTGTCACAGCGCTACGCATGCTAAAATTAAACACTGCATATGCCTTGCACAATGAGGCTGTGAGTAGCATTGGCTTTCTCATTCTTCTGTCTAATGTCTAAAAATAATTAATTTCTGTTTGTAACTTCATATGAGTCATTTCTATTTCACCTCAGCCATGCATTGCCTGCTTTGTGCTTTCAGAGTCAGGGGTGCTGAACCCAGCGTCTGGTTTCATTGCTATATGCTAAGCTGCATGCACAGCATGTACCTAACTGTTGTTATGTTGCTCATGTTATCCGCCTGTTCCTCAAACTGACACTAAGTCCTGGTCATTGTCCTGCAGCTAAATTTAGTGACAAAGCATTGTTATAGATAAAATAATGGAACATTGTTTTGTAGCCACGAGCCATACATTTGCATTTGTTCCCTTTATAACAGAAGTAAGTAAGTAAAGACAACGAAAGGAATGTGTGTCTGAATGATTCTGATTCTGAAGTGTAGTTAAGTGTTCATGTTTAAATATAATTATACAGGTTCCAGTTCAATATGCTGTCCTTCCAACTCTGCCCATGATTGCTTCAGAAGAACCCCAGCAACTCATCCAGCATGTTTCTGAAATCCATTCCAGGTTGCCCTTGTCCACAAACTGGTAAAGAGTCAGTTTAGGAACAGAGATGATAAGTATGTCAGAAGATGTGGTGGACATACTGTAGGGGACATCTTGAAAGCCTTGGAAGAAATTAGAGGGGAGTGAAAGACCTGAGGGAGGCACGGTGGCGTAGTGGTTAGCGCTGCTGCCTCACAGCGCCAGGGTCCTAGGTTCGAATCCGACCTAGGGTACTGTCTGTGTGGAGTTTACATGATCACCCCGTGTTCGCGTGGGTTTTCTCCGGGTACTCCGGTTTCCTCCCAAAGTCCAAAGACATGCTGTCTAGGTTGATTGTTCACTCTAAATTGCCCACTGTGTGAGTGAGTGTGTGTGTGGTGCCCTGCGATGGACTGGCGTTACGTCCAGGGTGTAGTCTCTCCTAGCGCCCTGTGAATGCCGTGTTAGGCTCCGGCTCACCGTGACCCTGTAAAGGAAGTAAGCGGTTAATGATAATGGAAGGATGGATGAAAGACCTGAAGGCCTCTATTCACTAGATTGTGAAAGAGTGGTCAGCCCAACAGAAAGACAGGGACAATGTAATTCAGAATCAGAAAAGTGCGCCCCCTTCAGCCAGGAACAGGAATGTGGTGAAACATGCTGGGAGTGTGGGTGTGTCCTGCTGTTTCCTTCAGTGGAGCTGCTGATCTGTCCTGCAAATGCTTTATGGGAAATTAGATGTATATAACAGAAAGATAGGCGTGCCAATGTGTAATTGGTACTGATCCCCATGTATTTATCCCCCATATTTATCATAGCCTGTGAATTTTGTAAATTTGTGTTAGGAATGGATGTGCTTGTTAAGTATGTCTTGGTGCTGGACATACATATATAAAGTGCTTTTTGATTATTGAGGGGGGTGTATTCTACCCTGGACTGTTTATTATTGAGGCTCAGGTTGAAGGAATGCTGGTTCCCTCCTAGATAGTCATCACTATTTACTGGCCTGGCTGGTCAGATGACAGTGTTCTGGTTAGAGTAATCACTATTACTATTAAAATTAAAATATGATAAAGGGATTGATTTGGGAAAGTTTATAGTAAGAACTGCAGTGAGGAACATTGTAGAAACACCTCTAAAGAAAATACTGAGCTATCTTGGTGGAAGGTGCAGTTCAGC
Organism: Acipenser ruthenus; assembly: GCF_902713425.1. Lineage (NCBI taxonomy): Eukaryota > Metazoa > Chordata > Actinopteri > Acipenseriformes > Acipenseridae > Acipenser > Acipenser ruthenus. Next base: position 5,672,975 of record NC_081240.1, on the reverse strand, counting down.
TACTGGTCAGGGTTTAACTGACTCTGACCAGTTAAGATGACTCTAGTTAAGATGGCACCCTTTTGAGTGCCTGTCACAATGATGGCTGGTAGATGATGTCACAGACCCGGAAGATATAGATACACACAAGGCAGTACTGAGGTATGAAAAAACACTGCATGCGCATTGAAAAGTTTAAACAAAAACACTTTATCAAAACAAAATGGCTCGTTGGCCAAACAAAACAGACAAATAATAATTATAATAGAAAAACAAGTTTATAAAATGGCTTGGATAAATTAATTGCTGTGATTGGCTGAACAAAATCACATGACCATGTGGTAATAATTAATAATTACATAGACCAACTTACTTACCTGATCTATAAATATTACTATGCCGTCATAGTAACAATTCTCTAAACAGTGTTACTGTAGGTAAAAATGTCAACATACAACTGAAATAGCATTTAAATCATTCAACAATCTTTTTTTCATCTCTGTCACTAAGAATTACAGAAAAATTGGCAAATATACTGTGGTATTTATTTAGTCAGAGAACAGAACAAAGAAAACTCTGAGGCAAGCAGTAGCAGTAACACTATTCAAAAGCCTTCTGAGAAATTACCACGCAAGTCTTACTCAGCATGTAATATATATATATGCAGCAGCGGCATCTACTTATTAAATATCGCCTTATAAAAGCGAGTATGCAAAGTTTAAACTCGACAACAGATACATCTCACCACTACCCTCCAATTTCAGAAACATATTTAAAAAAAAATTAAAATCTCTCCTGCTCTCTGCTGACACAACCGTTGGGCTTTTAAAGAAGGTCGGGTTCAGCATAGAATTCTATTGTGCTCGCCGCGGACGGGAAGGACTGCGGCACTGCGCAAACTGACACGGAAGTCGTTTAGTCCACATATCATCTAATGCTGGTTTACAATATAGAGAAATTATGCTGGTTACCGGCCATTGGTGTGAAAACAGACTCAGAAATTATTGGGCAGCTTCTCTAGAAGACCACAAAGCCTCAAAGCCTGAGTAGAATCATTTCCTACAAAAAAAACAAACACTCGGAAGCACCTCCACTGAGTGCCAGTGCAGTGCAGTGTTTGGCTGGTCCATGAATCCTCCCTCAGATGTGGGAAATCAGTCTGCTTTCAATTCACAAATGCCATTTTATTTAATCTCAAAAATGTTACTATAAATGGCAATATTCAATGTAATTTTAATGTTAAATAATAAAAAAGCACAAAATATATGTTACAATCAAAATCTTCAGGGACTATTTTTTCTCAGTGGAAGGATACATAATATATTTCTTATTTTTTCCTTAAAAAAGCTAGTTTGTGTAATTATTTTCAAAAAAGAAATGTAGCCATTTTATAAGCGAAATAACCCACTCCTGTCATGGGTTATTTCTTACATCATGCTGGTTCTGCACCAGTACGTAGAGCATTTGTTTCATTTTCGACTATTTACTTTTACCTCCTTGCTCCCATTCTCTGCTCCTCAACCATCTCTCCCTATGAGCCCAGAGTGGGTCCTTTATTCTGTGGCTGGAGCCTTAATTATCCATTAAACAATTACCTTATTAAGGCTCCAGCCACATTTCCACGAGATGTATAGGGATGGGGTTTTAATACAATACAAATACATAAAAGGGGGTGGGCAACCGAGGCTGAGTGGTTTGCAGGGCACAGGTGTAGGAGTGATGCGGTGCGCAATGAAGAGACAGACAGTGATAATCAGAAAAGAGATTTAATTTTTAATCCAGGTCTCGTGACCAAAACAATAATCCCAGGCAATACACAACAATGTGTATTGCACCGTTCTGTAAAACGGTTTTGCAGTCACAAATAATAAACACACAGCTAATACATCCACAATATACAAACACGCTCACCAGTCCTCGTGATGCAAATACAAGTTATCGTGATACAGGTGCCGTGATGTCCAGGTTAGTGCTGGCCTCTGGCAACAGCTCCGGAATGTGTTAGCCATTTACTAATAATAACAAATAGCAACAATCAGAGACAAACAAACAAAACACTCAAGATACGATGCACACAATTCTGGTCCTTACGGGTCGTTCCTTAACCATTAACAAAGGAACAGATCACGTCGCTCCGTCCCCTATTTGAACCATCAGTCATGACCCCTTTGTAAACGATTGCAACACCTCCTCCAATCCGCGGCTGCCACATTGTTTCCCTTCCAGGTCGATGAGTTAGTGCACCGGAGTTCCGTCCCCTTTCTAGACGACCGAATTCCTTTTAACCCAGGGAATGAATTGTCAGGCCATCCAGTTAAGGATACTCTGTTCCCTTTACTTAGAGCCCTCACAGGTCGGGAGGGAGATTTACCACCAAGAATCATTCTCTTTCTGTCACATCACCCCATCACAGTGGCTCTACAGGAGTCCACCAATGCCCTGTGGCATCACATTGTCCAGGGACAGCACCAGTCATACTGGTACAGAAGGATGGAAGCATACGATTATCTGTGGAGTACTATAGGCTGAATAAAGAGATGCAGTTAAAAAGAGGATTCATTTGTTTTTCAGTTTTTGCACTTGGAGATGTGCTGCTGGTTTCAACACCTATGTGTGTCTCTGACATGTTCACATAATAAGATACAATGATTTAATGCTTGATTACATTACAAATAAATAACATTTAGGGTGGAATTCACAAGGTCTTTCACTCTGAAGTGTCTTTCTCACCATTTGTCCTGAAAGAGTAAACACACACATTAACGGGTGCCTTTCTCTTTTCAGTACAAAATATGCAAATGATCATTTGGAATAGAAGCTCTGTGATTTTCTCCCCTTCTGTTTTTTTTTTTTTAAATCACATAACACACGTTCCTATCTACACCTTTTAATATTTATTTTCTGTTGTAAACATGAAACTATGGAGAAACAAAGTGAAGACGACAATCACTTTGGCTAGTATCATCATATCATACTGATAAAGACATGTATTATTATTATTACTACTACTACTAATCTGTAACTGTACAGAAAACAATTGGTCATTTTATAAACAGCACAACTATTCCACACAGTAACAGTTCTTCTTGAATACTCACAGTAATCTTTTAGAAACACCATATGTCTTGCTCTACAACCATCTCACTGGTAGACTCCCCCTAGACTGAATTCGATGCTGGCTTTATAAGGCCAGTACCCCGCCCTAACAAGACACACCTGTGTCCTGTTACACAATTAACTTTGGCCATTTTGACTATGGCCTTCTGGGAAATGTAGCATTTTAGTCAGGAGCCATTTTACCCCACTACACACAGTACCCACTACAGACAGTTATTTATATATATATATATATATATATATATATATATATATATATATATATAAAAAGCTATACATTCAAAAACTCCAGCCCCTTTGTCAAATCTCAGATCCAGGTTTTCAAAGTGCTGCTTGATTCTTTGTTTTTAATACATGCTGTGTTCGACACCCTGTGCATTGGAATTTGAGAGCTCTGTTTAGCTTCTCTGATGGGATGCAACTCATCACATCACCAGACAAGTTGTTTCTAGGTGCAGGAAGCGTATGTCACACGTGGCCACCAACTGAAAAGAAAGTGCTGCAAACTTAATCAGGGACAATCAATAATTTATGTTTTTTTTTCTTCCTCATTTGATAACCTTGAAAAACCCAACCAGTAAAGTTACCAAACTGCAAATAAAAAAAACAGCGTTGGGTTGTTTCTTATCACACATTACATATTCTCTTCTTCTCATCATGGCACACTGTAACCACCAAATGACATGCAGTGTGTTGATGGCCTCTTAACATTTCTATTTTAAATCCTGTGGTTTGCTGAAGCAGTGTTTTAAGGACTCCCCTGTTGTTATGTCTGCTATGTTATCTCAAGCTTTCCAGCTGCCCTTTACACACTATCTTACAAACTATGTCTTGAGGTCATTGTGGCACAGCGAAAATCAGAGGATTAGGATTGATTTGTAAATTGTGAAACTGTATTAAAGGTTAATGTTTAAAAGTCCCTTATAAATGTTTTTAAATAAATAAAACTGTATTTCTATTCCTGTTGACATTTCTTGTAGTTTTCAAAGCTTTTGTTCCCTTTCAAGTCGAAGACAACCACCAACATTAAGTATGGGATATTCCCTGCCCTTGAGGTAGGTAATACTGAGCTCTATATCAGAGCTGCCGAAGGCCCCTTCCTGTGATGATGCACTCGGTCCCGCCTACCGAGGGTATAAAACCGTCACTCACCGGAAGAGCTCCCTCTTTTTCCTTCTCAAGACGGTAAGGTAGGACCTCTGTGTCTAGAACTGAGCGTGTTGATAGGAAGAGCCCTCGAGTCCATTCGGGTCTGTTGTAGTTCCTAGCATTCGTGCTGAAAGCTGGCTTGCCGCTTTCCTGGAATCCACGACTCTTGAAAAAGAGTGGGCCGCTCTCTCTTTGCTGTCTGTTGTATGTGAGCGGCTGTCTGTGCAGCCACCCGCGAGTGAGTTGTCTTTTCCTATAGAGAGCTACACAAGAATCCTCCTCGGGGCTAGACCTGCCGCATCCCTGCTGTCGAGTGACCCAGCCGCGCTCCCTTCCTCGGGGCTAGGTACTACCGTATCCCTGTACGAGCGGAGTCAATGGCCGAACCTGACCGCTGCGGTGTGTCGGTTCATGTGCGTTCGGTGTGCTCTCTCTCTTTTTCTTTCTTCTTATAAACTGTAATTTTTGCTTGACAAAAACTTCACCCACCACGGCTTCGGCCTCTGTCCTCCCCTGGTACACGCTTCGTGCTGACCAGGTGTGTGTTGACCACGCGGTCTGGGTACGCACTTTGCGTAGAGTCCTCTCTGGTGCTGCGGCACTGCGGCGCACGCATAGCCTGATTCTCTTGGCACAGGCTGCGTATTACCCGACGCCAGCGTAGGAGCTTAACGCACACGGTACTTGGTCCCAGTACACAGTGTACGCAGAACAATATTCACAGCGCATACAACGCGCAGGTGTTCGTTGCTCCTTTCCAAAAGTTACGCACAGAGCGCAGAGTACGCAGCTATGCTCCCGCTGCGCAAGGCGTCTGGAACATTCGAGGACGAGCAGTGCTGTGCACGTTGCTTGCATTGCGTAGGCACTGAGCTGCTAGCGCATACCTCGTGGTGCTGCACGGTATAGTGCAGGCCTAGTCTGTCCCCAGAAAAAAAAGGGGGAACTATGCTAAATATAAACAGACCCACGCTGGGGTTCCATGCCTGTACGGCTTGTAATGCCAGTATCCCACAAGAGGATAACCATACCCTCTGTGTGTGGTGCTTGGGTGTCCTGCATGCCACCATGGATGCTCTAGAGGGATGTGGCTTGCAGCGTCCGCGAGGCTTTTCAGCCTAGAGTGAAAGAGGCTCGTCTGGAAAGAGCCAGAAAGGAGAGCTCCGCGTCCTACGCGGCGCGGTCGTCGGCGGCCTTTGGGTTCCCCGACGACGCGCCCCTGGACTACCTGCCTGACATCCCGAGTGCGCAGCGTAACCGCTCCCCGTCTCCAGCCGCAAAGCGGGTAAAACGCTCCAGGCAGGCAAGGGATTTTATGGACCTGAAGGCCAAGATGGCCCAGATCCTGGAGCTATTGTCTAAACAGGCCACAGCATCGGCCCCTGCCCAGGCTCCACTGCAGCCCCAAGCACTATATCCCCCCTCCCCGCAGGGTGCGCAAGGAGGGTGGGAAGGCTCGCCCCAACTGGCACAGGAGGACGCGCTGTCCATAGCCGCCTGCGGTGAGGCAGCTTCATTCTCCTCTGATATGCAGGTGGGGGACACCCTTACAGAGGAGGAACCCGGCTCTGAGTGTGTGTCGGAAGCCAATTCCACCCCGTTGCCTAGCTCGGTCTCGGCTCTTATAGAACATGCTGCAGCGCTCCTGCAGGTTCCCTGGACACCGGCGGCACATCCGTGCCACTCCGTGTTCCGGACGCAGGTGCTGGCTCCCCGCCCGCAGTGTTTCCCAGCCTTCCCAGACTTTGTGGAGGAAGTGCGCTCCTCCTGGGATAGACCGGCTTCGGCCCCTAGTATCTCCAAGAAGGCCACACCGCTCTCCTCCTTGGAGGGCGCGGATAAGCTTGGCCTGGCGCGGTTTCCGCCAGTAGACTCAACTATTGCAGCCCTGGTTAGGGCCCCGCCGGTGGGGGGGCTCGCTAGAGACCCAATGTGTCCTAACCCTCAGTGCAGGGTGACAGAGATGCATTTAAAGCGAGCGTACGCAGCAGAGGCGCAGGCAACCTGCTTGGCTAACACAGCGAGTGTGCTGACTGCGTATCTGGATGGAGTGTTGCACGAGGCCCCGCTCCCGGAGCCGGTGGCTTCGGAGCTGCGTCTCGTGTCGGATACACAGCTGCAGATCTCAGGCCTGCAGGGGCAAGCCCTGGGCCGAAACCTGGCGGGCTTAGTTTTGGCGTGTAGACAGCTGTGGCTGTCACAGGCCAGGGTCCCTGACGCAGATAAAGCTGCGCTGCTGGATGCGCCCATATCCCTGGGACATACGTTTGGGCCAGCTGTGGAAGAGATTCTACAGAAATCTCTACGAGACCGGGAGGCTTCCCGTCAGGTGGCTGCACTGCTCCCTCCCCGCGCTCCGGCGTGGAACAGGTTGAGCCGTTGGCGGGCTCCCAAGACTCAAACTGTCACCAGAACGGTTCCAGTCCCCACAGCCCCACGGTGTGACCTAAGGCATCGCCTTCAGAGTAACAGAGCCCAACCAGCAGGTAATGGAAACGCAGGCCGTGGTCGATCCACGTACCAGCGTCTCAGGGGTCGCCCTCAGGGCCAGCACGTTAAGCGCTCACCCCAAACTGCTCAGCCTCAGCCCCAGCAGCCCCAGTAGGGCCCCTGAAGGCTGACGGCCTCAGACCCCCTTTCGGCACAACAGCTGCAATACTGGCGCGCTTGTACCACGGATACCTGGGTGCTCGCCACCGTGCAAACCAGCTATGCGCTTCAGTTTCACTCGGGACCTCCTCCCTTTCGGGGTGTTATAAACACCTCGCAAGCACCTCGCTGCGCAAGCAGGCCATTTGTCGAGTAGACCCCGTCTCCCAGGAGGAGGGGTACTACTCGAGATACTTTCTGCTACCAAAAAGAGATGGAGGGGTTCGCCCCATCTTAGATCTGAGGCTCTTGAATGGGTTTCTGAAAGAAAGGAGGTTCTGAATGCTGACACACCGTCACATCCTCCAGTCTGTCCAGCCTGGCAACTGGTTCACAACTGTGGACTTGCGGGGCGCATACTTTCATATCCCCATTCGTCCACAGCACAAGAGATACCTGCGGTTTTCCTTTCAAGGAAGCACGTATGAGTTTGCTGTGCTGCCGTTCGGGCTCTCCCTAGCTCCGCGTACGTTTTCAAAGTGCGTAGAGACTGTGCTGGCTCCCCTGCGGCTGCAAGGGATCAGGGTTTTAAACTATCTCGACGACTGCTTGATTTGTTCCCAGTCTTGAGAGGGAGCTCTAGCCCACATGGCAATTGTGATGGAGCATGTGGTCAGGCTGGGCTTAGCCTTGAACGATGCAAAGAGTCGGCTCGCACCAGTGCAATGCACCACGTATTTGGGGCTCCGGCTGGACTCCAATGCAGTGCGCGTATACCTGTCGGACGACAGGATAGCAGCTATTCAAGATTGCCTCTCGCTGTTTCGACAGGGATCGAAGGTAAACCTCAGGTTGTGCCAGAAACTACTGGGTCTGATGGCAGCAGCCACATTAGCGATCCAGATGGGTCTGCTTCGCATGCGCCCGCTGCAAGCGTGGCTCAATGTGTTTCACCTCAATGCCAAATGCGACAAAAAGGTTGACTGTGTCTCGCACATGCTCAGCGGCCCTACGCTGGTGGAGGGTTCCCTCTCACCTGCGCAAAGGGGTGCAAATGGGAGTAATATTGAATCGCCAAGTGGTGACAACAGATGCCTCCTGCCAGGGCTGGGGAGCAGTCTGGCAGGGCAGGGGAGTCATCGGATCTTGGCCGGACCGCTGGGCACCCCTGCACATGAACATGCTGGAGTTGCGGGCGGTGTTCCTGGCTCTCCAGCACTTCCTTCCAGTACTGAGCGGTGCACATGTGCTGATCCGAACGGACAGCACAACAGTAGTGGCGTATATCAACAACCAGGGAGGCCTTCAATCTCTGGGGTTACATCGCATAGCCTTCAGGCTATTAGTATGGGCCCTAGCCAACCTGCTGTCCCTGCGGGCGACGCACATTCCAGGAGTGGTGAACTTGGCAGCGGATCTCCTCTCCAGGAGAGGTCCGCATCCGTCAGAGTGGCGTCTCCACCCCCAGACGGTGGAGCGCATTTGGGAACGGTTCGGGAAGGCACAGGTCGATCTGTTTGCTTCGGCGGAGACGACACATTGCCCCCTATGGTACACCCTCCATCACTCAGGCGGTCCACTAGGCGTAGATGCCCTAGCACACGTTTGGTCCAAAGCGTTTTTGTACGCTTTTCCTCCTATACCGTTGCTACCGACTTTCCTGGAGAAAGTCCAGTCGGAGAAAGCATCAGTTCTTCTAGTGGCCCCCAGGTGGCCCAGGAGGATATGGTTTGCGACCATGTGCCAGCTGCTGGACGGCCAGCCTTGGGAGTTCCCCTTCGCCTGGATTTCCTCACTCAGACACAGGGCTCCCTTTGGCACCTGGATCCGGGCAGGTTCCAGTTGTGGGCCTGGCCCCTGAAATGGACCGCTGGCTAGCCCTGGGGCTGTCGTACGCGGTTGTGAGCACTATGCAGAATGCTAGGGCAGACTCCACTAAGTCAGTTTATACCTACAAGTGGAAGTGTTTTCAAACCTGGTGTCTGGCTAGGAGCCATGACCCCATTACTTGCCCGATGCCAGTTATATTGCAGTTCCTGCAGGAACTGTTTGACGCTGGAAGGTCCCCTTCCACGCTGAAAGTGTATCTGGCAGCTATATCTGCTTGTCATACCCCCGTAGATTCTAGGTCTCCGGGTGCGCATTTTTTTGCTACGCACTTTCTTAAAGGCGCACAGAGATTACATCCGAGGAGGAGGACTGTTCTTCCTGAGTGGAGCCTTAACATTGTACTGCAGGCTCTTACAAAGGCCCCGTTTGAGCCTTTAGAATCCATAGAACTGAAGTATCTGTCTATGAAGACAGCCTTCCTTTTGGCTATCACCTCTGCTAAGCGGATCAGTGAGCTGCAGGTGCTGTCTGTGCACAGCTCCTGCATGCGTGTGTGGGAGGATGGAAGCAGGCTGCGCACCAACCCCGCTCTCCTCCCCAAGGTGATTACAGCTTTTCATGTTACCCAATCTGTGGAACTGGAGTCTTTTCACCCGCCTCCGTTTACTTCACAGGAGGATGAGAAACTAAATTTCCTCTGCCCTGTGCGGGCATTGAGGTTTTATGTACTTAAGACGAAAGCTTTGCGTAAATCGGATCAGCTTTTTGTTTGTTATGGTATACAGACCTTGGGACAGCCCCTCTCTAAGCAGCGTCTGTCACACTGGATTGCAGACACGGTGTCGACTGCATATGATGGTGCTGGGTTACCCCCACCTGGTAGAGTAGCTGCGCATTCTACTAGAGGTTTGGCTACATCGTGGGCCCTTTTTAAGGGCGCTTCGATGTCTGAGATTTGTGCTGCGGCTAGCCGGGCTACGCCGCATACTTTCACCAGATTCTACCGCGTTAATGTGGTAGATCCTGCTGTGCCATCTGTGGGCACAAGGGTCCTTGAGGGTGTAAGTTCACACCGCTAACCTGTAGGTTAGACAGCGCTTGTGCGTCCCTCATAGAAGAACATAAGAACATAAGAAAGTTTACAAACGAGAGGAGGCCATTCAGCCCATCTTGCTCGTTTGGTTGTTAGTAGCTTATTGATCCCAGAATCTCATCAAGCAGCTTCTTGAAGGATCCCAGGGTGTCAGCTTCAACAACATTACTGGGGAGTTGGATCCAGACCCTCACAATTCTCTGTGTAAAAAAGTGCCTCCTATGCTGCCGTTCCTTCTACCTCGTGATGGCTCTGGTATACATTATTATTATTATTATTATTATTTATTTCTTAGCAGACGCCCTTATCCAGGGCGACTTACAATCGTAAGCAAAAACATTTCAAGCGTTACAATACAAGTAATACAATAAGAGCAAGAAATACAATAAAACAAGTAAAGTACAAGTTTGACAAACCACAATTCAATAATACAGCAGGTAATAGTGATAGTTACATCAGGATATGATTAAAGATAATTAAACATTATCCCATACTTAATGTTGGTGGTCGTCTTCGACTTGAAAGGGAACGTTAGGTTACTTACCGTAACCCTGGTTCCCTGAAAGAGAAGATGACCACCAACCATGGGGTTGCTCCGGTCGCCCTCACAGGTTCGACGGAAAAAGAGGGAGATCTTCCGGTGAGTGACGGTTTTATACCCTTGGTAGGCGGGACTGAGTGCGTCATCACAGGAAGGGGCCTTCGGCAGCTCTGATATAGAGAGCTAAGTATTACCTACCTCAAGGGCAGGGAATATCCCATACTTAATGTTGGTGGTCGTATTCTCTTTCAGGGACCAGGGTTACGTTTCAATGATTTGTAATAAGGGAAGATGAATATCCACGGTTTACCCTTTCACTGCTGTTATGCAATTTCTTTACTTTGACTTAAGTTTGTGGAGGAATCACATTTTACCCACAAGCTCATAAATAACTGTTGACTGGCTGCCACAGTGTTAGTACTGGGGCTCAGCCTGCATGCTGACTGTTGATTTATTACACAGTGTTAGTGCTGGAGCTCAGCCTGCATGCTGACTGTTGATTTATTACACAGTGATGCACTTGTATGAAAAGCCTCTATCCTGTTTTCCTGGATACGTCAAATGGTTGTGTCTTGTGCTCATCGAAGAAAAGGACCTTGGTTAAAATAAGGCACATGAAGATCTATTGAATTGACATAATCAGCTGTGGATCTAAATGACACCACCATTTAAAATATGAATCTTACTCATTAAAATATTTCTACACACATAATAAGAACTAAAGACACTAACATGCACTGTTGGCCTTTATTCATTTTTTGAAAGTGGTGGTATTTAAATCCACTGCTGTTCCGATCAGTTGAATATTCTCCATGGTCTCTGTGGCAAAGTGGCTTACAGTGTACAGGTGCAGGAGTGATGCGGTGATTGAATGAAAAAGCAGACAACAGCAATCCCAGTACAAGTGGTTTTTATTTATAATCCAGGTCTGACGATCGTAAATAATATTTCCCAGGCAATACTCAGCAATGGGTATTGCACTGTTCTAAACAACGGAATTGCAGTTCCAAACAATGAACACAGTCAATAGTATACACATAGTACACACACACGGTCACCAGTCCTGGGTGAGTGCTGTAGTGCTCGTGGTGCTAAATACAATTTATCGTGGTAACATGTGAAGTGCTGTCCGGGTTGGTGCTGGCCTCTGGCGACAGCTCTGGACGTGTTTAGCCGTCTTCTAAATAACAAGTAACAATTAGAGACAAAACAAAACAAACACTCATGATACAATTTCACAAAATACAAGTCCTTCCGAGTTGTTTTCTTTAACCAAAATGAAGGAACAGATTACGTCGCACCATCCCCTATTTGTACCGTCACACATGACCCCTTGCTAAATGATTGCAGCCGCTCCTCCAATCCACAGCTGCCACATAATTTCCCTTAAAGGTTGATGAGTTAGTGCATCAAAGCTCCGACCCCTTTCTAGATGACCAACTTCCTTTTAACCCTGGGAATGAAGTGTCAGGCCAAACAGGGTACTCTGTTCTTGTTACTTAGCGCCCTCACAGGTCGGGAGGGAGATTTACCACCAAAGATCATTCTATTTCCATCACAGTCTCTTAATGTCGTTCTGCAGTTAAGTCGATACTTACTGTAAACCAACGTTCTTAATCCCTCTATCCAGTACAGTGAAGTTGGTTTAATTTATGTCTCTTTAATAGCCAAGAACCTATACTGTTGTTCCTCCCATAAACCACTGTGTATTCAGCTCTTCTGAGAAACCTAATACTGTTCACCATCTCACTCAAACACTTTGCTCTTCTAGACACAGACCCCAGCACACCTTGACTCAATCTATTAGCCACTTTGAACTATATTATTTAACAGCAGGGAACATTCAACCACTGAAGTGTCCTCCAGTATTCTGTGTACAAACTGAAACACCCCTTACATTTGTTTTGTGCTCACACTGTACAGCAGGGGTGGTCAACCCTGGTCCTGGAGGTCCACAATCCTGCAGGTTTTCTGGGTATCCTTAAATAATCAATGGCTAAAGACCTGGAAAAAATGTTAATGTTGACCAGTTCAGAAAATTATTGGTTGAGTTAAGTAATTAAGTTAAGAGTGATAACTAGAAGACCCTGTGGCTCTCCAGTACCAGGATTGGCCACTCTGCTGTAGAGCATACAGTTATACAGTATAGGAATTACAAAAAGGATCCAACACCATGTCAAATCTTGGTAATGCTTTACATTAAATGTCTCTGATTATTCTGTATTTACATTGTAGTTACTTAGTAAATACATGTGTACTTACACATCACAGGTGTGGCCATTCTCCATTAGGTAATTGAGTGCTAATTGGGGAGTGGCCACCTAGGTGAGTGTATATACTGTGTGTAGACTGACACTACACAGCCATCGAGAAGAATGAGGAAGCAGAGATTCTCTGATGCTCAATGAGAATTGTTGATGAATTTTTAAAAAACAGCGCTGCGCTGTCTTGTACACCTTGGCAAAGCCCCAGCAGCACCCATGTCTGGTCAGAAATAGCCATACACATATGATGTTGGGTTGATGCAAAGATTCACCCATAAAGAAGATGGCATAAACTCAGCAGGGACCGTGTGGGAGCAGAAAGTTGAAGATAAAAAAGTGCAGAGGCAGAGTCTCTCAGGTTAAGATCATTTGCAGTTTGACTGAAGATGTAGAAATTGTGTTATAAGTCATGTCTTGTAACAAGACTCATATCAAGTTATTATAAAACATAAAGATGTTTCAAACTAAATAGTGACAACATAATTAATGATAAACTGTTGTTTAAAGCTGTGAAATTAAGCTCTGGTGTGTTTATCTCTTACCGCCCAAAAAACGAAGGAATTATCAACATTTATTTACAGGCTACTGTACACTATTCCTTATAATTTGAAATTTGAATTATTAGTATCTGTTCATGAATTCTTTAAAATAAGCGCTGTCTTTCAGCTGATGCAGATGAATGATACATTGAGGTTATAAAGAAAATACAACTACCTGGTCTTTAGATGATGACAATGAGAGGCTTTGATGGTCCAATACCATTTGTGTATTGCTCTTGATCTTTGGTTACTTTAATAGTCAACTTTTGCATGTGTAACGGAAACACTTGTTCAGTGAGGGAGGGTGCTGTTGTATGTGCATTACTGTATTGATCTAATCATTTTCACTGTCATATTTAGTTGTGTTTCAAATAGAGGAACTTCATACTAGTAGGTTCAGAAATTAATTGGACAGCTTCCCAATATGCCTTGGGGTATTCATTCAATCATGATGTGTAAGTATTATTTATTTGATAACTTTCTTATGTGTGTACATTTGAAATGTTACTTTTCTTATTTGTAAAATCATGAATTTGTTTTTCAGTTTTTGCACTTGGAGACGTGCTGCTGGTTTCGACAGGTATGTGTGTCTCTGACACGTTCACATAATAAGATACAATTATTTAAATATTGATTGCATTATGAATGAGTAACATTCAGGGTGAAATTCACAAGGCCGTTTACTCTGGAGAATCTTTAGAACCATTATTGCTGAAAGAATAAACACACACAATGAAGTTACTCAACCTGAAATAAACAACTCAGGCTTTGGATTCTTAGATATTCTTATGATGTTTATTTCTAGTTTACATTACTGTTACTATTCCAAAATGCTTGAGCTATGGCCAGTTTCAAATGATTACATGCCATAAACACATGTTTTTAAAATTAATGACATCTAGTAGCATTTGCGAAGATGACTTTTTCATGCATTATCAAACTGATAAAATTAAACATTTCTCCTGGTTATATTTTACTGATAATTTTTATGAAACAGAATAATATATATATATATATATATATATATATATATATATATATATATATATATATATTATATATATATTGTTATTGGAGTAAATGTTCCAGATCACATGAACACAGAAAAGTGGTGTTTTCAGAAAACAAATGGTCTTATTTAATTTCCTAAAAAAGTCATGTTTTAAACATATTTATATACACGGAACGTCAAATGTCTATAAAAAAGTTTATTCTCACTTCAATAAGTGTCTATATGTTCTATATTTGCTTAACAGATTGTTTTCTCTCTTATCTGGCATTTTTTCATTTTTAAATACATTTTTAAAGAGCCACTTCGCACAGCAATAATTAAAATTGGCAAAACATCTGTAGTGGAAGGGGAGAAGGTTGAATTCAAATGTATAATATCAGCTGTGCATGGAGAACAACCAGAGAACAAGGAGAGGAATTGGTTCCATTTATATAAAAACAGAGAGAAGATCAGCTCACTGCCAGAGCCCGGAGGAATGGCAGCTGTCACATTTATAAAACAAGACATCAGAAAGAATGATGCTGGAAACTATACCTGCATGTATGGAAAAAAGAATCCAGGAGATGTGAAACACATCAGTCATGGTTCTTCAGTTTACCTCAATGTACAAGGTAAAAACATGACCAAACACCTGAATTTGTGTGTGTGTTTTTTTTTTGTTGGTTTTTTTTGCATGTGTGAGGAAATTAACTGATTTCATATGAAAAATAACAAAATCACATTTTAAATTGCTTGGTTTGTTCTTAAATAGGTGGATTAGGAAAAATGCATTTTGGTAACAACTACTTTTAGAGCCTAAATCATTCAAAAAATGTTATTTTACAAACTTGAAGCATATATAAATAATAGAGTGATCTTTCAGTCAATTGATTATTCTTGAAATGAATCTTGAAATTGTATTTGAAATATTTCAGCTAAATTTCCCATACACTAGACTCCCATTAATCCAAACCATGCTATGATAATTAAATGCTTGCTGATATCGGCTGAAGAAAGTTCAATCTCATAATTATGTGAGAATGTATACAATAGCTGTCTCTGAATGTTTTATTCAAATGGTTATTACTGATTTATCATCAACTATAACTTAAAAAAATATCAAACATGAGACTAGAGAAGGTGTTTTTAATATGGTACAAATTACGATCAAATCACTAATCTGAACAGGGTTTGGATTAGTAAGAGTCGACTGTCTGTGCTTGTATATTTTATCTGCACTCTGAAGGCACATTTTTAACACTTTATACTGTATTTTCAGAGTCCACCTATCAGCTCACACTTCAGCTAGATAAACAGAGCGCAGTTGAAGGAATGGATGTATCATTTCAATGTATAATACCAGTTGAATTCAGAGATGCAACAGGAAAAGAGGATGTTTTCCATCTATATAAAGATGGAAGCCTTTTCGATTCACAACCCGATCCCAAAGGCATACCAGCTGTGAAGTTTTCCATTAAAAAGGTTAAGAGGAGTGATACTGGTAACTACACCTGTGTGTATGGAAAAGAGAAGCTTGTGAATTCAGCAAACAGCAAACGCAGTCGCCCAGTCTACCTTCATGTGACAGGTAAGGACTGAGCTCAATACTTTGTGTCACAGTGGGGTCGATTCAATTGACAGAAGCACATACAGCTATTGCCAAAAGTTTTGCATCATCCAGAAATATAGAATTTAGACATCATTAAAAAAAACAACTATATAAACATAATTTAGATCTTGCATTTAACATCATGTCACACAAAACTACAAAATAATATATACTGCAAGCCATAATAGTAGTACAGTATTTCATGTTAAATTGCGAAATGTTAAATCTTAAAATTGTTGTCAGTTTTTCAATAAGTATATGCCAAACTACAAAACGGTCTGTAGTTCAATGTGTTGACATAACATTATTTAGCAGGTTTAATTCGACTTTATGAAGCAAAATTAGTTAATTCTATAGGGTGATGCAAACTTTTGGCCATTGCTGTAAAGCCACCCTTTTAGTCATCAGATGAGGGGTCTCAGTGAAAACCAACATCTGTAAAGGTGTTTGTGAGTCTTCTGTATAGTATAGTTAGTAAAGTGAAACTAACAAAAAATGTCCCGGGTGGGGCTCTGCTGAAATTGTAAAAATTAAAATTAAAAATACTTTTGGTACATATGGTATAGAAAAATAAATATAATAATAAAAAAATACTTACTGTTTGCTATATAGCAAAGCAAAATAGCACAGCCGTGTCTTTAAAAAAAACATAATTATTATTATTTATTTCTTAGCAGACTCCCTTATCCAGGGCGACTTACAATTGTTACAAGATATCACATTATTTTTACATACAATTACCCATTTATACAGTTGGGTTTCTTCTGGAGCAATCTAGGTAAAGTACCTTGCGCAAGGGTACAGCAGCAGTGTCCCCCACCTGGGATTGAACCCACGACCCTCCGGTCAAGAGTCCAGAGCCCTAACCACTACTCCACATTGCTGCCCTGTAATGAGCCTTCTCATATTACTCATTACTGTAATTTACAAATAGTTTTTTTATTATTTCAATGTGTGCTGTACAGCACTGCAAAGACCATCATTAAATACTCTATGATATATTCTAAAGCTGGTATGGGGATGGAGGATAGAACTAAATGACATGTTAACTATTGTGTCTCTCAAGAAGTTTCAATTAGACACAAAACTGCTTTGAAGTGTGGCAAAGATCAATTACCATGCAGTTCATGAATCTGAAGAGATCAGGTCTAATAATTGGTTGGTCTGAATTATTTAGAAGAGAAACTGCCACCTCAGCTTTAGTTTCTGTTTATATTCCCACAGATTATATGACAACTCCATCCCAACAGAAGCTGACAGGCAAGTCTGTGTTTGTTTTGTTTTCAATTCAGTTTTCTGATTTAAACAAACGTTTTTGGCAACATATTTCACAATTAAAATGTTTGACTTGGAGTTAACCATCATTGCATACAGTGGGGGTAGTTTCTTCAAATGAAACCATTCTGACAGGACTCACCATGAAGTACAGTACGCTAACATTAACCCCAGTAGAGCTGACCTATAATCTGAATCACACTCTTACAGAATGGAATACAAATACAAAAACAAAACAAAGACTGGGCTGGCATTATTAGTATTGAACAAGTTATGATGCAAACAGAGGAAATAACTCATCTGAACATATGGACAATTTTATGTCAGACCTCCAAATGTCCTCCAAAGGGCACATGTCCTCCAAAGGCTGGGGAATGAGCTTTGTTTACTCGTAGAGGAGAAACTGATGGAAAAAGAGTGTGTGATTGTGCTTGTGACTGAACATACATAGAGCTCAATAAGTGGAATGAGGTCTGCACAAGATCAGGTTTATACATTATAGGGGCAGTAGTTAGATCTCCCACTATTAACATTAAATTATTGAACAGCTGGTCACCTTTTTAGCCTAATGATGATACTTTTCTACACGTTGTTGCTTATGTTCCCACAGGAGATATGACAACTCCAACCACATCTAACAAGACACAACAGACAGATGAGACAGGCAAGTGTGAATAACTTAGTTTTTTTTTACAAGTTTCCTTGAACTTAATTAAACCCCATATTTTAAAGTAGTCCAAGTTTTAGAAAGCAAAGTACGTTCTTAAGTTAAAAGTTACTGATTGATTTATATACTGTATCAGCAATTATAATTGAATCAGAGGGGTCACAGCTCTGATTATTGCTGGTACACATAGACAACTTCATACCAGATTAAACCAGCTCCATGTAAGAGGTTTGATTTATAATTAAAAATAATGAATCTTCTTCAGGTAAAGTCAATCAAAAAGAGTTTATTCAGGAATCAGAAATGCAAACAGGAACAAAACAAATCAAATTTGATACATCAGTGATCTGACACACAGGACTCAGTTGATGGTGTTCTGAGCTGGCATCAGGGTAGATGTTATTTTCTCAGCCAAGCTGAGTTTTCATGGCGATGTTGACTCTTTTCTGAGCTGGCATGGCACAGAGATGTAAATTTCTGAGCTGGCAACAGTGTAGATGTTATTGAGCTGAGCCAAGAAATTACTTCGTACAGCACAGATATATAGCTAACTTATGTAATTTCCTTGATCAAATTTGGTCTCATTTCCCTAGCATGATGCATGGTGTGAGACAAAGCACATTCAAAATTAACATTTGCGTTTCTTCTTCACTTTATCAATGTCAGCAGAAACCCAGATAATAAGAAGTTACATTTAAGAACAATGATATGAGTTTTGTTCAATTCTCACAGGCAGCATAGTGCTATACCCATGCATCACAAGGTCGAAAAACAAGGCTGGTGATTGCAAACGGCTGATGTGCACCAGCTATGTACAGCTTAAATTTTATTATTATTTATTTCTTAGCAGACGCCCTTATCCAGGGCGACTTACAATTGTTACAAGATATCACTTTATTTTTACATACAATTACATTATTTTTTACACATTATTTTTACATACAATTACCCATTTATACAGTTGGGTGTTTTACTGGAGCAATCTAGGTAAAGCACCTTGCTCAAGGGTACAGCAGCAATGCCCCCCACTTGGGAATGAACCCACAACCCTCCGGTCAAGAGTCCAGAGCCCTAACCACTACTCCACACTGCTGCCCACTACTCCACCCTGCGTTGATTCCGAGCTTACATTAAACACAGGAAAATCACACAATGTTTACAGGCAGTTTCAATGATTTCTCGCTTCCTTCATCATTTAAATGGGAAGCATAAGTAACGGGTTGTACAATGAAAAGGAACAAAGTCTGATGAAACAATAAGAGCTTATACCATTTAACTGGAACAATGTGTACCCTGCCCCACACAAGGTGTGTGGTTATCAGAAAATCCTACGTGTTCCAATTGTATAGTGTGTTATTATGTGTTCCATAACACTTACCGAAATTTATAACATGTCACTTTTAACAAAAGTGAGTTAAACCAGTTTCAATTGGTTTGAATATGGTTTGTACATAGGCTCAAAACAGCTTATTAAGCAGAAACAATGGTTTTATCATCCCTCCGAGGTCACAGCTGCACTCTGAGTTATGAAAAGCCAGCCTCTCCCCACAAGTCCAGGACAATACATAGGCAAGAGTTTCACAATCCTTACATCCAGAAACTAAGCTTTCTGAAAAACATGATTATTGTGCGTTTGGTGTACCTGCTCAAAAACCAACAATGTATGACTTCACTGTGGAGCACACTGTATGTACCCTATTCACATACCGCAAGATCAAGGCACTGTAAAAACAGGATTGGATTACATTTGTTTTGAACACATCTTGATCAGGCTTTTATGTCAATAGGTTATTAGTGAATTATGGAATCTGTTTGCACATATTTAACTGGATCTTACAATGAATCCCATTTGTATGTGGATCCCCCCAGGATCTGTTCCAGCTCTGTACCTGGGTGCAGGGGTAGGATGTGGGGTCCTTGTGCTGCTGGTACTGCTGATAGGAGGAGTGCTGAAGTGTCTGCAATCCAAACGAGGTAGGGCACAGCATTCTTCATCACAATGGATACAAATGAAGTATGTTTAAATGATGGGGACTTCTTCATCTCGCTGTGTCACTAGCTGTTTTCCGCACCATTCAAACTAGGAAACTAATCTATTTGATATTAAAGCATGATTCCTGGGTGAGTGTTTACTGCAGTCTTCCATTGTAATATAATTATATATATATATATATAAAATATATATATATCTTGATGTTACTGATGGATAGTGTGTCACTAGCTGTTTTCAGCACCATTCAAACTAGGAAACTAATCTATTTGATACAATGCCACGGTGGTGAGTCCTATATGTTACATGTCTCTCAAAAAATGTGCTTGTACATATACAGGTTATTTCTGATTTAAATGGATACATTTCCATTATTTATCATTTTTTGAAGCAAAATTTACTGCTGAAGACACGTCAATCCTGATCACAAACATTCTTCAATCCGGGCTGACTTGATACATGACATAAGCTTTATCTGCTCATGCAAAGTTAAATACAGACCCTCTGATAACAATCCAGGTATTTTTTATTACTGTTGTTTAGAATTATAAAGTTCATTTAGACCTTAATGTAATGAGTTGAGTGATTTGAATTTGCACCAGGAAAGGGTCATTTGACATCTTTGGGTTCCATTGACTAATGGCTACATTTCCCCTGTAAATAGGCTGTAGGTAATAACCCTCAGTTGAGGAGTGTATGAATTGTGTTGAAACCTTTCAGCAGGAATGGAGTAGAGGAACGTTGAGAGTGTCTAACACCTCATTTACACAACTGAAATAATGCATGATAATCATGATAATGCTGATAACCTGACTGTCAACAAAGTGAATGATAATGACATGGTTTCAACACATTGCACATTGTTTAGGTATTGTTTTTAGTAATGTGGATAGGATATAACAAGAAGATATTGTGCAGCTACTGGTATATATTTACAGATGGATAAAAGGCCCCTTTCTTTTATTAGGTTGTACAGTATCTCTTTTTGTTTGGACAGTTTGTTTAGTACCTTTTTGCCATTCCGACTTCTCTCCAATCTGTTAATTTATTGCAGAATCAGCCCAAGCAGCCTTCAAAGCAACAGGGAGACACACTCACCTACTCAAAAATAAATACTGCCAGTGTCACCAAGAAGAAACCCAGCTCAGCACCTGATGAAGACAATGTAACATACGCAACAGTTAAAACTTCCACATACTGAAAACCGCTGGGAAAAAATAATGTTTTTTTGAAAAATACCTGAATAGTTAATGCATTAAAATTATCTTTCCCTTTTATCTACGTACTCTCTGCTTTCATTCCTACCAGAACGATCATACAGAGTCCGGTCAGATGGAGGCACTTTAGTTCTTGTCCCAGAAATGATGGAGATATAAATAATCTAGGAGACTGTGGTGGAATGTGTCAAACAATAGAAGACACATTGATAGCACTTCCATCAATGCTGGGAGGCAAACATTTCTATGAAACCTTCTGCACAGGTTCTAGTGTTTAAAGAGCTAGTAGCATACTGTGTGTTTCCCTGTAGGAGTGTGGGATTCTTAATCAAAGCTAACACACAATGCATTTCTTAATCAACAAGTTTGTTTAGTACCATTTAGCCAACCTGACCTCTCTCTTCCAATCTGTTAATTTATTGCAGAATCAGCCCAAGCAGCCTTCAAAGCAACATGACGACACACTCACCTACTCAGAAATAAACACTGCCCGTGTCACCAAGAAGAAACCCAGCTCTGCACCTGATGAAGACAGTGTAACATAAGCAACAGTTAAGAGTAAAGTATAGTATGGTAGCAATGGTAATCCAACGTAAATGCATAGCATAGGCCTGGGAAAAAGAAATGGAAACTGCAAAATAAAAGTGCAAATACCGGTAACATTTTAAAGGGGCTGACACAAGAAGTTACATCTTGAATCATTCCTGGTCTATCATTTTATATACAGTGTGTGTCAGGTTAGAAAACATGAATATGAAGTTTGGTGTGTTCAACTTAGCAATTAATTATCAGCAAATTCTGCACAACTGCTAGTGTGCTTGAGAGAGGCCCAGGACTGAATGTTCAGCTTGTAAGTTGTTTTGTGGGTCTGTTAAATCAGCCACATCTCTGAGCTACAGCTACTTCAGCATGGCTCAGTATGTATTTAACTTCCTTGTTATAAAGTGTACAATATGTATTTGTGTGGTTGTGTTGTCTGTTATCTATGATCTCAACTCACTGCTTTTTTTTCATCAGGGCCACCACCACCGGACATGTTTTGTATTAATGGACTTTTATCATTTCTGTTTTAAATACTGTGGTTTGCTTAAGCGAGGTTCTCTGTCATTCTTGTCACAGCGCTATGCATGCTAAAATTAAACACTGCATATGCCTTGCACAATGAGGCTGTGAGTAGCATTGGCTTTCTCATTCTGTCTAATGTCTAAAAATAATTAATTTCTGTTTGTAACTTCATATGAGTCATTTCTGTTTCACCTCAGCCATGCATTGCTGGCTTTGTGCTTTCAGAGTCAGGGGTGCTGAACCCAGCGTCTGGTTTTGTTGCTGTATGCTGAGCTGCATGCACAGCATGTACCTAACTGTTATGTTGCTTATGTTATTTGCCTGTTCCTCAAACTGTCACTAAGTCCTGGTCATTGTCTCGCAGCTAAACTTAGTGACAAAGGATTGTTATAGATAAAATAATGCTAAATTGTATTGTATCAATGAGCCATACATTTGTATTTGTTCCCTTTATACAGAAGTAAATAATTAAAGACATTGGAAGGAATGTTTGTCTGATTGATTCTGATTCTGAAGTGTAGTTAAGTGTTTATTTTTCAATATCATTATACATGTTCCAGCTCAATATGCTGTCCTTCCCACTCTGCCCATGATTGCTTCAGAAGAACCCCAGCAACTCATCCAGGATGTTTCTGAAATCCATTCCAGGTTGCCCTTGTCCACAAACTGGTTAAGAGTCAGTTTAGCAACAGAGATGATAGGTATGTCAGAAGATATGGTGGACATACTGTAGGGGACATATTGAAAGCCTTGGAAGAAATTAGATGAAAGTGAAAGACCTGAAGGCCTCTATTCACTAGATTGTGAGAGAGTGGCCAGCCCAACAGAAAGACAGGGACAATGTAATTCAGAATCAGAAAAGTGCACCCCCTTCAGCTAGGAACAGGAATGGGGTACAACTTGCTGGGAGTGTGGGTGTGTCCTGCTGTTTCTTTCAGTGGAGCTGCCTGATCTGTCCTGGAAATGGTTTATAGGGAACCACCTGTTTAAACCCCAGCCCCTCACAGGCAATTTCCGCCTGGGGGGCTGTGCCCTTAAATAAATCACAATATCTTCCAAAGTATAGACAGCACAGGCATGGTTCAGGGCTTGAATTCAAGGTAACCCCTTGGGCATCAGGACTAAAACCTCAGGTGTGATAAAAGTCTTACTCAGTACCACACTGGAAGGAGATATCCAGAAAAACTACATAAAAAAACAACAAACGCTTTTCATTTTTTTATATTCTATAGTCATTTTTTCAACTTGTAGCATATGAAAAGAGCCAGATTTTTTTTCCAGTGCTTCACCAACATGTCTACTATACTGGGTAAAAAAAATAGAACTGTTTGAACAAAGGCATCAAATTCTACAGGAGTTTTTACAAAGCTAGGCCCAAGGGTCCCCAAACCTCTCCAAAAATAAACATTGTGTAAATCTTTATGTCCAGTGATACACTAAGTTCTAAAAAGGATAATAACTTCTGGCACCTCACATGCTATCCACTGCCACATGAATTAGATTTTGTAATCCTCTTTTTTTTCTCCCCATATCATTCAAAAGGTGGCCTTTTTTTTGCACATCGATTACTCTGCAATGGATTGGGCTACAAACAAAGTCAAGGTATGTTTGAACTGCTTGTGACCTCCCCTACAACGTGATCAAGGAGACTTCACCGTCATCAGAGTTTTAAGACCAGAGCAGCAAAACGCACAGCTAGTCGATCGCAGTTGTTATTGAAGCTAGGGGTACTAGACACATTGCGAAGGGGATATCTCAG
Organism: Acipenser ruthenus; assembly: GCF_902713425.1. NCBI lineage: Eukaryota > Metazoa > Chordata > Actinopteri > Acipenseriformes > Acipenseridae > Acipenser > Acipenser ruthenus. The sequence goes on along the minus strand of NC_081240.1, from coordinate 5,649,301 downwards.
CGGTGAAATGACGGATTCGAAAAATTCCTTCGCTGTTTGACGGTAGGAAAACAACGATTTTGATATTGAGTCAGCTTTTTTTTCTCTTTTGCTTTTGTAATAATATTACAAATGAGTTATGAAATATAATGTGTACGTGCAGTTCTGTGTTCCGCTCGAGGGTGTAAGAGAAAGATGGGAGGAGCGTCAATGTGTAATTGATACTGGTTCCCATGTATTTATCATAGCCTCTGAATTTGATAACCTTGTGCTGGGAATGGATTTTCTTGTTAACTATGTCTTGGTGCTGGACTTTAAATATAAAAAGTGCTTTTTGATTGTGAAGACTTTCCTCTGTATGTAAACATAATGAATCATTATTTTACAAGTCAATACAGACAGGGACATGATTATCCACCCTGGTCTGGGTTTATTATTCAGGCTCAGGTTGAAGGAATGCTGGTTCCCTATTTACTGGGATTGGGGTGGGAAATTTATAGCAGGAAGTGCAGTGAGGAACACTGTAGAAACACCTCTAAAGATCATACCAAGCTATCTTGATGGAAGGTGCTGTTCAGCTACTGGTCAAGGTTTAACAGACTCTGAGATGGGAGCTGTAACAGTGTTCTTACTCTCACCTCAGATAAATGTAGACAAGTTATTGTGCTGATATACCATCAACTTGAAGTTTAGCCAAGCCAGTTAAGATGGCACCCTTTCGAGTGCCTTTACATTTCTGGAAGGAGTTCAGCAATGCCTTGTGGCATCAAATTGTCTAGGGGCAGCACCAGTCGTACTGGTACAGAAGGATGAAATCATAAGATTCTGTGTGGATTACTGTAGAATGAATAAAGATTAAGCAGTTAAAATATGCCACCCGCTTCTAAGGAGTGATGACACCTTGCTACTGCAAAATGGTTCTTGACCCTCAAACCTGCCAAAGACTGCTGGAAATAGATTCCAAACCCTGCACTTGGTTTCATGAATGAAATGAATGTAATCTCCTCCCCTTTGGTTTATGCAACGCAACTGAAACTCCAGCATCTGATGAAATGATTCAATGGGTTCATCTGATTGAAAGTCTGGAACTGAAAGCAGGAAGGAGAGTTATGAGTTCTATAGCCTGAAAGGTGGATTGCAACAGATGAATAAACGTCTGTCATCTTTAATGTTTTAGTGGTTATTTTTCAGTATCGTATTCATTACTGCATATAAAAGAGGGTGGTGTAGTCAGACTACACCCCAATTTATCAAGCCGTAGTCACTGAGCTGCCATTGTTGTGTGAACCTGTCTAAGGAGGTATTGCACACAGGCACTATCAGAACTGCTAAAAACAGTTAAATTGGTCATTAAATAATTACTCTTGATCTGTTTCCTTGATTGTATCAGAAATACACGTGGAACCGAAACACTAGGTCAGTATTATCTCCCCATATCTATTCAGAGGACTGTGGTATTTCCATTACTGTGTCTTTAGATGTGTTACAAGTAGAAGACCTGTGTACTAAAAGGAGTCGCTGGACAGCTCGCAATAATTATTTGGGATTTTAATTTAATAATCTTGTGGAAGTATAATTTGTTTCATAACCTTTTTACGTGTGTACAAACACTTTTCCTATTCTTTTTAAATAATCATTTTTTTCAGTTTTTCAGGTATTTATTTGATTATGCCAGAAACATACATGCGTAACGGAAACACACATTTCTATTGTGCATGAGTTTCTGTATTACTGTATTATAATCTCATAGTGTGCACTGTTACATCTAGTTGTGTTACAGATTGAGGAACTGCATAGTGTTAGTTTCACAAATTAATTGAACAGCATTCTAATATGCCTTGGAATGTGACATTTGTCATGATATGTAACTATTATTTGTTTGATAACTTTTTTATGTGAGTACATTTGAAATGTTCATTTTCTTATTTGTAAAATGATTAATTTGCTTTTCAGTTTTTGCACTTGGAGACGTGCTGCTGGTTTTGACAGGTATGTGTGTCTCTGACACGTTGACATAATAAGATACAATGGCTTAACACTAGAACTGCCACGGCAGTCATTTCGACAGTTTTCAAATTTAAATTACTGGGCGGGTCTGAAAGTTATACAATTGTCCATTTATGACTTTTCCTAAATACGTTCATTAAATACCCGGACTGCATTTGAAAGGCAGGATCGTGAAAATAAGGAAGTTATGCCCGTATCATCTCCTGCAGCAGCTGCAGGCATGTCAGCCATGCCAACCGCTTCACCTGCAGCAGTACCAAGGACAGCGACTCCAGCTGCATCGCCAGCATGAACAGGCATTCAGGAGACTGGGAAGGATGGCACTATTTGGGAAATTATAAATCCCAGTGTAAACGCTGTGGGAAGACAGGTTTTCACTATTGAGCAAAACTTGCAACCACAGCTATACTCCAGTACAATTTTGAAACACAATAACTGTTTAGAAGTGCAAGCCGAGAAAGAATGTAATGTAATTTTTCCATTTGTTACCCAAACGATTACAGAGCCACTCCATACAGCGATACTTCAAATTAGGAAAACATCTGCAGTGGAATGGGAGAAGGTTGAATTCAAATGTGTAACATCAGCTGTGCATGGAGAACAAACAGGCAACAAGGAGAATTGGTTCAATTTATATAAAAACGGAGAGAAGATCAGCTCACTACCAGAGCCTGGCGCATTTATTAAACAAGACATCAGAAAGAATGATGCTGGAAACTATACCTGCATTTCACTGTGATATTACACTGGGCGCCTACAAGGGCTTGAGAGTAAAGAAAGGCGTGAGGGGCAGCGAGCTTGAAGCATGTGAGTGCTTATAGGACAGACTGGACAGATCCCTGTACTCAAAGGACCGGGTCAGGCAGCATCCTCTGGCTGCTGGGCGACTTGAGATGAGTAAGGGCCAGGACAAGCATATTGCAGACATTTATAAGGTGTTTTAGTACCACTATTGCCATCAGGGTCCATTTGCAATTGGTTTCTGACGTGCAAGTCTACTGTATTGTTATTGTTGATTTCAAGCCGTGATATACAGATATATTTAATTAAACTCTAATTTCAAAGTCACTCTATTCTCTTGTGCTTCAGCTAAACACACAGAATGCAAATGAAGGAATTGATGGAAATGTATGATACCAGCTGAACTCAGAGATGCAACAGGAAAAGAGAACTTTTTCCATCTATATAAAAATGGAAGCCTTGTCGATTCACAACCCGATCCCAAAGGCTTACCAGGTGTCACGTTTTCCATTAAAAAAGGTTAAGAGGAGTGATACTGGAAACTACACCTGTGTGTATGGAAAATAGAAGCTTGTAAACTCGGCAAGCAGCAAATGCAGTCGCCCAGTCTAACTTCATGTGACAGGTAAGGACTGAGCTGAATACTTTGTGTCACAGTGGGGTCGATTCAATTGATCTAAATAGGATTCTGTGAAAACCAACATATACCAGAGTGTACGAGTATATGAGTATATGGGGTATGGAACTGAAAACAAATGTGTTTTTGCTTGTATAAATGCATAGATCTGAACATGTCATTTAATATCTTGTTTGCTTCCTGAAATACTAATATATCTCTCTTATTGTAATTTTGTTAGAATTTGGTCAGATATCTGGCTAAGATTATTTGTCATGCTGTTCTTAAATCTGAAGAGATAATTCAAATCCTTGTGCTGAATAGCTGTTGGTCTCAAGAATACAAAGAGAAACTTGCTATCTACATTATTAAATACTGTTCCTTAAATTCCCACAGAATACATGACAACATGTCCTATGTGTTATACTGTATGTCTCAGAATCAATCGACTGATACATATATATGTTCTATCATATTTAAATACACGATTTAGCATTCTTAAAACACTATTCGAGCAAAAATGCTTCTGTACTTCTGGTTTCAATTCTGAATAATGCATATTTTTTAGTATTTATCTTCTTGGGCCATTTTGGTCCACAAAACATATGTATACAGGCATATCCACATATAAATAAACACAGAACATCAGGGGGAAACTGGTTTTGTACCCACCAGTTACGATTAGAGTATTGTATTGTCAAAAATAACTGTTTAATAATGATCACATTATTGATAAGGTATTACGAGTGGATGTTGTACAACTACTAGTATATATTTACAGCCTGTTATGAAGCTTACATTTGTGACACAGTTCATTATTCACAGTTCACCTTCCTGACCTGTGACATCACCTTACAGAAGAACAGAAGAAGATTACGAAAGAGAGAAAACCCTTCAGTTCATCTAAGCTTGTCCAGGTTCCTAGTAGCTGATTGATCTGAAAACGTTGTCTAGTTGGGTCTGAAAGGATCCAAGTGTTATATGCCTGATACAGCCCTTGCTCCACACTCTGTCTCTCTCCAATTAATTTACCTTTTTATTTATTGCAGAATAAGTTGAATCGGTTTCCACAGCAACAGGACGACACAACCCCCGATCCAGAAACACACACTCCCCCTGTCCCCAAGAAAACATGTACAGCACAATCTGATGGATCTGATGTAGAAAACGCAACAGTTAAAACTCCCCGATGCTGACTGTTGATGAGAAATCCACTGGGGGAAAGGACTTGCTTCCTGTTTGAGGTTAATAGTAAACCACCTCATATTCAATGTAAACCAAAATGATCTTTCCTTTTCATCAAAGCACTGTCTGCTGAAAAACCAACCAGAATGAAGAGACAGATCAGTGAGAACCATGACAAAATATCCTTTCACGAAGATCTAATCTTCTTCATCAGAAACAAAAATCTTTGTTCGTGTGGCCGACATTTTTTTTTTTAGTTTAAAAAAAATAAATAATAAAAACTGCCTGAAAATCATATGGGCAGGATTTTCAAAAACTGGTGTGTATAGTAACGAGAGCTTTAGTAGCAAGTGATTTTCAAACGGAATGTGTCAATTAAATCAATCCATTAATGCTTTGAATTTCAGTCGATGAGGTTGTTAATTAACTCATTTCTTGTTAACTGTCGCAGTTCACGTACATCACTTCCTGTCTCAACAACTAAATAAGGGGAACTCGTTAATCAAAATGCATGTTAACGAGATCAAGAAAAATAAGCATAATTCTCTGTTATGGAAACTACTAGCGTACAGGAGACGGCTCTCCCACCAGTGAGCAGCAGCCAAATGGAAATAAAAAATGATGGGAATATCTATTTTGTAAACTTCATTTAAAATTGTGCATTTTGTCACGCAGAATGTACATTTATTTAGATAGCTTCACATATACAATGCTGATTTACGATTATCTGAAGTGGGTAAAAATCGGCACGGATTTAAAAAAAAATACAAATTTTATTTAAATAAAAAAAAACATTTATTTTTTGGATGGGGCGGGGAGAAAGCCATCTGTCTATATTGGTTGGAATTTATTTTCTTATGTTGAAATCGTATTTTAGTATGTACTAAATCCAATACCCAATATCCAATTTCTTTATAGTTAATTGTTCGGTGAATTCCTCTAATCATGCATTTTCTCTGGTACTGTTTGTTCGCCTCCACTATAAATAGCATTGAACACTGACAGTATTAACAGAAGATGTTATACTATGTGCATACAGACGTGTGAAGGTGAGAGTGTACACTGTACATACAGTGTGGGGAGTCTCTGACAATATTAAAAAATAAGTTAGGCAAAATCCATTTCAATGATCTCGATCACATTAGGTGTTCCATTCATGTCCGTGGCAATATCTTTTGAAAGCAAGCCCCATATTGCACTTTTTAACTATTAGACTAAATGTTTACAGAATACTGCTATTAGGACCACCCCGCACTCATTTAGGATCGGCGCAGCCTCATCAGTAGCAAAAGACAACGTTAGTCATCAACTTATAAAAACTATGGGTCGCTGGTCATCAGCAGCAGTCCACTCCTCTATTCGTTCTCTTCCTGCAGACATCTCAGCGGCTCAATTGCTCAAATCAATTGCTAGCATGCCCGGAGTGGGGGGACCCTTTCTGCCAGGATCACCAGAGGTTTCCTCTTAACAGAGGGTTTTTTTCCTCTCCACTGAGCGGAGGGTTTCACATCGCCCGGTTTAATAACCATCTCTCTCTTTGTCCTCGTTTCTCCCTCTTCTCTGTTTTATGCTGTGCATTGGCACGCGGCCTTTTGTTTGTCTTCACAGGTGCAGTTCTTGAAGGGAGGCGGTGGTCCATCCTTTTGGGGGGTTAGTGAGTCTCACTTCCCCAGCCTCGAGTCAGCCGCAGCTACGCATGCCTTTGTGCAAAAAGGGGCGTCCTCGCCGCAGCGAGTCAGAGGGGACCACCGGCCACACTGTTCTTTCGCAGCTCATGCACTATTTTCTTGTCTCACCCAGAGACTCTATTGTTTCTCTCTCACTGTACCATTAAGAACTGTAGTCAGCTACAATCCTTAGATACTAAAGTCCAAATACTAACAAACTTTATCTTTCAGATACCCCTGCAGGCACACTCCAGCGCCTGGCCTTGGAGGACTTCACCTCTTTGAAGGCAGCTCCTGGAGACAGGGATTCTCTTTCCTTCCTTCTTTCCAGGTTATGAACCTTTCCGTCCTCTGAGGGCATGGCCCGGTCCACAAGGCAGCACCTCCAGGATTCTCCACAGAGTCAGAGGATTTTTCTATTTTTCAGGGGGGTCCCGGGGGTCCCATGGGGCCGACCTCTGCAGTACGAGGTTCTTGCTGTATAAAGTCCGGACCTTATCCTTTGCCCTGGCCCGCAGGCCACTAACAGCTCAAACCTTCTCTGGCCAATAGGCCACTAACAGTTCAAAACATGCACTCCTGGCCCGCAGGCCATCATCATTCCATCGAGGCTAAGCCTCTAAATACTAACCTACATTCTTCACACAGCCCTAGCTCCCGCCCGTGAAACTGACTGAGCGAGTGCTTTGCTGACTTTTGATTAATATTACAACATAAATCAGAGGGAGATCAAGTTAAACAAAAAAATAGTTGATTTGCAGAGTTAAACATAAAAGTTCCTTTGTGACAGAAATACATTGATTCTTGGCAGTAAGTCTCCCCCCCGATCTGTGAGGGCGTTGTGTAAAGGGAACAGAGTGCCCTGGACTCAGATGGCCAGACAATTCATCCCAGGGTTGGAAGTTGGCCATATTAGAAAGTGGGCGGAGCCACAATACTACAAGTCATTGCCCCAAAATGGTCGCCGATGTGTCAATTGCAGATTGGAGGAAAAACGATTGCACTCGCTATCAAAGGGGGTGTGACTGGTGGTATAAAAGGGGATGTGGCTTAGCAATCGGTTCCTTCGTTTGGTTGAAGCTTTTAACTCGGAAGGATCCGTATTGTACTGTATCGTGAGTGTTTTGTTTGTTTTGTCTAATTGTTACTTCTTGGCCAGTACTTACCCGAAACATCATTGCACTGGAGCACAATAAATTGTATTTACAGCACAGGCACTCACTGAGAACTGATGACTGTGTTTGTGTTTTGTGTATGTGTTTTGAATACTGTGTATATTGTTTAGGACTGCCCCATGAATTAAATATACAGAGCAGTACACATCGTTGTGTATTGCCTGCATCTCATTATTATTTCTGTTGGTCAGTTTCGACCCCTGGATTATAAATAAACAATCATCACTTCATCAGAACTGTGTTGTTTGTGTTTGTTTGGAGCACTGCATCACCTCTACACCTGCGCACTGAAACCTATTTTGTCACATCCATTAACAATTACTTTCTCTGCTTTGACTGTCTCGCAGGATGCTGTGATTTGGGACAAGACCCCCGCCCTCCTCCTACGGAGTGCATTTATTTAGTCCTTAATGCTTCATTGAATTTAATGTTCTCGCTGATTCAGCACCAAAAAGCCTTTCATAATTCCCCACCACTTCTTCTGCTAATACATTTAGCTCCTGGTCTGTAAACTTCTGTCATCCTTGATCACTATCACTGTAACAAACTCAGAACCGTATTTACCTTTTTCTTTTGACCGCCCTTATATAATACACTGTGTGTAAACCTCATGCATAATTCCATGAGATGTGACAACTTGCAAATTAATCATTTAGCTTGCTTTATTTGTACATATAATTAGCTTAGTGAATAGAGCTACCACTGGTTCATTTTTGCATGTGGTGTGGCTTTCCCCCACGTGGTAATTCGAGTAATTTACCTGTCTTTAGTGAATTAGGCCCTTAACCACTTCAATACATTGATGTACTAGTACTGTGGAATGTACAATTATTATTATTATTATTATTATTTATTTCTTAGCAGACGCCCTTATCCAGGGCGACTTACAATCGTAAGCAAATACATTTCAAGTGTGAAAGTCGGGGGAGGGTCAGGTGACATGTGTATCCAATTGCGTGTCATGTAGCGATTCCAATCTAGCTGTGGGCATTTAGAAGGCTGAGATATATTGCAGGAAGCCATTCAACTTTGACAAGTACAGTGCCGTGAAAAAGTATTTGCCCCCTGTCTGATTTTCTGCATTTTTGCACATTTTTCACATTGTTTTTGGTCAGATTTTTTTGTGGGTTGTAGTAGTATATAGAGGGAGTCTGAGAGAAAAAATGACACCAAAGTTTGGTGTTTCTTTCATTTGTTTGGTGGGTAATCAAACATGCAATCTTCAGGTGTGAAAAAGTTATTGCCCCCCTAGTTAACTCAACCCAATTAAAGGGATAATTAGGGTCAGCTGTTTGAGTACTTTGGTTAACAACCAGGCCTAATTTGGGCCAGCCCTGCTCAATATAAATCTGACTAACTTTGGCCCTTACCATCAGAGTGAAGTTTTCAGTACACAGGTTCTAGAGTCACATCATGCCACAAACAAAAGAAATTCCTGAAGACCTCCGGAAAAAAGTTGTTGATGCCTATCAGTCTGGAAAGGGTTACAAAGCCATTTCTACGGCTCTAGGTCTCCACTGAACCACAGTCAGAGCCATATTGTCCAAATGGAGAAAGTTTGGGACAGTAGTGAATTTTCCCAGGAGTGGCCGTCCAGCCAAAATCTCTCCAAGAGCAAGGCATAAAATCGTCCAGGAAGTCACAAAGAACCCTAGAACAACATCCAGGGATCTGCAGGCCTCTCTCGCCTCAGCTAAGGTCAGCGTTCTTGACTCCACCATCAGAAAGACACTGAGCAAAAATAGGATTCATGTCAAAGTAGCAAGGCGGAAACCATTGCTCACTAAGAAGTTTGCCAAAAACCTGGATGATCCTCAAAAGTTCTGGAACAATGTTCTATGGACAGATGAGCCAAAAGTGGAACTTTTTGGCTGACATGGGCCCCATTATGTCTGGCAAAAACCAAACACTGCATTCCACAGTAAGAACCTCATACCAACGGTCAAGCATGGTGGTGGTAATGTCATGGTTTGGGGATGCTTTGCTGCATCAGGACCTGGACGCCTTGCCGTCATTGAAGGAACCATGAATTCTGTTCTGTAGCCGATAATTCTACAGGAGAATGTCAGGCCATCCGTCCGTGAGCTGAAGCTGAAGCGCAGCTGGGTCATGCAGCAAGACAATGATCCGAAACACACCAGCAAGTCTACATCAGAATGGTTGAAGAACAAGAAATTTAAAGTTTTGGAATGGCCTAGTCAAAGTCCAGACTTAAACCCAATTGAGATGTTGTGGCAGGACCTGAAATGAGCAGTTCATGCTCGAAAACCAACAAATGTCACTGAGTTGAAGCAGTTCTGCATGGAGGAGTGGGCCAAAATTCCTCCACGGCTCTGTGAGATACTAATTGATAATTACAGGAAGCGTTTGGTTGCAGTTATTGCTGCTAAAGGTGGCGTAACCAGTTATTGAGTCTAAGGGGGTGATTACTTTTTCACACGGGTGTTGCATAACTTTCTTTAATAAATACATGAAATATGTATCAAAATTGTTATTTGTTCACTCAGGGTCCCTTTTATCAAATATTAGGTTTTGGTTGAAGATCTGATAACATTCAGTGTCAAAAATATGCAGAAATGCAGAAAATCAGACAGGGGGCAAATACTTTTTCACAGCACTGTATATATATATATATATATATATATATATATATATATATATATATATATATATATATATATATATATATATTGTTTTAACTTTTGTTTTATTATTAGTTTTACTTGTTTAGTTGAAATTTCTATCGTTTTTAGCGAAAGCTAAACATGGCAACGTATGTGGTCTTTCGATAATAGCAACGGGAGTGAAGTTGGTTCGGAGGATTTCAATACCAGCGACAGTGATGCTAACTCACTCAGCGATGATGATGAAGAGGATGTGGAGCCAAGAACAGTACAAACTGTACAAACAAAAAGAGCATGCAGCTACTTTACAGGTAAGCCAGCTGCAAACGGGAAGCTGTTTGGTTTGAAATGGCAGTGCTGTGACGGAATACTATCAAAACACAACACTGGGTACAGGCAATGCGGCAGCCAGATCCATCACAATGCCTGTGCAAAGTAGCTGTGTACATGCATTTGTGACTATCCCTCCAGCACAAGCGAAGCAGACACTGTAAAAAACGTACAGGATCTGCTACGAAAATGAAAACAAAAGACAAGAAAATTGTGCAGTGGTTGCGAAGGTTCTGTTGTGTTGAACATTTCAATAAATGGCACAGAGCAAGTCAATAATGGCACACGTTTTGATGTTGTTTTTATTTGATAATTACTGTTTACTGATTATTATTGTTATTATCGTTATTAGCAACGTTTTTGTTTTCATTGTTAAAAACCAAAACAAACTAAACAAAAAAAACATGTTTTTATCTCTATATTGAATATGGGTATGTAGTACACAGGAGCATAAAGGGTTAATGGAAAACACAGTTTAAGTCATTTATTTGTGTTTTATTCATCATATGTTAACATTTTATAGCCATTACAGATTTGAAAACATTATTATTATTATTTTCAAAATCTGGTACCTGGGAAGGGGTTTCATTTTTACATCTGGAGTTGAAGTGGTTAATCCCTCTATCCAGTACAGTACAGTTGGTTTAATTTATGTCTCTTTAATTGCCAAGAACCTGTACTGTTGTAGACTGCATGAGTCAGCACTTCCTCCCATAAACCACTGTGTATTCTACTGTTCTAAGAAACCTAATACTGGTCACCATCTCACTCAAACACTTTGCTCTTCTAGACACAGTCCTCAGCACGCCTTGACTCAATCTATTAGCCACTTTGAAATATATTATTTAACAGCAGGGAACATTCAGCCACTGAAGTGTCCTCCAGTATTCTGTGTACAAACTGAAACACCCCTTACATTTGTTCTGTGAACTCAATCATGTTGTGCACAAACTGTACAGCAGGGGTGGCCAACCCTGGTTCAGGGGAGCCACAATCCTGCATTTTTTTCTGGGTATCTTTAAATCATCAATAGCTAAAGACCTGCAAGAAATGTTAATGTTGACCAATTCAGAAAATAATTGGTTCAGTTAAGTAATTGAGAACTCAGGTGGAATGAAAACCAGAATTCCCTGCGGCTCTCCAGGACCAGGGTTGGCCACCCCGCTATACAGCATAATGATGTTTTGAAAATCCATTACAGTTATACAGTATAGGAGTTACAAAAAGGATATAACACCATGTCAAATCTTGGTAACACTTTACATTAAATGTGTCTGATTATTCTGTATTTACATTGTAGTTACTTAGTAATTACTTATGTACTTACACATAATTACAATGCTATTATGCATAGTTACAATGTACTTAATGTGTAAATATTTTTGCACGATATAACCCTAGTCCTGACCCTAACCCTAACCCTATTCCTAACCCTGACCCTAACCCTAACGCTAACCATTTTCTGATACAATTGTGCATATCCTGGTGCCTATGTGGCATTGCACATAGGCAGGGGTAGTGCATCCCTGTTAGAGCTCTGATCTAGCACACATCACTGTGATTAGTCTGTTTATGGTGTGTGTGGGGAAGAGGTGTATGGGTGGGGGATTTCCCAGAGAAAAAGTAAAGAAGAAAGAAAATTTAAAAGAAAAAATAGAGAAAAGGAAGATTAGCTGTGTTATTTTTGTTAATGCTGTATAATCTGTAATAAATTGTGCAAAATGTTCACTATTGAATACAAAAACATATTATTTACATGTGATTCAGTCCTGCCACACCATCTGTGTATAGATATTGTTCCAGTGACAACGTGTTGGGTAATTGTGCTTGCATCAATAAATAAGGCGACTCAAACACATTAACTTCAAACTGCTTTCACTAAAAATGGTCACTGCACATTGTGAGGGAGACTCAGGGAGACACCTTGGCAAAGCCCCAAATCCCAGGAGCAGCCAAGTCTGCTCAAATATAGCCAGAATAATGTGCTGTTGGGTTGATGGAAAGAGTCACATGAAAACGAAGATGGCATAAACTTAACAGGGACCGTGTTGGAGCAGAAAGTCAAATGTGAAAAAGTGCAAAGGCAGAGTCTCTCAGATTAAGATCCTTTGTAATTTGACTGACGATGTAGAAAATGTGTTATACATCTCATAGGTCTAATAACAAGACTTATAGCAGGTCAGTATAAATCCTAAAGATGGGTAAAACAAAATAATGACAACATCATTAATGATAGACTGTTGTTCAAAACTGAGAAATTAATCTCTGGTTCCCCAGACCCTTGATCAATTACAGGCAGTTATTTACAGGCTGCTGTACATTATTGCTTATAATTTAAATTAATAGTATCTGTTCATTAATTCTTTACAAAAAGATCACTCTCTTTCAGCGGATGCAGATGAACGATACATTGAGGCTATGAAGAAAACACAACTACCTGGTCTTTAGATGACGACAATTTGAGGCTTTGAAGGACCAATACCATTTGTGTATTGTTCTTGATCTTTGGTTACTTTAATAGTCAACTTTTGCATGTGTAACGGAAACACTTGTTCAGTGAGGGAGGGTGCTGTCGTATGTGCATTACTGTATTGATCTCATCATTTTCACTGTCATGTTTAGTTGTGTTACAAACAGAGGAACTTCATACTGGTAGTTTCAGAAATTCATTGGACAGCTTCCCAATATGCCTTGGGGTATTCATTCAATCATGTTGTGTAAGTATAATTTCTTTGATAACTTTCTTATGGGTGTACATTTGAAATGTTGCTTTTCTTATTTGTAAAATGATTAATTTGTTTTACAGTTTTTGCACTTGGAGATGTGCTGCTGGTTTTGACAGGTATGTGTGTCTCTGACACGTTGACATAATAAGATACAATGATTTGATGCTTGCTTACATTAGAAATTAATAACATTTGGGGTGGAATTCTGTTCACTCTGAAGTGTCTTTCTCAACATTTGTCCTGAAAGAATAAACACACACATTAACGGGTTCCTTTCTATTTTCAGAATAAACTTGCATCATATCATACTGATAAAGACAGCCTTTCCTCTGGGCAAATTCAAATAACTTGAAGTTGAGTTTCAATCCTTCGTCAGGAAAATTTAAATATAAAAACACACACTTAAAAAGTTTTTTTTAAACAAACGACACAAACCTGTTTAATATTATTATGTAAACAATCATATATTGAATACATGTTTTGAAATGTTGAGCTTTTTTATTTAGAAAGTAAATGCCTTTACATTTTCTCCAAAACAAACATACACTACAGACATTAATGTTATATAGCATAGCCCTCATCAGAGCATAACAAGAACATACATAGTTTTTATTCAAGGTATATTAAATAAAGTGCTTTATGTACACCTGCTTTTGTGAAAGTCAGTGATACCAGTACAAATAGAAGGTAAAAAGTATTGAATATTCCTATTGAATTAACCATTCCAAGTCATGTGTCTTATTTAGTGTTCTGGCATGTTTAAAACAGGTTGAACATGGGCACAGGTAATATTATTATTATTATTATTATTATTATTATTATTATTAATCACATCATATAATATATGCTAAAATTGTAATCTATGGTTAATCACACATTTTTTCATATTTGCTTAACAGATTGCTCTCTTATGTGTAATTTTTCCATTTGTTACCCAAATGATTACAGAGCCACTCCGTGCAGCGATACTTCAAATTGGGAAAACATCTGTACTGGAAGGGGAGAAGGTTGAATTCACGTGTGTAATAGCGGCTGTTCACGGAACACAACCAGAGAACAAGGAGAGAAATTGGTTCCATTTATATAAAAACAGAGAGAAGATCATCTCACTGTCAGAACCCAGAGGAATGGGAGCTGTCACATTTATAAAACAAGACATCAGAAAGAATGACACTGGAAACTATACCTGCATGTATGGAAATGAGAATCCAGGAGACGTGAAAAACATCAGCCATGGTTCTTCAGTTTATCTCAGTGTACACGGTAAGCACAGTGCAAACATTAGCACCAGATTGTCTCTATATTAAGGTGTTTTAGTACCACTAATCTAGACAGGGTCCAGTCTCAATTGTTTTGTGATGAGCAAGAGTCTACTGTATTGTTATTGTATAGTTTAAGCTGAGCTATACTGATATATTTCATTAAACTGTATTTTCAGAGTCGCACTATTTGCTCACACTTCAGCTAAACAAACAGAGTGCAATGGAAGGAATGGACGTATCATTTAAATGTATGATACCAGCTGAGCTCAGAGAAGCAACAGGAAAAGAGGGTTTTTTCCATCTGTATAAAAATGAAAACCTTGTCAAATTAAAAAGCGTTGACAAAGGCTTACCAGCTGCCACATTTTTCATCAAAAAAGTTAAGAGGAGTGATACTGGAAACTACACCTGTGTGTATGGAAAAGAGAAGCTTGTAAACTCAGCAAACAGCAAACGCAGTCGCCCAGTCTACCTTCATGTGACAGGTAAGGACTGAGCTGAATACTTTGTGTTACAGTGGCATCTATTCAATTGATCTAAATAGGATTCTGTGAAAACCAACATATAACCAGAGTGTATGAGTATATGGGGTATGGAACTGAAAACAAATGTGTTTTTGCTTGTATAAACGCATAGATCTGAACATGTCATTTAATATCTTGTTTGCTTCCTGAAATAATAATGCTGTATCTCTCTTATTGTATTTTTGTTAGAATTTGGTCAGATATCTGGCTAAGATTAGTTTTCATGCTGTTCTTAAATCTGAAGAGATCATCTGAATCCTTTGTTGAATAGCTGTTGGTCTGAATAATATAAAGAGAAACTTGCTGTATAAGTTACTAAATGTTTTTCTTAAATTCCCACAGAATACATGCCAACACCAACTCAACCAAATAGAACGGGCAAGTGTGTCTTTATTTTGTTTTCAATTCAGCATCCCTGTTTCAATGCTAATGGGGTCCTACATGTAGACCCATACAAATGCACTGAAAGTGGTTCAAAAGGAAATTTATCTCTGAAATTGCATGACAGTGGGGAAGATATTGCTCTCGAATGTAAATTCAGACACTTTAGAGACACTTTGTGTCTATTTCAATGATGGAAAAAGCTGTGGATCCAGATATCGCCACTCATTAAATAACAATGAAAATACATAAAATGAAGTCCGCAAACAATCAGGTTTGTTATTTTTGGAAGACGATATTTAGATCTGCCACTATTTACATCATTAAAACAGTCCATATTGTCAGTAAATGTTGACAGTCCTGTAAATGACATTGTTTATTTCCCCACAGAATACTCGACAAGTCCAACCGTATCTGCCAAGACCCAACAGACCAGTTCAACAGGCACCTGTAAATACGTTTTCTTAAACTCAATAAAAACTGCTATTTTAAACTAGTCCAATCTTACACTTTTAAATTTAACTTGCTTAATATAGGAAGTGTGTATTAAATAGGCCAAGAAGTCTATCCAGCATTAGAAGCCGAGACATTAAAAAGGTCCTACCACCAAGATGCAAGATTTTAGAATAAATGAGTTAGAATATAGAAAACAGCCCACTAGGATACAGTAAAGCAAAACACTCCATGAAAGAGAAAAATAAGTTGATTGTTCCTATTTGGTTTTCAAGAGTAGTCGCAGTTGCAAAAATCTGTAAATATACTGTAGCTTTTATATGCAGGTAACTAGTAGTTTTACTTAAATCTAAACTAAGTAGAGACAACATTAAAATCTGAAGTCTTGTATACTGGCCCTTTTAAATACACTGACAGTTTTATCCAGTCAAACACAAACTTAAAACTGAGCTCTTCTATTGAAAGTGCTGTATATGGTATTAGTGTTTGTGTTACAATAAGTCCAATCAGTTTACTCATGTAGATATACTAGTTATCATATCTGTTCCAGCTCTGTACCTGGGTGCAGGGGTAGGATGTGGGGTCCTTGTGCTGCTGTTACTGCTGATAGGAGGAGCACTGAAGTGCCTGCAATCCAAACGAGGTAGGGCACAGCATTCTTCACCACAATGGATACAAATGAAGTATGTTTAAATGATGGGAACTTCTTTATCTTGGCAATTTATTGTGACCCTCAATCATGTTCAATTCTATATTAAAATCATGATTCCTGGGTGAGTGTTTACTGCAGTCTTCCATTGTTCATCCTTTGGTGCAAAAATATACCTTGCTGTTACTGATGCATAGTGTAGCTGTTTTCACCTCCATTCAAACTAGGAAACTAATCTATTTGATACAATGCCATTCCAGACATTGCTGTCCAGACTGAACCTATATATGCCAATACACCATGGTGGTAAGTCCTATATGTTACATGTCTCAAACAATTCACTGACACAGGTACATGTTCTATCATATTTAAATCCAGAACTGTCTCTGATTTACCATTCTTAAAACAATATTCCAGTAAAAAAGGATTCAGTGCTTCTGGCTTCAGTTGTGAGTAATGCATATTTTCAGTGTTTATCTTCTGGGCCCATTTTGGTCGACAAAACATATGTATACAGGCACATGCACAAATAAATACACACTCATACAGAACATCAGGGGGAAGCGGTTTTGTACACACCAGTGAAGATTAGAGCATTGCATTGACAGAAATAACTGTGTATTAATAATCACTTCTTATTGGTAACACTTTAGTTTAGGGATCCAATATAAGTGATTATAAACCATCTATAAACATGTTATTAATTACGCTATTAACAATTGTAGAATAAGATTTGAAATAATAAGACTATTATTCACGTTTGTCATTTTTCTTGCTATTGTTTATAATTGCTTATAACGGATATAGTCTGTCTGTCTGTCTTTTCAGGTCTGTTTGTCTTCAATGCCTCTGTCTGTCTGTCTTTATATGTCTGTCTCAGCAATTGTTTGGGGTTGCTTTGTTTTTGCAATACAGTTATTATTGGTGTTTTTGTGTTGTTTATAACCACTTATATCTGATCCCTAAACTAAAGTGTTACCTTATTATGTTTTAATAAAGTGCTGAATCAAATCTATTTATAAAACAGTTAATTATTTACAGTTCAGCCTTCCGGCCCTGTGACATTATCTTGTATAAGAACAGAAGAAAATTACCAACGAGAGGAGAGGCCCTTCGGCTCATCTAAGTTTGGCTGCTTCCTTGTAGCTGATTGATTTCAGAACTTTGTCAAGTTGGGTCTGAAAGGATTCAAGTGACATATGCCTGATATATCCCTTGCTCCACACTCTGTCTCTCTCCAATTAATTTACCTTTTATTTATTGCAGAATAAGATGAATCAGTCTCCACAGCAACAGGATGACACAGTGAAACACACACACCCTCCCCCAAGAAAGAATGTACATCAGAATCTGACGGATCTGATGTAGACTACGCAACAGTTAAAACTTCCAGATAAGATTGTTGATGAGAAATCCACTGTGGGGGGAAATTACTTGTGTGGTAGTTGTAAATCACCTCATATTCAATGTAAACCAAAATGATCTTTCCTTTTCATCAAAGCACTGTCTGCTGACAAACCAACCAGAATGAAGAGACAGATCAGTCTGAGCCATGTTAGTGCTGGTTCCAGAACTGACAACCCATTGGAGATGTAAAGAATCTGACAGGTTACCTGTCAACTCTGCCAGCCCCTCTTACTCTCCTTTCCTATACATGTAGGTGCTGCTAGTAGAGTGGAAAAGGTTATATTGTCCCATTGTTTGAATGCAATGAGGAAGGGTGTTCAGTGAAGACATTTCCAATTCTCCAGACAAGCTCAAAGCCAGGTAAAGGCAGAGTTATTAGAAATATGATATGAACTCAATACTGGAGCAACAGAACCCAGAACCACTCAGAATGAGTGATGATTGCAAACTCTGTAAAACAGTAAAGATAATGTTAAAAAACAATGAATAACCAATGTACTGTAATGCCACATTTTTCTGTGCATTGCCCGATACGTGTTTTTATTTTCATTCATGAATACACTTTTTATTAAAAAAATGTCTATCAATGTGTCTGTAACAGGCTGCTGGTGTGTAGGTGCGTGCATTCGCTGCTGAGTAACAGGTAGGAGATCGAGGTGGAGGTTGAAGTTGACACGCCGCACAGGTTTTATTTACATACACACACAGTGAACAGCTCACGTGACACTACCAACAATGGTAGGACATACAGGGGAATGTATGTAAAGCAAAATAAAAATGCTGTACAAAACTATCAAATAAAAGGTGCTGTGAAAATGGCATGCGCTACTCCCAAAGGCATAGGAGATCCTGCTTATTCAGCTCGCTCGCTATACATTAGTGGAATCTACAATCCCTGAATCTACAATTCCCTGTTCATAAACAAACCCAGACTCTGGCTTCTCGCACGCCTGTCGGCAGTTTCAGTTTCTTTACGTTCCCTTTCAATTCAAAGACAACCACCAACAATATTTTTGAGATATGCTTGCCACAGGTCAGGCATTTACTGAGCATTTTATGTCAGAGCTGCTGATAGGCCAATCTGGGTAGTGACGTTCTCGGTCCCGGTTACCAAGGAAACACACAGTCACTCCATGGAGCTCACTTTCTCTTTTGCTTCTCACTCAGGTAAGGTAGGTATAACTAACCATTCCAGTTGATGTGATTGAGTCTTCGCCTCATTAAATCTTTTCTCTTTTTCACCAGCCTGCATCACCTAGCAATTGCAGAATGCTTTTCTAACCTCCAGCACCTGCTGTTTGTGTGTTACTCTCCTGCTGTTTGCAGCTAAAAAAAAAAAGAAAAAAGAGACGTGTGATTCATCCACCGGGACCCGGCTCTGCTGCATCCCGCTGTTGAGTCGGCTCTGCCAGATTGTCTCGGCCCGCCGACTCGATGCTATTG
The DNA here is from genome assembly GCF_902713425.1 of Acipenser ruthenus. Lineage (NCBI taxonomy): Eukaryota > Metazoa > Chordata > Actinopteri > Acipenseriformes > Acipenseridae > Acipenser > Acipenser ruthenus. Next base: position 5,630,132 of record NC_081240.1, on the reverse strand, counting down.
GCCTAATAAAAAAAATATATATATTTTTATAGTTCACCCGCCTGGCATGGTGACTGTTCTACCCCCACAGCTTTGCTGTTGTATGTATGCGTGTGTGTGTGTGTGTGTGTGTAATTTTTTTCTTCTGCTGCTCTGCAGCTTAAAAACAAACAAATAAACAAAAAAACAACAACATGTGCTTCCTCCACTGGAGCCTGGTTTTACCTGTTGAGTAGACTTCACCAGCTGTCTCGGCCCGCCCACCTCGGTGCGTTGGGCCTTCAAAAAAAAAAACACACAAGCAGTATATTCTTTCTTTCTTGTCTAATACCCCTACTGCAGCTCCTTGAACCTGTGCTCCACTCCAGTGTACGCTACACGCTGCCCGGTTGTGTGACTGCATGCAGTCCAGGCCACCCTGTTGCAGCACCATGCACGTTCCTGTACTGCTCTCCTGTTGCCTACTGCACCCACTCAAGCTTGTGAATCCACCCTGGCGTATGCTACGCACTACCCTGGGTTGTGTGGAAAGCACGCGCTTAAGGCTAGGTGCCTGTCCCCAGTACTCTCGGTGCTCAGTTCTTCGGTGCTTAGATGCTCTGTGCCTTGGTGCTTCGGTGCCCTGGCACTCCAGTTCTCAGGCATTAGGTGCCCCCTGGTGCTTCGGCGCTCGCAGGACCTTGGACTCTTGGTCCCCTCGGCTCTTTGGCACCCCTGGTGCACTGGTGTTCACGCCGCTCTCAGTGACTCGGCAATCTAGAATCAGTGCCCTTTAGGCCTCAGAACCTTGGTGCACACAGTCAATAAAGTTACCAAACTACAAATAAAAAACAGTGTTGGGTTCTTTCTTATCAGTGTTGTAATTAGGCTTCCAAGCCAGAATGGCTGGAAGCTGGGGCTCCCGAGTGGCGCATCCAGTAAAAGCCCTCGCTAGAGGCTGTTCCACAGCCGACCGTGAACGGGAGCTCCCAAGGGGCAGCGCTCAATTGGCCGAGCGTCGTCCAGGGAGAGGGAAGGTTAGGTCGGCCAGGGTGTCCTCAGCTCACCGCGCACCAGTGACCCCTGTAGTCTGGCCGGGCGCCTGCAGGCTTACCTGTAAGCAGCCCAGAGCTGCGTTGTCCTCCGACGCTGTAGCTCTGAGGCGGCTGCACGGTGAGTCTGCAGAGTGTAAAGAAGCGGGCGGCTGACGGCACACGCTTCGGAGGACAGCGTGTGTTCATCTTCGCCCCTCCCAAGTCAGCGCAGGGGTGGTAGTGGTGAGCTGAGCCTAAAAATAATTGGGCATTTCAAATTGGGGAGAAAATAATAAAAAAACTAATTGGAAACGACTAAATTTAAAAAAAAAAAAAAAAAAAAAGAATGGCTGGAAGCCTATTGTTCTTGTAAAGATTATTTTTAAAAAAAATCAAAAGTCTAATTTTGAAGCCATGACAGCTACGAGAACCATTGCAACTATTGCCCTCAAACTTCATATATATGTTGATGAAGGTATGCAATTACACATATCACTTTTTGGGGGTGACCGCATGTCACGCGTAGCCGGCATTTTGGATTCTACGTTTTTAGCTTTAAAATGCAACTCCTCCAGAACCGCTGGACCGATTAAACTAAAACTTTGCAGGGATCTTATTAAACACAAAAGCATCAAAAGTTATTCATTTGGTGAGTTTTTGTCAATCCAAGATGGCCGACATGGACCAATCAAAATCAGGCGTCAAAAAAGTTGCTCGGAATTTCATGAAACTTCAGATATTGGTAAAGATCTATGCAGACTTGTACCTGATTGTAAACTGTGATTTTGGGTCACATGGTATGGCCGCCATATTGGATTGTGCGTGATTTTTGGAAGATTTTCAAAGCTCTTCTTCTCATGAAGAGAAAATAGCACAGCTGTGAAACTTTGTCTACATAGTCCTCTCGTATCCATGATTGACTCTATTTTAGGAACAAGCAATAGGTCACATGATGTGGTGGCCATGTTGGATTTTGTGTGAAACGCTTAAATGACAGCTCCTCAGGAACCCTTTGGCCGATTGACATAAATCTTGGTATACTTTAACTTTGTACTGTAGAGTGTTATATTCTATTCACTGTAGAGTGTTTCAAGAGGCTTTTGGAATGGTGAGATAGGTCACATGATTTGGTGGCCATAGAGAGTTTTTAAAAATGCGCAAACGTCTCATTCTCAGACGCACATTGACCAATTGTTGTGAAACTTTGGAATCATAAAATTAGTAACACCCTTTATCATTTTTGCTTGAAAAAAACATGACTGCCACAAGCCAATCAAATGTCATCTGTATTCAATATGCATTTTTTTCAAGTATATGATAATGTGAACCTTGTGCCATATATATGTGATTAGATTATAGAGTATTTATGTTTGGCCGACATGGACCAAACAAAATCCGCTGGTCGAAAATGTTGCTCCAAATTTCACGAAACTTCGTACATGGGTAAAACCCTATGAGGACATGAACCTTAGTGAAAATGGTGCAGACATGTCACGTGGTATGGCCTCCATATTAGATTTTCTATGCGTTTTTGACAATATTCAAAGATTCAAAGATCTTCTTCTCTGAAACTGCTTATTGCATAGATGTGAAACTTGGTGTATGAAGTTATATACTAATATACATTAACTGTTATAAATAAGAAATATTCTTAATGCATTTACTCTGAATAGTTGTAAGGTACTGATAGTAAGCATACTCTAAAATTATGCTTTCCAATTAACAAAATGTTCATATGATTTCCATTTTCAGTCTGAAACCATACTTTGTTGTGCTGTAAATACTTGGAAGCTGTAAAGTTGCCTGTAAACTTAATCAGGCACTGTTTTTCTCCTCATTTGATAGAAACACAACCAATAAAGTTACCAAACTGCAAATAAAAAACAGTGTTGGGTTGTTTCTTATCAGTGTTGCAATTGTAATTGGTGTTCACAGCAGTCACTCCAAATGGGGGCCCAATTGGATAACACTTAGACAGAGCCTCTTCAGCACAGCTCTGTATGTATTTCGTGTAGTTGTTAAAAAGTTAATTTCTATTTTTTTTTGGTTTTCTATTATCTCACACACGTTACATATTCTCTTCTTCTCATCAGGGCACACTGTAACCACCAAATGACATGTAGTGTGTTGATGGCCTCTTAACATTTCTATTTTAAATCCTGTCGTTTGCTGAAGCAGTGTTTTAAGCGCCTCTGAGCTTGCTAAAATGAACTCTGTACACGTCTCTCACAGCCACGCTATGAGAAGTACTGGCTCAAGCACTTGAAGAGTCCCAGCCCCCGGGTTCTGTTGGGTTTCCATGCAATACGCTTAGCTGCACACATAGCATGGACTCCCCTGTTGTTATGTCTGCTATGTTATCTCAAGCTTTCCAGTTGCCCTTTACACACTGTCTCACAAACTATGTCCTGGATGTCATTCTGGCACAGCTAATATCAGAGGATTAGGATTGATTCGTAAGTTGTGAAACTGTATTAAATGCTAATGTTTATAAGTCCCTTATAAATGCCTTTAAGTAAATAAAAAATTGTATTTGTATTCCTGTTGACATTTCTTGTACATTTTAAAGCTTTTGTTTCAATTATTTATAAGTGAAGGTGAATATCCAAGGTTTACCCTTTCGCTGCTGTTATGCAATTTCTTTACTTTGACTTAAGTTTGGGGAGGAATCACATTTTACCCTCAAGCTCATAAATATCTGTTGACTGGCTGCCACAGTGTTAGTGCTGGAGCTCAGCCTGCATGCTGACTGTTGAATTATTACACAGTGCTGCACTTGTATGAAAAGTCTCTATACAGTTTTCCTGGATACATCAAATGGTTGTGTCTTCTGCTCATCGAAGAAAAGGACCTTGGTTAAAATAAGGCCCATGGAGATCTATTGAAATGACCTAATCAGCTGTGGATCTAAATTCCTCCACCTTTTAAATCATTAAAAATATGAATCTTACGCATTTAAATATTTTCTCACATATAATAAGAACTACAGAAACTAACATGCACTGTTGCCCTTTATTTATTTTTTGAAAGTGTTGCTATTTAAATCCACTGCTGTTCCGATCAGTTGAATACTCTCCATGGTCTCTTAAAGTCGTTCTCCAGTTAATCAAAGTCGACACTTACTGTAAACCGACATTCTTAATCACTCTGTCCAGTACAGTACAGTTGGTTTAATTTATATCTCTTTAATAGCCAAGAACCTGTACTGTTGTAGACTGCATGAGTCAGCACTTCCTCCCATAAACCACTGTGCATTCTACTGTTCTGAGAAACCTAATACTGGTCACCATCTCACTCAAACACTTTGCTCTTCTAGACACAGGCCCCAGCACGCCTTGACTCAATCTATTAGCCACTTTGAAATATATTATTTAACAGAAAAGGAACATTCAACCACTGAAGTGTCCTCCAGTATTCTGTGTACACACTGAAGCACCCCTTACATTTGTTCTGTGAACTCAATCATGTTGTGCTCACACTGTACAGCAGGGGTGGCCAAACCTGGTTCAGGGGAGCCACAATCCTTCAGGTTTTCTGGGTATCTTTAAATCATCAATATCTAAAGACCTGGAAGAAATGTTAGTGTTGAGCAATTCAGAAAATAATTGGTTCAGTTAAGTAATTGAGAACTCAGGTGGAATGAAAACCAGAAGACCCTGCGGCTCTCCAGGACCAGGGTTGGCCACCCCACTATAGAGCATAATGATGTTTTGGAAATCCATTACAGTTCTACAGTATAGGAGTTACAAAAAGGATCCAACACCATGTCAAATCTTGGTAACGCTTTACATTAAATGTCTCTGATTACTTTGTAATTACATTGTACTTACTTAGTAAATACATGTGTAATTTCACATAATTACAATGCCATTATGCATAGTGTGGCAGCGATGGGGTTAAATCCTATCCCTGCCAACAATCACAGATGTGGCCATTCCCCAATTAGGTAATTGAGTGATAATTGGGGTGTGGCCACCTGTATAGAGGGGAGCAGAAAACCTTTGTTTGGGAGTTAGGTGAGTGTATATACTCTGTTTAGACTGTGTTTTTGAGAATTATGTAGTGAAGGCGAATGCCCAGCCTGTACTGTTTTTGTGGAATCCTTTTGTTTTGACCCTTGTGCCTTTTTCTTTGTTTTGTGTTTCAGAAATGTGTGCCTGAGACTGCAGCTTCTCTCTCTGGGTCTCGAATTCCTGCCGGTAACATCTTGGGCGACCGCACTATCCCTTCACACAAAGTTACAATGTACTAATGTGTAAATCCTTTTGCACGATATAACCCTTACCATAACCCTATTCTTAACTGTAACCCTAATGCTAACTCTAAACATAACACCTAAACCTAATGCTAATCCTAGCTCTAACACTTTTCTGATACAAGTGTGCATATCCTGGGTGCCTATGTGGCATTGCACATAGGCAGGGTTAGTCCATTCCTATCCATCCCCAACCCATCACTGTGATTAGTCTGTTTATGGTGTTTGTGGTCAGCAGTGCGGAAGAGGTGTATGGGTGGGGGATTTCCCATAGAAAAAGTAAAGAAGAAAGAAAATAAAAAAGAAAGAAATGAAAAAATAGAGAAAAAGTAGATTAGATTGATGAAGTGGTGTTATTTTGTTAATTCTGTATAATCTTTACAAAATACGTTGTGTAAAATGGCCCAGTATTATATACAAAAACAACAACTGTGTATAAATATTGTTCCAGTGACAACATGTTGAATAATTTTACTTGCATCAATACATAAGGCTACTGAAACTGATCAGCGTCATATTGCTTTCACTAAAAATGACCAGTGCACATTGCGAGGGAGACTCACTGACACTACACAGCCATCGAGAAGAATGAGGAAGCAGAGATTATCTGATGCTCAATGAGAATTGTTGATGAAGTTTTAAAAAACAGGGTTTCACTGTCTTATACACCTTGGCAAAGCCCCAAACCCCAGGAGCACCCATGTCTAGTCAGAAATAGCCATACAAATGTGATGTTGGGTTGATGCAAAGATTCACCCATAAAGAAGATGGCATAAACTCAACAGGGACCGTGTGGGAAATGAAGCTCTGGTGTGTTTATCTTGTATCCAAAAAAATGAAGGAATTCTCAACAGTTATTTACAGGTTGCTGTACTTTATTCCTTATCATTTTAATTATTAGTATCTGTTCATTCATTCTTTACAATAAGTTCACTCTCTTTCAGCTGATGCAGATGAACAATACATTGAGGTTATAAAGAAAATACAACTACCTGGTCTTTAGATGACGACAATGAGAGGCTTTGATGGACCAATACCATTTGTGTATTGCTCTTGATCTTTGGTTACTTTAATAGTCAACTTTTGCATGTGTAACGGAAACACTTGTTCAGTGAGGGAGGGTGCTGCCGTATGTGCATTACTGTATTGATCTAATCATTTTCACTGTCATGTTTAGTTGTGTTACAAACAGAGGAACTTCATACTGGTAGTGTCAGAAATTCATTGGACAGCTTCCCAATATGCCTTGGTGTATTCATTCAATTATACTGTGTAAGTATTATTTGTTTGATAACTTTTTATGGGTGTACATTTGAAATGTTAATTTTCTTATTTGAATAAATGAAACATCTGCACTCCTGATTAGTCTCATCACAGGTGCAGAGGAGAGCACATGTCACAATAAAAAATACAACTCCCGCACATTGGATTTTACCAAATCTCACTTTTTTTATTCTTTAAAAGAAAATAGAAGATAAAGTTTTCTTATTTGTAAAATGATGAATTTGTTTTTCAGTTTTTGCACTTGGAGACATGCTGCTTGTTTGGACAGGTATGTGTGTCTCTGACACATTCACATAATAAGATACAATGATTTCAATCTTGATTGCATTATGAATGAGTAACATTAAGGGTGAAATTCAGAGACATTTACTCTGAAGTATCTTTAGAACCATTATTCCTGTTAGAATAAACACACACAATGAAGTTACTCAACATGAAATAAACAACTCAGGCATTGAATTCTTAGGTATTCTTGTGATGTTTATTTCTAGTGTTCTCACATTAATGGATGTCTTTCTCTTTACAGAAAGAAGAGCAAATGATAGTTTTGGAGTATAGGGCTTTGTAAATTGCACCCTTGTGTTTTACTTCCAAATAACATCACTGTTACTATTCCTACATGCTTGAGCTAGGGCCCATTTCAAATAACTACATGCAATAAATGTTTAAAACTAATAACATTTTGTAGCATTTGTGAAGATGGCTTTTTTCATGCATTGTCACTGAAAAATATAAACTTTCCTCCTGGTTACATCTTACTGATAACTTTTATGAAACAGAACAAAAAGTGTAATATTGTTTTTGGATTAAATGTTTCAAATCACATGAACACAGAAAAGTGCAGTTTTCAGAAAACAAATGGTCTTATTTAATTTTCTAAAAACATATTTATAGGCATGGAATGTCAAATGTCTATAAAAAATTTAACCTCACTTCAATAAGTGTTCATATGTTCTTATTTGCTTAACAGATTGTTCTCACTCATCTGTCATTTTTTTCATTTTTAAATACTTTTACAGAGCCACTTCGCACAGCGATACTTCAGATTGGCAAAACATCCGTAGTGGAAAGGGAGAAGGTTGAATTCAAATGTGTAATAGCGGCTGTGCACGGAGAACAACCAGAGAACAAGGAGAATTGGTTCCATTTATATAAAAACAGAGAGAAGATCAGTTCACTGCCAGAGCCCAGAGGAATGGGAGCTGTCACATTTATAAAACAAGACATCAGAAAGAATGATGCTGGAAACTATACCTGCATGTATGGAAATGAGAATCCAGGAGATGTGAAAAACATCAGCCATGGTTCTTCAGTTTATCTCAATGTAAAAGGTGAGTACAAAACCAAACACCTGAATGATTTATTTATTTATTTATTTATTTATTTATTTATTTATTTATTTGTGAAGGAAATTAACTGATATAATATGAAAAATAACAAAATCACATTTTAAATTGCTTGGTTTGTTCTTAAATAGGTGGATTAGGAAAAATGCATTTTTGTAACAACTACTTTTAGAGCCTAAATCATTCAAAAAAATTTATTTTACAAACTTGAAGTATATATAAATAATAGAGTGATCCTTCAGTCAATTGATTATTCTTGAAATGGTATTAAAAATATTTAAGCTAAATTTCCCATACACTAGACTAAGCTGAACCATGCTCTGGTAATTAAATGCTTATTGATATCGGCTGGAGAAAATTCAATGTTAAAATTCTGTGAGAATGTATAAAATAGCTGTCTCTGAATGTTTTATTCAAATGGTTATTACTGATTTATCATCAACTATAACTTATAAAAATATCAAACATAAGACTAGATATGGTGTTTTTAATATGGTACAGATTATGATCAAACCACTAATCGGAACAAGGTTTGGATTAGTAAAACTCCACTGTTAGTTATTGAATATTTTTAGGTGTGTTCTGAAGGCATATTTTTAACTTAAACTGTATTTTCAGAGTCAAGCAATCAGTTCATACTTCAGCTAGACAAACAGAGTGCAGTTGAAGGAATGGATGTATCATTTAAATGCATGATACCAGTTGAATTCAGAGATGCAACAGGAAAAGAGAGTTTTTTCCATCTGTATAAAAATGGAAGCCTTGTCGATTCACAACCCGATCCCAAAGGCATACCAGCTGTCAAGTTTTCCATTAAAAAAGTTAAGAGGAGTGATACTGGAAACTACACCTGTGTGTATGGAAAAGAGAAGCTTGTGAACTCAGCAAACAGCAAACGCAGTCGCCCAGTCTACCTTCATGTGACAGGTATGTACTGAGCTGAATTGACGGTGGCACATAAGCTATTGCCAAAAGTTTTGCAACATCCAGAAAAATAAAATTTAGACATGATTTAAAATATATATATATATATATAAACATAATTTAGATCTTGTATTTAACATTATGTCTTAAAGAAACTACAAAATAATATCTACTGCAAGCCATAATAGTAGTACAGTATTTCATGTTAGATTTCAAAAAGGCCAAATCTTAAAATTGTTGTCAGTTTTTCATTAAGTATATGCAAAACTACAAAGTGGTTTGTAGTTCAATGTGTTAACATAACATTATTTAGCAGGTTTAATTCTACTTTATGAAGCAAAAGTTGTCAATTCTATAGGGTGATGCAAAACTTTTGGCCATAGCTGTACAGCCACCCCTTTAGTCATCAGATGAGGGCTCTTTGTGAAACCCAGCATCTGTAAAGGTGTTTGTGAGTCTTCTTTACAGTATTGTTAGTAAGATGAAACTAACACAAATTAAAATTAAAAATAATTTTGGTACATATGGTATAGGAAAATAAATATAATAAAAAAATACTTACTGTTTGCCATATAGCAAAGCAAAATAGCACAGCCGGGTCTTTAAAAAATTATAATTAGCCTTCTCATATTACTCAATACTGTAATTTACAAATAGTTTTATTTATTTACTTGTTTCAATGTTTGCTGCACAGCACTGCAAAGACCATCATTAAATAGTCTATGATATATTCTAAAGCTGGTATGGGGATGGAGGATAGAACTGAATCTCCTTTAATGTTTGTCTGCTTGATGACATGTTAACTATTGTGTCTCTCATGTAGTTTCAATTAGACATGAAACTGCTTTGAAGTGTTGCAAAGATCAATTTCCATGCAGTTCATGAATCTGAAGAGATCATCAGAATCCCTCGGTTTAATAATTGTTGGTCTGAATTATTTATTAGAGAAACTGCCACCTCAGCTTTAGTTTCTAATTGTTGTTGTTTATATTCCCACATAATATATGACAACTCCATCCCAACAGAAACTGACAGGCAAGTCTGTATTTTTTTTCTATTCAGTTTTCTAATTTCAAGGTTTTTGACAAAATAGTTAAAACCGTTTTTATTTCATGACTAAAATGATTGACAAGGAGTTAACCATCATTGCATACAGTATATGGCAAGCCAAGTTATCATTTAGAGATATCTCAAATTGCATTTGAAGATATCTTGAAATATTTAGAGATCTGTAAATCATTTGCAGATTTCTATAAATGAATATGAGATATCTGTAAATAAACACTTTGACGATATTTTCATTTCATTTAGAGCTATAAAATAAAATGAAGATATCTGAAAATGATTTACATATATCTTTAAATTATGTTTTGCTAGCATTGTACACCAAACTGTCATTTAGAGATATCTTGACATGAACAGGAAGTCATTTCAAGATATCTCTTTCTCTCCTCTCTCTGTTGCTGATGTTTCCGGCTTATTGTTGAAATCAACTACTGCCACATGCCCCCTGGACCGCTGGCCGACTAACCTTGTCTGTTTCTGTGCTTCTGATCTTGCACCCTCCATTATGCACACTCTGGCTTGGTTCCTGCTGCCCTCAAGCTTGCACAAGTTACGCCAGTACTCAAAAAACCCTCCCTCGACCCGGCTGACTCATCTAATTTCCGTCCCATCTCCAATCTCCCTTTTCTCTCAAAAACTCTCAAAAGGGCTGTAGCCAGTCAGCTGACAAAACATCTGACGGACAACAATCTGCTTGAACCTCTACAGTCTTTTTTACAGCCGCATCACAATACTGAAACTGCTCTGCTCCGGATTGTGAATGATCTCCTGCTCAATGCTGACGCTGGTGCTCCCTCTGTGCTTGTCCTCCTTGACCTAACAGCTGCTTTTGACACCATAGATCATGGCATTCTTCTTGACCACCTTCAAAAGTACGGCGGGATCTCTGGAACCTGTCTCTCCTGGATGTCCTCTGCAGTCTGTCTTCTATGATGGAAGCAGTTGTGCTGCAAACCCAGTCACTTGTGGTGTCCCCAAGGATCTGTTTTTGGGCCCCTTCTCTTCAATATCTACATGCTTCCCTTGGGTTACCTCATTCGCCAACACAGCCTCATGTTTCACTGCTATGCTGACGACACCCAGCACTACTTAAAACTAGACCCTGCAAGCCCCTCTGCCATGGTCTGGCTCTCGGCTTGCATTCAAGACACTGAGGCAATTTTCTTCAGCTGAACACTAGCAAATCTGAACTCCTTCTGGTAGGATCTAAAACTCAACTTAAGAATCTAAATATAGCTGTCCTCAACCTCAGAAACTGTCTGCTGCTTCCTTCCCCCACAGTACGAAGCCTTGGTGTACTTCTTGACAGCAACCTCTCCTTTGATGTCCACTTCTCCTCCGTAGTCAAATCTTCCTTCTACCATCTTCGAAACATCTCCAAAGTCCGTCCCTACCTTTCCCTCCCAGGTGCAGAGATACTTTGTCATGCATTTGTCTCCTCTAGACTCGATTACTGCAACTCTCTATATGGTGGTCTCCCGGCATGCACCATAAACCGACTGCAGCTAGTCCAGAATACCGCTGCCAGGATCCTTACCAGATTTTATTAAAATTATTGAACAGCTGGCCACCTTGTTGGCCTAATGGTGATACTTTTCTACACGTTGTTGCTTATGTTCCCACAGGAGATATGACAACTCCAACCACATCTAACAAGACCCAACAGACAAATGAGACAGGCAAGTGTGAATAACTTAGTTTTTTATAAGTGTCCTTGATCTTAATCACTTATTTTAAAGTAGTCCAAGTTTTAGAAAGCAAAGTAAGTTCTTAACTTGTTAATAATAAAGGTACTAATTGATTTATATACTGTATCATAAATTATAATTGAATCAGAATGGTCACAGCTCTGATTATTGCTGGTACACATGGACAATTTCATACCAGATTACACCAACTCCAAAAACTAGGCTTTCTGTAAAGCGTGATTATTGTATGTTTCGTGTACCTGCTCCAAGACCAACAATGTATGTCATCACTGTGGAGCATACTGTATGCACCCTATTCACATGCTGCAAGATTGGTTTACATTTGTTTTAAACACATATTGATCACGCTTTTATGTCAGTAGGTTATTAGTGAATTATAGAATCTGTTTACACATGTTTAACTGGATCTTACAATGAATCCCATTTGTATGTGGATTCCCCCAGGATCTGTTCCAGTTCTGTACCTGGGTGCAGGGGTAGGATCTGGGGTCCTTGTGCTGCTGGTACTGCTGATAGGAGGAGTGCTGAAGTATCTGCAATCCAAACGAGGTAGGGCACAGCATTCTTCACCACAATGGATACAAATGAAGTATGTTTTAATGATGGGGACTTCTTCATCTCGCTGTGTCAATTTATTGTGACCCTCAATCATGTTCAATTCTATATTAAAAGCATGATTCCTTGGTGAGTGTTTACTGCAATCTTCCATTGTTCAGCCTTTGGTGCAAAATATATCTTGATGTTACTGATGCATATTGTGTCACTTGCTGTTTTCACCTCCATTCAAACTAGGAAACTAATCTGTTTGATACAATGCCATTCCAGACCCTGCTATCCACACTGAACCTGTATACGCCACGGTGGTAAGTCCTATATGTTACATGTCTCTCACACAATTTGCTTGCACATATACAGGTTCTTTCAGATTTGAATGGATACATTTCCATTATTTATCATTCTATTGAAGCAAAATTTACTGTTGAAGACAAACATTCTTCAAACCGGGCTGACTGATATATGTTTTCCAGTATTTACCATCGTTGTTTGATCAATACTTCCACACATATGCTTTATATGCTTATGCACAGTTAAACACACACACAACTTTGGACATAGAGACTCCAGGCATTATAAGTATTAGTAATAATAATCCAGGCATTGTTATTATTACTATTTTGACCTTGAGTTGTGATAGTGAGTAGTGATAATGAGTTGAGTGATTTGAATTTGTGCCAGGAAAGGGTCATTTGAATTCTTTGGTTTTCAATTACTTATAGCTACATTTCCCCATTTCACCCTGAAGGTAATAAATCTTAGTTGAGCATTGTTTAGGTATTTTGTAAGTAATGTGGATAGGGCAGTGAAGCCGGAATGACTACAAAAGTGGGTGGGCCAGCCAAACGTAATTTTAAAAAAAAATTCACTGACACACACGGGAGACTGAAGGTTTTATTTGAAACACAGCACTGGTGCCCAGTTTTATTTTGGGAATTTTCTTTTTATTATTTGTCGCCAGATGGCGCTGGTGATGCAACTCCCCTTATACCAACGATGGCAAACAGTGGTTGCACTTGTATCCGTCAGCACACACAGGTTCTCTAAAATAATAATGAAAACCAAAGGCAAAATAACACAGTAATAAAACTACAAAATAAAGGTGCTGCTTACGCAGTGCCCCCACTGCCGCTAAGCCGATCAGTTTGGTTCTCCAACCTACGCTCAGTTATTCCCTATACACTGGGGTGTCCAGAGTTCCCTGTATAACTACACACGTCCCTTTGGGTACGTAATTATTTATTTTAATTCTTGGTTTATTTGTTTAAGGCGGGCTGTCTTCCTCAGCCGTGCTTGTCTGTTTTGTTCTCTCTTCAACCGCTGGCGTTCCTGCCTGGTCTTTGTTTACACTGGCGTCTTCCCCCAGCGTCACAGGGTATCCTCTCTCCGGCCACCCGAATGCGTAACCAAGCGCTGAAAAGTCGGGTTCTATGGTGGACACTGCAATTCGAAGGCAGTCGATTCCATTAATTATTTTTAATCTGAGCGAGTGCAGAGAAAGATGCTTCACATCTGTAAGTTGATGGAGACATCAAAATAAACCGCCTTGCCAATTTACGATATGCAGAAGATGGCTCATTAATTTCCAGAAGTAGTCTCCGTTGTTTTGCAGAAATCCTCATTGCAATTCATCAGAGCTTTTCATCTCCACAAACTCCATCAGCAGGTCAGCTGAATCAGGCATTCCTGAGAAAATGTCCTCCTCTTCATCTACTTCAAGGAGGAATGGAATGTTCACCAGAAGCAACAATTTCTCACACTTCTTAAAATCTTGAAATCTTTCAGCATAGTTTTCAGACAATTCATTCAGCACTTCACAGAAGACTTCTTGATTTACAACAACATCAGGATTTTTCTCAATGATGCTTTGGACATGAGAAAAAAGCTTGTATTTAGTGCTAATAAACATTGTTCTGCAGTACTTGAAGTTTGCAAGAAAGAAATGTGACAGCAGAGTGTAACTCATATACAGTTTTATTCTTACCTTGCAACTTCAGGTTTAAGTACTATGTATGTCGCACAGAAACACAAGACACAGCAACCAGTCAGTGTCATCCATTAACTGAATGCGTGAAGTTTCACTACATCCAATAATGAAGAGCTTGAGTGGTTTGAACAAATCCAAAACATGGGCAAGCATGCGTCCACGAGAAAGCCACCTTACTTCAGTGTGTAGAACTAAATCACTGTACTGCGTATCAAATTTTTAGCCGCAGCCAATGGCTTGAAAAAATTTCTTAGGTCCATCTTTGCGGCAATATGCCTCAATTATTTCGATACGTTAGCAAGACCCTCTGGGCTTACGTATTTTGAAAAAGATGCTTGGAAGCAAGTTAAATATAATTTTAAAATATTTTTTGTATACTCGAGGGTATTTTGGTAGAAAATTGAAATAATGAAACTCTGAATCTGAGAGGTGATTCTGTACAATTTAAATAATACATTTCCTGATAAATTATTACTTTTGTATTGGAGACTTTAACACCCCTTTTTGATAATGTAGTAACGCACTTCCAGCACCCCGCGAAAACGATATACTGAAGTTCGAATTGATTAAAAATAACATCTTGCGCTGTAACTTGCAGCCAGTTCAGTACCTAGAGAGGCTGTTTTAATCAATCTGAACTTGATGCTTGATGAGATTCTGGGATCAATAAGCTACTAACAACCAAACAAGCAAGATGGGCTGAATGGCCTCCTCTTGTTTGTAAACTTTCTTATGTTCTTATGTTAATTTATTGCAGAATCAGCCCAAGCAGCCTTCAAAGCAACAGGACGACTCACTCACCTACTCAGAAATAAACACTGCCGGTGTCACCAAGAAGAAACCCAGATCTGCACATAATGAAGACACTGTTACATACTCAACACTTAAAACTTCCACATACTGAAAACCACTGGGAAAAATGAATGTTGTTTTGAAAAATACCTGAATGATCATACAGAGTCCGATCAGTGGGAGACTCTGGGGGGGATTTTCAAAGACCAGTGTTATTGTATTGAACTCGAGGTATAGTAATGACAGCTTCAGTAGCAAGGGATTTTCAAACGAAATGTGTTTATAAAATCAATCCGTTAATGGTTTGAAATTGAGTCGATGAGGTCGTTAAGGAACGCATTTCTAATTAAAAAGCTAATTTGTAGCAGGCCACATACATCACTTCCTGTCTCAACAACTAGATAAGGGGAACTTTTTTAATCAAAATATATGTTAACTAGATTAAGAAAATGAATGGAAGCATATTTCTCTATTATGGAAACTGCTAGCAACCAACAAGCAGCAACCAAATGGAAATAAAAAATAACGGGTATATCTATGTTGTGTATAATATGTAAACTTCATTTAAAATTGTGCATTTTGTCACGCAGAATGTACATTTATTTAGATAACTTCACATATATAATGCTGATTTACAATTATCTGGAGTGTGGGTAAAAATCGGACGTCACGGATTAAAAAATAAATAAATTAAACCCCACTAGTCCACAGCTTACGATATACAATTATTTTGATGTGCATTTTGCAATCTTTTTTTTGGTTAAAAAGAAAGAAATACTTTTTTTGGATGGGACAGGGGGGTAGCCATCTACTGTATGTATATTGGTTAGAATATATTTTCATATGTTGACATCTATTTTTGTATGTGTTTTAGTATGTATGATCATAGGATATAAATAAATATGTTTGAAGTGCCATTTGTTTTTATAGTTGTTAGTTATTTTACATGTATGCCATGCATGTAACACTTCATTATGTATTTATTAAGCCTTTAAAATTATCATAGAACTCCCAAACCCAGTACACAATCTGTTTATAATTAATTGTTTGGTGAATCTTCTAATCATGCATTTTCCATGGTACTCTTTGCTCGCCTCCGCGTCAAATAAACTCAACATGATTAAAAGTAGCCACTGAACACTTACAGTAATATAAGAACATTTTATATACATACAAACATGTGAAGGTGAAAATGTACATTGTATATAAAGTGTGGGGGGAGTCTGACAACATTACAAATACCTTCAGGCAAAATCCATGTCAATGATCTCGATCACATTCCTAGTGGATCTGTGTGTCCTTGTACGCCTGTTCTTCGTTCTTGTGTGGATAAGACACAGGAAGCATTGCAAATCCGCAATCACCTAAGGAAACTTTATTGTAATATCTAATATGCTATTTTCTATACCAAGATTTCATTATTTACTCTTAGGTTTTTATTACAGTTGCATTGATCATAGCAATACAATAAACTTTCCGTAAGGTTACAGATGGTTAAAACAAGTGAATAAATCTCATTCATAATCACAAGTATAGAAAAGGTTTATATATTGTCATAACTATAAATATTGAATTATCTAGGTTATTTAGGTAGTCTGTAAGAAATTAATACTCTCTCTCTGTATCGTCGGCATCACAGCCGCGGTCTGTTAAATTTCTGTTTCAAGGTGAGTTATATAGTCTTTCATTAATTAAAACCCTTATTAAAACCTCATTTACAACTTTTTGAAAATCTTGTCCCAGAACTGACAAACCACTGGAGATATAAATTATCTAGGGGACTGTGGTGGAATGTGTCAAACAATAGAAGATACATTGATAGCACTTCCATCAATGCTGGGAGGCAAACATTTCTATGAAACCTTCTGCACAGGTTCTAGGGTTTAAAGAGCTAGCAGCATACCGTGTGTTTCCCTGTAGGAGTTTGGGATTCTTAATCAAAGCTAACACACAATGCATTAATTCATCAAAGCTAACACACAATGCATTTCTTAATCAAAGCTAACACACAATGCATTTTTTAATCAAAGCTAACACACAATGCATTTCTTAATCAAAGCTAACACACAATGCATTTCTTAATCAAAGCTAACACACAATGCATTTCTTAATCAAACTAACACGCAATGCATTTCTTATGGTCAATCATTCTGGGTGGTTCTGGGTTCTGTTGCTCCAATATTACATTCTAATCATTTCTCTGTAAATCTTACCTGGCTTCGAGGATCCAGGACTGAACAACCTGCCTCATGCAAGCCCCGCTTACCGGTACTCTAAATGACAAAGAGAGCTGGATTATCATTTGTTTAAAGGCAAAGTCACTTCTGAATTCTCAGTGAACTGATTTAGCTTGGATTGAGGTGTGGTGTGAATGCAAAAGGATCTAAAATTGGGTTCATTTGGAAACAAACTACCAGTGTCCTTGAGAGAGGCCCAGGACTGAATGTCCAGCTTATAGGTTGTTTAGAATTGTAAATAGTATTCTTTCCTTTCAAAAGAACTTGATAACAGCTTTGAGACCCTAATCTGTTGTGTTATGAATGAAAGCCAGAAATAATTCTTATTTACTGTTTTTCATGTGTTTTCTCTTCATAATGTAAAACAATTAGATGTACTTCAATAACCAGCAGCTGGTTACACAGACCCCAGTTAGCAGTAGTGCTAGATTGCCTTACCTAAGGTACACAGGCAGTCCATGATTAGTGCTCATGTGGGTCTTTTTAATCAGCCACTTCTCTGAGCTACAGCCACTTCATCATGGCTCTGTATGTATTTAACTTCATTGTTATAAAGTGTACAATATGCATTTGTATGGTTGTGTTGTCTGTTATCTATGATCTCAACTCACTGTTTTTTTTTCATCAGGGCAACAACCACCGGACATGTTTTGTATTAATGGCCTTTTATCATTTCTGTTTTAAATATTGTGGTTTGCTTAAGCAAGATTCTCTGTCATTCTTGTCACACTGTACACATGCTAAAATTAAACACTGCATACGCTTTGCACAATGAGGCTGTGAGTAGCATTGGCTTTCTCATTCTTCTGTCTAATGTCTAAAAATAATTAATTTCTGTTTGTAACTTCATATTAGTCATTTCTATTTCACCTCAGCCATGCATTGCCTGCTTTGTGCTTTCAGAGTCAGGGGTGCTGAACTCAGCATCTGGTTTCGTTGCTGTATGCTGAGCTGCATGCACAGTATGTACCAAACTGTTGTTATGTTGCTCATGTGATCCGCCTGTTCCTCAAACTGTCACTAAGTCCTGGAGATATTTGTACCGCTGCTAAACTAAGTAACAAAGGATTGTTATAGACAAAAGAACATACAATTGTATTGTATCCACTAGCCATACATTTGCATTTGTTCCATTCATAACAGAAGTAAATAAGTAAAGACATTGAAAGGAATGCGTGTCTGAATGATTCTGATTCTGAAGTGTAGATGTGTTCATGTTTCAATATCATTATACATGTTCCAGTTCAATATGCTGTCCTTCTCCACTCTGCCCATGATTGCTTCAGAAGAACCCCAGCAACTCATCCAGCATGTTTCTGAAATCCATTCCAGGTTGCCCTTGTCCACAAACTGGTTAAGAGTCAGTTTAGGAACAGAGATGATTTCAGTATTTCAGAACATAAGGTGGACATACTGTATGGGGAAATCTTGAAAGCCTTGGAAGAAATTAGAGGAAAGTGAAAGACCTGAAGGCCTATATTTACTAGATTGCGACAGAGTGGCCAGCCCAACAGAAAGGCAGGGACAGTGCAATTCAGAATCAGAAAACAGCGCCCCCTCAGCAAGGAACAGGAATGTGGTACAACTTGCTGGGAGCTTGGGTGTGTCCTGCCGTTTTTTTTTTTTTCAGTGGAGCTACCTGGTGCTTGACCCTCAACCCTGCCAAAGACTGATGGAAATAGATCTCAATCTCTGCACTTGGTTTCATGAATGACATGAATGTAATCTCCTCCCATTTGGTTTTTGCAATGCAGCTGAAACTTCAGCATTTGATGAAATTATTAAATGGGCCACCTGTCTGGTCTTTCTGGGCAACGTCCTCTTTTTCAAGGAATATCTGGTCTTCATGGCCTACTATAAACCGTGAAGTCATATGTGAAGGTATCCCATTATATGCGTTGTATGGCTGCTTACCACTCCTATACGTCTAGAGCTTCATCTGACTGAAAGTCTGGAACTGAAAACAGGAAGGAGAGATCAGTTTTATAGCCTGGAATGTGGGTTGCAACAGATTAATGTAAAAACATATATGAAAATGGGCAGAGTAAGTGGAGGTCACTATTTTTAAGATAATTGTCATCACACACCTGTCATGTTTACTGTTTGTAGGTATATTTTAGTATCTTATTCATTACAGCATATAAAATATTGTGACATAGTCATACTACATCAATGTTATGTGAACCTGTCTAAGGAGGCATCAAAAACGGACCACATCAGAACTGTTAAAAACGGTTTATTGCAAACAGTTCGACTGATCAATAAAGAATTGCTGTTGATCTGTTTCTTTGATTGTATCATGAATACATGTGGAACGGAAACACTAAGTCAGTATTATCTCCCCATATCTATGCAGGGGGCTGTGGTATTTCCATTACTGTGTCTTTAGGTGTGTTACAAATAGAATATCTGTGCACTATAAGTAGTCACTGGACAGCTTTTAAAAATGACTTGGGATTTTAATGTAATAATGATGTGTAAGTAGACTTTATTTCATAACTTTTTTTATGTGTGTACACATGCTTTTCCTATTATTATTATTATTATTATTATTATTATTATTATTATTATTATTATTATTATTATTATTATGTACTGTTTTGTGTTTGTTTAAAACAAGGTTTGTTATTATTGTTGGTTAATTGGTTAAAATTCCCCATCCAGCTAAACTCGTGATAATGTGGGGTCGGCAGCTAAAGATTTATTGACAAATTTATGAGAAATCCTGTGCAGAATGTGGTCCAGGGATAAACTAGGTAATTGATAGCCAGTTAATCCCTCAACCACAATATAAAACACCAGCAGCTTTTACTGACCGGGGTTGGGTTGTTCAGAGGAGAAACATAAGTGGAAATATATACTGTCTATAAACAATTGCTACGCATGCTGGATTATCATCAGCCCTATACTTGTGAAAAGATTATTGTCTTTTTGTTTTGGCCAACGTGCCTTGTGTTGTGTTTAAACGTTTTATTCATAATGTAATAAATACAAGTGCAGTTGCGAGTCACCCCCGCAGTACTGGTGGCTGTGTCTTCCTGGTCTGACGTCACCACCAAGCCAGTCTGTCCACAGCCAGAAACAAACATGCATAACGTAAATACACATTTCTATTGCGTATGAGTTTCCATTGCTGTATTATAATCTCATAGTGTGCACTGTTACATTTGGTTGTGTTACATATTGAGGAGCTGCATAGTGTTAGTTTCAGAGATTAAGTGAACAGCATTCTAATATGCCTTGGAATATGAAATTAATCATGATACGTAAGTATTATTTCTTTGATAACTTTTTTTTATGTCAGTAAATTTGAAATGTTCCTTTTCTTATTTGTAAAATGATTAATTTGTTTTTCAGTTTTTGCACTTGGAGACGTGCTGCTGGTTTCGACAGGTATGTGTGTCTCTGAGACGTTCACATAATAAGATACAATGATTTAATGCTTGATTACATTAGAAATAAATAACATTTAGAGTGAAATTCACAAGGTCATTTACTCTGAAGTGTCTCACCATTATTCCTGAAAGAACAAACACACACACACATTGAACGTATAAAAGCTGAAATAAACACTCAGGAATGTATAATTCATGTTCGGTAACATTAACGGGTTGGAATAAAAGCTTAGTTCACCTTTTCTGTTTTTCACCCAAATTACTTCAAAAAGAAAAGATGATAACCACACAATCCAAAAATAATTTATTAAAAGAAAAGCTGACGTTTCGACACCTTTTAATATTTATTTTCTGCCGTGAAGATAAAACTATGGAGAAATAAAATCAAGAAGACAAAGGCTTTGGCTAGTATCTTCATATCATACTGATAAAGGCACTGGCCTTTTCTCAGTGCTAAATTGAATATTCCTATTGGATTAACCATTCCAAGTCATGTGTCTTATTTAGTGTTCTGATATCAGCATGTTTAATACAGGTTGAACACGGGCACAGGTATTATTATTATTATTATTATTATTATTATTATTATTATTATTAACAATGATAGATCTAATTATTCTGTTTTTAAATACAAATTCGTACTTCTGCTTGTTCATTTTCCAACATTTTGCATGCCGTATCCTTGTTAACCAGTCTATATAAAAAGACCGTAATAATACTTTCACTTTATACTTGAGGGTGTAAAATACAATGTAATTGTGACACACAATCTTTTAACAAAGTTGCTGGAATATTTATATTGAGTTACGATGTTGCTACAAGGTTGTGTGTTAGCGGCTTCTCAATGACCACATGAAGCATGTGAAGCTAGTGATCAAATATAAACATGGGTCTCAAATAATCGGCGGTCTCCAATACATGCCGGTTCTGCTGACAAATATTGTAAATAAATGCCAGAGCCATTTAATTGAAGTTTTACGGTATATGCTAAAATTGTAACCTGTGGTTAATCACACATTTTAGTCATACAATGTCCATGTTCTTATTTGCTTAACAGATTTTTCTCTCTCATGTGTAATTTTTCATTACAGAGCCACTCTGTACAGCAATGATTCAAATTGGGAAAACATCTGTAGTGGAAGGGGAGAAGGTTGAATTCAAATGTATAACATCAGCTGTGCATGGAGAACAACCATAGAACAAGAAGAATTGGTTCCATTTATATAAAAACAGAGAGAAGATCAGATCACTGCCAGAGCCCGGAGGAATTGGAGCTGTCACATTTATAAAACAAGACATCAGAAAGAATTACACTGGAAACTATACCTGCATGTATGGAAATGAGAATCCAGGAGATGTGAAAAAAATCAGCCATGGTTCTTCAGTTTATCTCAGTGTACACGGTAAGCACAGTGCAAACATTAGCACCTGACTGTCTCTATATTAAGGTGTTTTAGTACCACTAATCTGGACAGGGTCCAGTCTCAATTGGTTTGTGATGAGCAAAGGTCTACTGTATTGTTATTGTATAGTTTAAGATGCGCTATACTGATATATTTCATTAAACTGTATTTTCAGAGTCGTACTATTTGCTCACACTTCAGCTAGACAAACAGAGTGCAATGGAAGGAATGGACGTATTATTTAAATGTATGATACCAGCTGACCTCAGAGTTGCAGCAGGAAAAGAGGATTTTTTCCATCTGTATAAAAATGGAAGCCTTGTCGATTCACAAGCCGTTCCAAAAGACTTACCAGGTGTCACGTTTTCCATTAAAAAAGTTAAGAGGAGTGATACTGGAAACTACACCTGTGTGTATGGAAAAGAGAAGCTTGTGAAGGCAGCAAACAGCAAACGCAGTCGCCCAGTCTACCTTCATGTGACAGGTAAGGACTGAGCTGAATACTTTGTGTTACAGTGGCATCTATTCAATTGATCTAAATATGATTATGTGAATACCAAAAATGTGGGGATGGAAGTGAAAACAAATGTGTTTTTGCTTGTATAAATACGTAGATCTGAACATTTAATATCTTGTTTGCTTCCTGAAATACTAACGATTGCATCTCTCTTATTGTATTTGTGTTAGAATTTGGTCAGATATCTGTCTAAGATTAGTTATCTGCTGTTCTTAAATCTGATCCAAATCCTTGTGCTGAATATGTGTTGGTCTGAATAATAAAAAGAGAAACTTGCCGTCTAAGCTACTAAATGTTGTTTCTTAAATTCCCACAGAATACATGACAACACCAACTCAACCGAATAGAACAGGCAAGTGTGTCTTTGTTTTGTTTTGTTTTCAATTCAGATGTTCTCCTTAAATAGACGTTTTGTTTTTTAACACAAATAGCTTAAAAAGGAAAATTCACTACTCAGTGTATAGTCAAACTCAATTATGTATAGACTGGATAGCCTCTTTCTGATGGGACCACATCAGGTATAGTAGACTCTTGTTAATTCAAACCCCAGTAGCTTGGATCTATAATTCCAACCATGCTGTGATAATGAAATGCATGCTATTATCAGCTATACAAACCAAACTTTCATATCATAATGTAATGATAAATCTGCTAAACATTATCTCTGAATTTGTTTTTATTAAAATACATTTTTAAATTAAATATAAGTATAAAAAATCAAATACACAAACAAAAGAAAACAAGGACTAGACATGCATTTTTAATATGGTACACATTGGTATCAGCACTAGTCTGAACCAAGTCCAGTGCTATCAGTACTAATCTGAACCAGGTCCAGTGCTACCAGTACTTATCTGAACCAGGTCCAGTGCCATCAGTACTTATCTGAACCAAGTCCAGTGCTATCAGTACTCATCTGAACCAAGTCCAGTGCTATCAGTACTTATCTGAACCAGGTCCAGTGCTATCAGTACTTATCTGAACCAGGTTCAGTGCTTTCAGTACTTATCTGAACCAGGTCCAGTGCTAACAGACAGACACATTACAGGGGCAGTTCTAGTTGCATTACTTTGACTTCATCAGATAAACTGAATCGGCCATGCTTTCAATGTTAAACTCCAGACCATCATTTGGATACCATCACAGGACAAAATGCTAAAGGGGTCCTACATGTAAACCCATTGAATTGTACTGCAGCCATTAGGTCAGTTATTTTAATGATTGAAAAAGCTGTCAATACAAATATCGACACTCTATAAAGTACAATAAAAATACATAGAATGAGGTCCACAGAGAATCAGATTTGTAATTTTAAGAAGGTGATATTTAGATATGACACTATTTACATCATTAAAACAGTCCATATTGTTGGTAAATGTTGACAATCCTGTAAATGACATTGTTTATTTCCCCACAGAATTTTTGACAAGTCCAGCCGTATCTGCCAAGACCCAACAAATCAATTCAACAGGCACGTGTGAATACGTTTTCTTAATCTTAATAAAAACGGTTATTTTAAACTAGTCCAAACTTACACTTTGAAATGTAACTTGCTTAATGTAGCAAGTGTGCTGGGGGGGCACTAGGGGTCAATGCCCATCCAATGACAACCTGGTGCCCCCCAGTTTTATTGCAGCCTTGATAAACCATTATATGCTATACAAATTGTAGAGCTTTTTTATTGTGTTTGTCAAGTTTGTAGTTCTGTTATGTGGAGCGTATGTGCTTCATTATTACTGTATTTATTTGCAATACCCAGTCAGTACTGAAAACGTTTCACTGCACCCTTGAAGCAATGCCAAGTGCTGTGAGAGTGTTACGACTTGCTTTGACTTCTGGGGCATCTACTGCTATGTGTGAAAACTCTTTTTCTACCCTTATCAACGTGCTATCAAAACACAGGAGCTTCACAACCGCAAAGTGCACCTCATACAATTGTCCTTTGAGAAGGATTTGACCCGCAAGTTCTGCGGCGAATGGAAAGAAGTAGTAATGAAAAAATGGAATGTAAAAGGAAAGCGAAGGTTGCAGCTTCACTGAGGATGTTTTCTTCATGACTAGCTCTCTCTCTCTCTCTCTCTCTCTCTCTCTCTCTCTCTCTCTCTCTCTATATATATATATATATATATATATATATATATATATATATATATATATATATAGGTAACTGGTTGTTTGATTTAAAAACGCAATTAAGTAGAGCCAGCATTGCATTTGAAAGTCTTGTATACTGGCCCTTTTAAATATACTGACAGTTTTATCTAGGCAAACACAAACTTGGAACTGAGCTATTCCACTGAAAGTGCTGTATACGGTATTAGTGTTTGTGATGCAATTGGTCCAATCAGTTTACACATGTACATATTTTAATTATCATATTTTTATGTGGATCTCCCCAGGATCTGTTCCAGCTCTGTACCTGGGTGCAGGGGTAGGATCTGGGGTCCTTGTGCTGTTGTTTCTGCTGATAGGAGGAGTGCTGAAGTGT
Source organism: Acipenser ruthenus (assembly GCF_902713425.1). Classification (NCBI taxonomy): domain Eukaryota; kingdom Metazoa; phylum Chordata; class Actinopteri; order Acipenseriformes; family Acipenseridae; genus Acipenser; species Acipenser ruthenus. The sequence continues at coordinate 5,605,183 of NC_081240.1, read as the reverse complement.
CTGCAATCCAGACGAGGTAGGGCACAGCATTCTTCACCACAATGGATACAAATGAAGTATGTTTAAATGTGTCAATTTGTCCCTCAACCATTTGATCATAGCTGTCGGTATCTGTATGTCTGTCCACTATATTGGGTTTTTAAAAGCAATTGACAAACCAATGGATAGAACAGTCATCATCCACTAGTCAATGGCAACATTAACCCTTTAACATTAGAACCGGCACACCGGTCAATTTAACCGGTTTGGTTTTAAAATGTAAATGAATCTGTGTTTGTGAATGCAATGCTGTTGTCCTTTTTATTTATTTATTTGTTTATTTTCTTTTTTTTAACGGACAACCTCACTGCATTGACCATACGCAGATTTGTTTACATTTTAAATCCCATTAATCCTGAGACTGTTCTATTGTTAAAATCGACTTGCTAACTTACCAGCGCCCGTCCTCTCCAATTATTCAGCACGTTGTTTTCATCTGCTTTCATTCGCTAGTTTGAGAGAGGTTGTAAAACAAATATAGATACAGTAGTTTGATAAATAAAAAAACAGCGATTCAGCTTATTGTATGTTTCCAATGTTCGACTACCAGTTGAAGGAGCCAATGATAGCGAGGTAGCTCGTAGTCTGAAGCAGTGCAGTGATACAAACAGAAGCACTGAGACTGATTAACACCAATTGTGCATGTGACAGCTCAATGTGAGAATGGTAAATCACAATCAATTTGTGCACAAATCAAATCCAGTACGTAATATACACACAATCCATAAACATGGGCACTGGCTTATAATAACATAGTATCAGGGTTATGGTTGCTCATTTGTGTTACTGGTAAGTTAATATATAGTAACCAATTCATAAACTAATAAAAAGGGCATCCTATTAAAAAAATGTAACACCATTTCAATAACAGGATTAACTTCGGGCTGATGAAATATATATTATCAGTCTATTAACAAAAACTGAACTTGTGGTTTGTGTAGCTGTTCACTAGCTGTTTTCACCCCCATGTCATTCCAGATCCTGCTATCCACAGTGAACCTGTATACGTCACGATGGTAAGTCCTATATGTAACATGTCTCAGAATCAATCTACTGATGCATACAGTATACAGGTTCTTTCATGTTTAAATCCAGAACTGTCCCTGATGTAGCACTCTTAAAACACTATTCCAGCAAAAAATGCTTCTGAGCTTCTGGCTTCAGTTGTGAATAATGCATGTGTTTAGGTATTTATCTTTGTGGGTCCACAGCACCTATGTATACAGGCACATGCACAAATAAATAAACACTCACATGGAACATCAGGGGGAAGCGGTTTTGTAGCCACCTGTGAAGATTCGAGCATTGCATTACCAGAAATAATTGTTTATTAATTATCAATTATTATTTAGGTGGAGTTGATAAGGTATTACAAGCACGTATTGTGCAACTACTGGTATATATTTACAGCCTGTTATAAGGCCCCCTGTTTTAATAAAGTGCTGAATCTACTTGTAACGGAATTGATTATTCACAGTTGAGCCTTCCTGACCTGTCACATCACCTTATATAAGAACAGAAGAAAATTACAAATGAGATCGGTTCCTTGTAGCTGATTAATCTCAAAACTTTGTCAAGTTGGGTCTGAAAGGATCCAAGTGATATATGCCTGATATATCCCTTGCTCCACACTCTGTCTCTCTCCAATTAATTTACCTTTTTATTTATTGCAGAATAAGTTGAATCGGTCTCCACAGCAACAGGACAACACAATCAACGATCCAGAAACACACACTCCCCCTGTCCCCAAGAAAACATGTACAGCACAATCTGACGGATCTGATGTAGAAAACGCAACAGTGGAAACTTCCAAAACTGACAACCCATTGGAGATGTAAAGAATCTGGCAGGTTACCTGTCAGCTCTGCCAGCCCCTTTTACTCTCCTTTGTATAAACATGTAGGTGCTGCTGGTAGAGTGGACAAGGTAAAGGCAGATTTATTAGAAACATGATATGAACTCAATATTGGAGCAATGGAACCAGAACCACTCAGAATGAGAGATAATTGCAAACTCTGTAAAACAGTAAAGATAATGTTAAAAAACAATTCATAACCAATGTACTGTAATGCCACATTTTTCTGTGTATTGCCCAATACGTGTTTGTTTTTTCATTCATGAATACACTTTTGAATAAAAAATGTCTATTCAATGTGTCTGTTACAAATGTTTGTTTTTTTTCTGTTCCATATTACAGATTTTTACATTTAAAATGACCTATGATTTTACTGTTGATGCTATCTATCTATCTATCTATCTATCTATCTATCTATCTATCTATCTATCTATCTATCTATCTATCTACATCTATATATCCTTTGCAAAGAACTTCGTTAATGCATCAGTTAGGGTTGACATTAAAACAACAAAAGTAGGGAATTGCGATGTTAGAATCTCATCAAGCAGCTTCTTGAAGGATCCCAGGGTGTCAGCTTCAACAACATTACTGGGGAGTTGGTTCTAGACTCCCACAATTCTCTCTGTAAAAAGTGCCTCCTATGTTCTGTTCTGAATGCCCCTTTATCTAATCTCCATTTGTGACCACTGGTCCTTGTTTCTTTTTTCAGGTCAAAGAAGTCCCCTGGGTCAACACTGTCAATACCTTTAAGAATTTTGAAAGCTTGAATCAGATCGACGGGTAGTCTTCTTTGTTGAAGACTGAATAGATTTAATTATTTTAGCTTGTCTGCATATGAAATGCCTTTTAAACCTTCTTTGCACTCTTTCTAGAGCAACAATATCCTTTTTGTATGGAGGTGACCAGACCTGAACACAATATTCTAGATGAAGTCTTACTAATGCATTGTAAAGTTTTAACATTACTTCCATTGATTTAAGGTCAACACTTTTCACTATATATCCAAGCATTTTGTTGGCCCTTTTTTTATAGCTTCCCCACTTTGTCTAAATGAAGACAACATAAACCCTTGATCTTTTTTATAGATTCCTTCTTCAATTTCAGTATCTCCCATATGGTATTTATAATGGAGATTTTTATTGCCTATAAAAATCAGTACCTTACACTTTTCTCTATTAAATGTCATTTGCCATGTGTCTGCCCAATTCTGAATGTTGTCTAGATCATTTTGAATGACCTTTGCTGCTGCAACCGTGTTTGCCACTCCTCCTATATTTGGTTCGACTGCAAATTTAAGTTTGCTTACTATACCAGAATCTAAGTCATTAATGTAGATAAGGAATAGCAGAGGACCTAATACCGATCCCTGTGGTACTCCACTGGTTACCACGCTCCATTTTGAGGTTGCTCCTCTAATCAGTACTTTCAGTTTTCTACATGTTAACCACTCCCTAATCCATGTGCATGGCATTTCGCCAGAGTACATCTTTTCAACGAAAGAACCTCGCAAAAGAAAAACCTCCTCACGACAAAAGAAAACATTTTTTTAAAAGTGCTCAGTCTCTGTGATCACCTGCTCTCAGATCTCAGATTCAGGTGTTCAAAATGCTGCTTGATTCTTTGTTTTTAATACATGCTGTGTTCGACACCCTGTGCATTGGAATTTGAGAGTTCTGTTTAGCTTCTCTGATGGGATGCTACTCATCACATCACCAGACAAGTTATTTCTAGGTGCAAGAAGTGTCTGTCACACGTGGCCAACAACTGTAGGGTCTAACAAAATAAACAAACACAAAAATTAAAACAAGAAAGTGCTGCTAACTTAATCAGGGACAATCAACAATTTATGTTTTTTTTTCCTCATTTGATAGACATGAAAAACCCACCTAATAAAGTTACCAAACTGCAAATAAGAAACAGTGTTGGGTTGTTTCTTATCAGCGTTGTAATTGTAATTGGTGTTCACAGCAGTCACCCCAAAGTGGGGCCCAATTAGATAACACTTAGACAGAGCATCTTCAGCACAGCTCTGTATGTATTTCATGTCATTGTTATAAAGTTAATTTCTATTTGCTTTTTGTTTTTCTATTATCTGACACACATTACATATTCTCTTCTTTTCATCAGTGCACGTTGTAACCAACAAAAGATATGTAATGTGTTGATGGCCTCTTAACATTTCTATTTTAAATCTCGTGGTTTGCTGAAGCAGTGTTTTAAACGCCTTTTTAAGCTTGCTAAAATGAACTCTGTACACGTCTCTCACAGCCAGGCTATCAGTAGCACTGGCTCATGCACTTGAAGAGTCCCAGTCCCCGGGTTCTGATGGGTTTCCATGTCATACGCTTAGCTGCATGCATAGCATGGACTCCCCTGTTGTTATGTCTGCTATGTTATCTCAAGCTTTCCAGCTACCCTTTGCACACTGTCTCACAGTCCTGGAGGTCATGGTGGCACAGCGAAAATCAGAGGATTAGGATTGATTTGTAAATTGTGAAAATGTATTAAATGTTTATGTTTAAAAGCTCCTTATAAATGCTTTTAAATAAATAAAACTGTATTTCTATTCATGTTGACATTTCTTATAGTTTTCATAGCTTTTGTTTCAATATTTTATAATAAGTGAAGGTGAATATCCACGGTTTACCCTTTCACTGCTGTTATGCAATTTCTTTACTTTGAATTTTGGGGAGTTTGGGGAGGAATCAGATTTTACCCACAAGCTCATAATAACTGTTGACGGACTGCCACAGTGTTAGCGCTGGAGCTCAACCTGCATGCTGACTGTTGATTTATTACGTAGTGCTGCACTTGTATGAAAAGCCTCTATCCTGTTTTCCTGGATACATCAAATGGTTGTGTCTTGTGCTCATCGAAGAAAAGGACCTTGGTTAAAATAAGGCCCATGGAGATCTATTGAATTGACCTAATCAGCTGTGGATCTAAATGCCACCACCATTTAAATCATTAAAAATATGAATCTTACACATTTAAATATTTCTACACACATAATAAGAACTAAAGACACTAACATGCACTGTTGCCCTTTAATCATTTTTTGAAAGTGGTGATATTTAAATCCACTGCTGTTCCGATCAGTTGAATATTCTCCATGGTCTCTGTGGCAAAGTGGCTTGCAGTGTACAGGTGCAGGAGTGATGCGGTGATTGAATGCAAATGCAGACAACAGCAATCCCAGTACAAGTGGTTTTTATTTATAATCCAGATCTGATGATCGTAAATAATATTTCCCAGGCAATACCCAGCAATGTGTATTGCACTGTTCTAAATAACAGAATTGCAGTTCCAAACAATGAACAGTCAATAGTATACACACAATACACAAACACGGTCACCAGTCCTGGGTGAGTGCTGTAGTGCTCGTGGTGCTAAATACAATTTATTGTGGTAACAATTGACATGATGTCCGAGTTGGTGCTGGCCTCTGGCGACAGCTCCAGATGTGTTTAGCCATCTTCTAAATAACAAGTAACAATTTGAGACAAAACAAAACAAACACTCACGATACGATTTCACAAAACACAGGTCCTATCAGGTTGTTTTCTTTAACCAAAATAAAGGTATAGATTATGTCGTTTCGTCCCCTATTTGTACCGACACACATGACCCCTTGGTAAACAATAGCAGCCACTCCTCCAATCCACGGCTGCCACATCATTTCCCTTCCGGGATGATGAGTTAGTGCACCAAAGCTCCGCCCCCTTTCTAGATGACCAACTTCCTTTTAACCCTGGGAATGAAGTGTCACGCCAAACAGGGTACTCTGTTCTCGTTACTTAGCGCCCTCACAGGTCGGGGGGGGGGGGGAGATTTAACACAAAAGATCATTCTATTTCCATCACAGTCACCTAATGTCGTTCTTCAGTTAATCAAAGTCGATACTTACTGTAAACTGACATTCATAATCCCTCTATCCACTACAGTGCAGTCTCTTTAATAGCCAAGAACCCTGTTGTAGACTGCATGAGTCAGCACTTTCTCCCATAAACGCTGTGTATTCTGCTGTTCTGAGAAACCAAATACTGGTCACCATCTCACTCAAACACTTTGCACTTCTAGACACAGGCCCCAGCACACCTTGACTCAATCTATTAGTCACTTTTAAATAAATTATTTAACAGCAAGGAACATTCAACCACTGAAGTGCCCTCCAGTTTCCTGTGTACAAACTGAAGCACCCCTTCCCCTGTTCAGGGGAGCCACAATCCTGCAGGTTTTCTGGGTATCTTTAAATCATCAATAGCTGAAGACCTGGAAAAAATGTTAATTTTGACGAGTAAAGAAAATTATTGGTTCAGTTAAGTAATTAAATTAAGAATGAAAACCAGAAGACCCTGCAGCTCTCCAGGACCAGGATTGGCCACCCCGCTATACAGCATAATAGAAATCCATTACATTTTTACAGTATAGGAATTACAATAAGGATCCAACACCATGTCAAATCTTGGTAATACTTTACATTAAATGTCTCTGATTACTCTGTATTTACATTGTAGTTACTTAGTAAATACATGTGTACTTACACATAATTACAATGCCATCATGACTAGTGTTAACAATAACAGATGTGGCCATTCTCCACTTAGGTAATTGAGTGCTAATTTGGGAGTGGCCACCTGTATTGAGGGGAGCAGAAATCCTTTGTTTAGGAGAAGGTGTTAAGTGAGTGTATATACTGTGTGTAGACTGACACTACACAGCCATCGAGAAGAATGAGGAAGCAGAGATTCTCTGATGCTCAGTGAGAATTGTTGAATTGTTTTAAAATACAGGGCTGTGCTGTCTTGTACACCTTGGCAAAGCCCCAAACCCCAGGAGCAACCATGTCTGGTCAGAAATAACCATACAAATGTGATGTTGGGTTGATGCAAAGATTCACCCATAAAGAAGATGGCATAAACTCAACAGGGACCGTGTGGGAGCAGAAAGTTGAAGAGGCAGTCTCTCAGGTTAAGATCTCTACAGTTTGACTGAAGATGTAGAAATTGTAAGTCATGTCTTGTGACAAGACTCATATCAAGTTATTATAAATCCTAAAGATGGGTAAAACAAAATAGTGACAACATAATTAATGATAAACTTTTGTTCAAAGCTGTGGTGTGTTTATCTTGTACGCCCCCAAAAATGAAGATATTCTCAACAGTTATTTACAGGCTGCTGTATGTTATTCTTTATCATGTGAATTATTAGTATCTGTTCTTTAATTCTTTACAATAAGTTCACTCTCTTTCAGCTGATGCAGATGAACAATACATTGAGGTTATAAAGAAAATACAACTACAGTACCTGGTCTTTAGATGATGACAATGAGAGGCTTTGATGGTCCAATACCATTTGTGTATTGCTCTTGATCTTTGGTTACTTTAATAGCCAACCTTTACATGTGTAACGGAAACACTTGTTCAGTGAGGGAGGGTGCTGTCGTATGTGCATTACTTTATTAATCTCATCATTTTCACTGCCATATTTAGTTGTGTTACAAATAGAGGAACTTCATACTAGTAGGTTCAGAAATTAATTGGACAGCTTCCCAGTATGCCTTGGGGTATTCATTCAATCATAGTGTGTAAGTATTATTTCTTTGATAACTTTCTTATGTGAGTACATTTGAAATGTAAATGTTCTTATCTGTAAAATGATGAATTTGTTTTTCAGTTTTTTCACTTGGAGACGTGCTGCTGGTTTCAACAGGTATGTGTGTCTCTGACACGTTCACATAATAAGATACAATGATTGAAATCTTGATTGAATTATGAATGAGTAACATTAAGGGTGAAATTCAGAAGGCTGTTTACTCTGAAGAATCTTTAGAACCATTATTGCTGAAAGAACAAACACACACAATGAAGTTACTCAACCTGAAATAAACAACTCATTGGATTCTTAGGGATTCTTATGATGTTTATTTCTAGATTACATTACTGTTACTATTCCAAAATGCTTGAGCTATGGCCAGTTTCAAATAACTACATGCTATAAACACGTGTTTTTAAAATTAATGATATTTAGTAGCATTTGCGAATATGACTTTTTCATGCATTATCAAACTGATAAACATATACTTTTCTCCTGGTTATATTTTAATGGTAATTTTTATGAAACAGAAAAACATAATAATATTGTTATTGGATTAAATGTTTCAGATCACATGAACACAGAAAAGTGGTGTTTTCAGAAAACAAATGGTCTTATTTAATTTCCTAAAAAAGTCATGTTTTAAACATATTTATATACACGGAATGTCAAATGTCTATAAAAAAGTTTATTCTCTCTTCAATAAGTGTCCATATGTTCTATATTTGCTTAACAGATTGTTTTCTCTCTTATCTGGCATTTTTTCATTTTTAAATACATTTTTACAGAGCCACTTCGCACAGCAATAATTAAAATTGGCAAAACATCTGTAGTGGAAGGGGAGAAGGTTGAATTCAAATGTATAATATCAGCAGTGCATGGAGAACAACCAGAGAACAAGGAGAGGAATTGGTTCCATTTATATAAAAACAGAGAGAAGATCAGCTCACTGCCAGAGCCTGGAGGAAGGGCAGCTGTCACATTTATAAAAGAAGACATCAGAAAGAATGATGCTGGAAACTATACCTGCATGTATGGAAATAAGAATCCAGGAGATGTGAAAAACATCAGCCATGGTTCTTCAGTTTATCTCAATGTAAGAGGTGAGTACAAAACCAAACACATTAATGTGTGGTTTTTTTGTGTGAAGGAAATTAACTGATTTCATATGAAAAATAACAAAATCACATTTTAAATTGTTTGGTTTGTTCTTAAATAGGTGGATTAGGAAAAAATTGAAGTATATATAAATAATAGAGTGATCTTTCAGTCAATTGATATTCTTGAAATTAATCTTGAAATTGTATTTGAAATATTTCAGCTAAATTTCCCATAAACTAGACTCCCACTAATCTGAATCATGCTATGATAATTAAATGCTTGCTGATATCGGCTGAATAAAGTTCAATCTCATAATTATGTGAGAATGTATAAAATAGCTGTCTCTGAATGTTTTATTCAAATGGTTATTACTGATTAATCATCAACTATAACTTGATAGATTTTAATATGGTACAGATTATGATCAAACCACTAATCAGAACAAGGTTTGGATTAGTAAAACTCTACTGCTTGTTATTAAATATTTTTAGGTATGTTCTGAAGGCATGTTTTTAACTTAAACTGTATTTTCAGAGTCAAGCTCTCAGTTCATACTTCAGCTAGACAAACCGAGGGCAATGGAAGGTATGGATGTATCATTTAAATGCATGATACCAGTTGAATTCAGAGATGCAACAGGAAAAGAGAGTTTTTTCCATCTGTATAAAAATGGAATCCTTGTCGATTCACAACCCGATCCCAAAGGAATACCTGCTGTCAAGTTTTCCATTAAAAATGTTAAGAGGAGTGATACTGGAAACTACACCTGTGTCTATGGAAGAGAGAAGCTTGTGAACTCAGCAAACAGCAAACGCAGTCGCCCAGTCTACCTTCATGTGGCAGGTATGTACTGAGCTGAATACTTTGTGTCACAGTGCGGTCGATTCAATTGACAGTGGCACATAAGCTATTGCCAAAAGTTTTGCATCATCCAGAAAAATAAAATTTAGACATAATTAAAAAATATATATAAACATAATTTAGATCTTGTATTTAACGTCATGTCACAAAGAAGCTACAAAATAATATCTACTGCAAGCCATAATAGTAGTACAGTATTTCCTGTTAAATTGCAAAATATTAAATCTTAAAATTGTTGTCAGTTTTTCAATAAGTATATGCAAAACTGCAAAATGGTTTGTAGTTCAATGTGTTAACATAACATTATTTAGCAGGTTTAATTAGGCTTTATGAAGCAAAATTAGTTAATTCTATAGGGTGATGCAAACTTTTGGCCATAGCTGTACAGCCACCCTTTTAGTCATCAGAAGAGGGCTCTTTGTGAAAACCAACTTCTGTAAAGGTGTTTGTGAGTCTTCTTTTCAGTATTGTTAGTAAGATGAAACTATCAAAAATTAAAATTAAAAATACTTTTGGTACATATGGTATAAGAAAATAAATATAATAAAAAAAAAATACTTACTGTTTGCCATATAGCAAAGCAAAATAGCACAGTCTTTAAAAAATTATAATTAGCCTTCTCATATTACTCAATACTGTAATTCACAAATAGTTTTATTTATTTACTTGTTTCAATGTTTGCTGTACAGCACTGCAAATACCATCATTAAATAGTCTATGATATATTCTAAAGCTGGTATGGGGGTGGAAGAACTGAATCTAATGTTTGTGTGCTTGATTACATGTTAACTATTGTGTCTCTCATGTAGTTTCAATTAGACATGAAACTGCTTTGAAGTGTGGCAAAGATCAATTTACATGCAGTTCATGAATCTGAAGCTATCTTCAGAATCCCTGAGTTTAATAATTGTTGGTCTGAATTATTTATTAGAGAAACTGCCACCTCAGCTTTAGTTTCTAATTGTTGCAGTGTGGAGTAGTGGTTAGGGCTCTGGACTCTTGATCGGAGGGTCGTGGGTTCAATCCCAGGTGGGGGGACACTGCTGCTGTACCCTTGAGCAAGGTGCTTTACCTAAATTGCTCCAGTAAAAACCCAACTGTATAAATGGGGAATTGTATGTAAAAATAATGTGATATCTTGGAACAATTGTAAGTCGCTCTGGATAAGGGCGTCTGCTAAGAAATACATAATAATAATAATAATATATTCCCACAGAGTATATGACAACTCCATTCCAACAGAAACTGACAGGCAAGTCTGTGTTTGTTTTGTTTTCAATCCAGTTTTCTGATTTAAATTAAAGGTTTTGACAAATGGATGAAAATGATTAACTCACAGTTAACCATCATTGCATACAGTAGGGGTAGTTTCTTCAAATGAAACCATTCTGACAGGACTCACCATGAAGTACAGTACGCTAATATATACCCCAGTAGAGCTGACCTATAATCTGAACCATACTCTTTCACAATTAAAATAAACACAAAACAAGTATAAACACAACACAAAGACTGGGCTGGCATTATTAGTATGGAACAAGTTATGATGTGAAAAACTATTATGACATCATGCATTAATAAGAGGGGCTATTTTTTACTGGTGTTTATTCTTCTTCTTTGGGTCTGCAAGCAGCTTAACGCATTATTTCTTTCACAAAGGGGAACATATATAAAGGTAAACACATCTGTATTCATGTTGTACTTTCTGTACCTTTACCAAAGTTATTTTTTGTGCATTGCATTTAAGTCATGTAATTTTAAATGTGTTTGCTTGAAGCAGTGTATTAAATCAAATGTCTTACAATGTGAATGCCCAACTGTGAATATCTTTTTCTTGCTTTCTTTTATGTGTGATGGTGCAGACCACTTAAGTTGAAAATGTCTTTACAACAGTTTTATTTTTTATTTTTAATGATTTTCTGTTCATAGTTATATTCTGTGGATGCTGTGTGGTCCAGCGGTTAAATAAATGTTGTGGAACCAAGAGGTTCCTGGCTTTAAATCCCAGCTCAGCCACTGACTCACTCTGTGACCTTGAGCAAGTCACTTAACTTCCTTGTGCTCTGTCTTTAGTTTGAGGTGTGAACCCGAGGTCCTAATTTAAGTGACCCTGCAACAGTGATGGTTGTTGCATAGTTCACAGCTTAGCCTCTGTAATTTGTCTCATATAAAGGTGTCTGCAAAATAAATAAATAATAATATTATTATATACTGCTACTATAGTTATTCATTATAAATAACACGTTTAAGCAGGAAACTTGTTTTCATGTCTTCTACAATAAAATCATTTTTATACTTTTTACCCAACTCACTAAGTATAATTAAGTAGCTTGCTGCTGGCCATTTACAAGATAGTAATACTGTACCTCTAGTTAGGTGTGTCAGTGCTGCGGCTCGGAGCCACACAGACCTATGCGTGATGACTATCATAGTATCATGTGTTTAAGTGTGTGTTTGTTTGTTTTAAATAGTTCAGTTAGCTTGGAGCAGTGTGTTTAACATGCACTTTCTTACTGCAATATGTCAGCAGGTGACATATTTTGTTTTATAGTTTACACTTCCTGCTCTACTTGGTTGTGGTTGTTTTTCTTTGCAAAGTATATTTATAATTGTTTCAAGTGTGTTGATAAAGCACACTTTATGACTGCTTTTTTAAACTTTTATTCCTACATGTTCCTGTGTGATTAAAATAATTCTATAGATGCGGAGACAGTACCTAAAGTGTATTCTTAAATTCCCCTTACTGTGCAGCACAGTCTGTGCGCTTGAATTAAATATAGATAGACAAGTTGAAACTCAGCTTGAAAATGAGAGGATCTCTTCTGCCATCCAGACCTATTCCGGCTTACGTCTGAGTTGTAAATGAGGCTTAGAAGTGTAATAATAATTACAAAACCACGATACCCCAACTAGTTTTAAACACTGTGCCCCTCCCTAGAATTAATTCTGCGGACGCCCATGCCTCCAAGGCTGGGGAACAAGCTTACCCCCGGAGTGGGAAAGAATGGGTGAAATAAGCTTGAGTGAAGAGCTCTCCTCAGTCTCAGTGGAGAGCCGTCCTCAATGAGGTGAAGCCAGCACTGTCAGACCTCCAAGGCTGAGGAACGAGCTTCATTTACCCCCAGAGGAGAAACTGAGGGAAAGGGAGTGTTTGATTGTGCTTGTGACTGAACATACATAGAGCCCAATTAGTGGAATGCAGTCTGCACAAGATCAGGTTTATACATTATAGGGGCAGTAGTTAGATCTCCCACTATTAACATCATTATCCTTAAAAAATTAATGTTGGTCTGAATTATGATTTCCATTACACGAGAGTAGATGTTAAAACTTCATGCTGATTTGAACTTGGCTCTCGCCAAGATAAGCACCAACTAAGACGTAGCTTTATAGTAAACTAATGTGATCCATCTGTGTCTCCATCCATTTGCGCTTCCTTCCATATGATGATGTAGATATCCTTCTGTCTGGTGTTGATGGCTGAAGTGCAATGCTGGCTCCAGGGATCAGCTTATTGCCTCCCTAGCGCATCAGCACACACAATGGCTGCGATGCTGGCTCCGGGGATCAACCACAGTGCGGTCTCCCCAGCGCATCAGCATGACAACCGTCTGGATTGAGCTAAGTTGGTTACATCTCTGGGGTCTTCAAGTGGGCACCTTTCATCCTCTGTGTTTCGTCGACTAGCCCACAACACCTCAAGAGGGCTCGACGGTGATTCTGGTGCCAGCATCACGCCCCTCCGTCCCCCACTCATCTCAGCCCAGCTTACTTACCTGTACATCAGCGTTTCTTTCTTTCTATTGTGCTTGAGATCCCCAGCCAGAATCTTTCCGTCTCAACCACAGCCAGTTGCTGGTCCTCTCTGCTGCTTCAGATTAGTTCTTCACTGTGCGACACAACTCTTGGTCACTGAATCCGACATCTCTGAGAAACCGGGTTGTAGAGTGTGCCACAAATCCTTGACAACCCACCTCCACTGGGTAAACCCGGACTCTCCATCCTCGCTGTTCCGCTTCAGTGGCTAGTTGAGCATACCACAGTTTCTTCCTCTCATATGCCTCATCTACAGCATCCTCCCATGGCACTGTTAACTCTACCAGGTGAACAAGGCGTGCTGATCCAGACCACAAGACAATAGCTGGTCGAAGGTTAGTGGTGGCAATCTCAGGTGGAAAAATAAGCCGTTGACAAACATCTGCCAGCATTTTCCAGTCTCTAGCAGCTTCCAGTTGTCCTGGGCGAGGACTGGTTTTAACACCTTTCCTTGGTGGTTGCTCTTCTGGGCGGAAGAATGTTGTCTTTTGTGTGTAATGTTTTGATGGAACAGGTGGCAACTTATTGGTCATGTTACACTTGTCTCCAATGCTAAGGCCAAACATCGCAGCACCTGTTCATGGCACCAAGTACACCGTCCTTGGCTAAGAGCCACCTTACATCCTGTCAAAATGTGCCTTAATGTTGCAGGTGATGAACACAAAGGACATGAGGGATCCTCTCCTACCCAGAGGTTTAGGTTCTGTGGTGATGGGAGAACATCATATGTTGACCTGATGAGGAAACTGATCCTGCAGTGTTCCATTGACCATAGGTCTTGCCAGCCAATCTTGCATTGTTCCACACTCTCCCATCTCATCCATTCTCCCTGCTTGCCCTGGGAAATGGCCTTTATGCACCTTATCCTCTCCTCCTGCTTTTGCACCTCATTGACTACCAGCTTCCCCCATTGAGCGGGGGCTGCCTTGTGCCATGTAGGAGGAGCTGAACTGAGACCAAGACCCCGTCTTCCATGCTGAACTTGCCCCATGATATCACCAATTCGAAGGGCAGCCTTTGCATCCTCCACAGCTTTCTTTGCCGTCCACTTTCTTTCAGTTTTCAACACAGATGCTGCCTCCCTTACGCATTTGTCACGTGACCCTACTAATGTCATTTCCAGTTAATTATTAAACAGCTGGCCACATTTTTAGCCTAATGGTGATGCTTTTCTACTTGTTGTTGCTTATGTTCCCACAGGAGATATGACAACTCCGACCACATCTGTCAAGACCCAACAGACAGATGGTATAGGCAAGTTTTCTTTTTATAAGTTTCCTTGAACTTAATAAAACCACATATTTTAAAGTAGTCAGAGTTTTAGAGAGAAAAGTAAGCTATTAAGCTGTCAATATTCAGGGTAGTAATTAACTAACATATCAGAAATTATATTTGAATCAGAATGGTCACAGCTGTGATTATTGCTGGTACATGTGGACAACTTCATACCAGATTAAACCAAGTCCATGTAAGAGATTCTATTTATCCTTAAAAATAATGAATCTTCAGGTAAAGTCAATCTCAAAGAGTTTATTCAGGAATCAGAAATGCAAACAGGAACAAAGCAAATCAAATTTGATACATCAGTGATCTGACACACAGGACTCAGATGGTGTTCTGAGCTGGCATCAGGGTAAATGTTATTTTCTAAGCCAAGATGAGCTTTCATGGCGATGCTGGCACTTTTCTGAGCTGGCATGGCACAGAGATGTTAGTTTCTGAGCTGGCATCAGTGTAGATGTTATTGAGCTGAGCCAAGAAATTACTTCGTACAGCACAGATATATAGCTAACTTATGTAATTTCCTTGATCAAATTTGGTCTCATTTCCCTAGCATGATGCATGGTGTGAGACAAAGCACACTGAAAGTTAACATTTGCGTTTCTTCTTCACTTTACCAATGTCAGCAGAAACCCAGATAACAAGAAGTTACATTTAAGAACAATGATATGAGTTTTGCTCAATTCTCACAGGCAGCATAGCGCTATACCCATGCATCACAAGGACAAGGCTGGTGATTGCAAGTGGCTGATGTGGACCAGCTATGTACAGCTTAATTTTAGAGTTCATTAACCCTGTGTTGATTCAGAGCTTACATTAAACACAGGAAAATCACACAATGTTTACAGGCAGTTTCAATGATTTCTCGCTTCCTTTAAATGGGAAGCATAAGTAACAGGTTGTACAATGTGTACCGTGCCCCACACAAGTTGTGTGGTTATCAGGAAATCCTACATGTTCCAATTGTATAGTATGTTATTATGTGTTCCATGACAGTTATAACATGTCACTTTTAACAAAAGTAACTTAAACCAGTTTTAATTAGTTTGATTATGGTTTGTACATAGGCTCAAAACAGCTTATTAAGCAGAAACAATGGTTTTATCATCCCTCCGAGGTCACAGCTGCACTCTGAGTTATGAAAAGTCAGCCTCTCCCCACAAGTCCAGGACAATACATAGGCAAGAGTTTCACAATCCTTACATCCAGAAACTAGGCTTTCTGAAAAACATGATTATTGTGCTTTTGGTGTACCTGCTCAAAAACTAACAATGTATGACTTCACTGTGGAGCATACTGTATGTACCCTATTCACATACTGCAAGATCAAGGCACTGTAAAAACAGGATTGGATTACATTTGTTTTGAACACATCTTGATCAGGCTTTTATGTCAATAGGTTATTAGTGAATTATAGAATCTGTTTGCACATATTTAACTGGATCTTACAATGAATCTCATTTGTATGTAGACCCCCCAGGATCTGTTCCAGCTCTGTACCTGGGTGCAGGGGTAGGATGTGGGGTCCTTGTGCTGCTGGTACTGCTGATAGGAGGAGTGCTGAAGTGTCTGCAATCCAAACGAGGTAGGGCACAGCATTCTTCACCACAATGGATACAAATGAAGTATGTTTAAATGATGGGGACTTCTTCATCTCGCTGTGTCAATTTATTGTGACCCTCAATCATGTTCAATTCTATATTAAAAGCATGATTCCTGGGTGAGTGTTTACTGCAGTGTTCCATTGTTCATCCTTTGGTACAAAAATATATCTTGATGTTACTGATGCATAGTGTGTCACTAGCTGTTTTCACCTCCATTCAAACTAGGAAACTAATCTATTTGATACAATGCCATTCCAGACATTGCTGTCCAGACTGAGCCTATATATGCCAATACGCCATGGTGGTAAGTCCTATATGTTACATGTCTTAAACAATTCACTGACACAGGTACATGTTCTATCATATTTAAATCCAGAACTGTCTCTGATTTACCATTCTTAAAACAATATTCCAGTAAAAAAAGGATTCAGTGCTTCTGGCTTCGGTTGTGAGTAATGCATATTTTCAGTATTTATCTTCTTGGGCCCATTTTGGTCCACAAAACATATGTATACAGGCACATGTACAAATAAATAAACACTCATACAGAACATCAGGGGGAAGCGGTTTTGTACCCACCAGTGAAGATTAGAGCATTGCATTGACAGAAATAAATGTTTATTAATAATCACTTCTTATTGGTAACACTTTAGTTTAGGGATCCGATATAAGTGATTATAAACCATTTATAAACATGTTATTAATTATACTATTACCAATTATAGAATAAGATTTGAAATAACAAGACTATTATTCACGTTTGTCATTTTTCTTGCTATTGTTTATAATTGCTTATAACGGATATAGTCTGTCTGTCTATCTTTTCAGGTCTGTTTGTCTTTCAATGCCTGTGTCTGTCTGTCTTTATATGTCTGTCTCAGCAATTGTATGGGATTGTTTTGTTTTTGCAACACAGTTATTATACACTTTTGCCATTGTTTTTTGTGTTGTTTATAACCACTTATAAAGCATCCCTAAACTAAAGTGGTACCTTATTATTTAGGTGGAGTTTTGTAAAAATGTTCTTTTTTGGTGAAAGTCTTGTCTGCTTTTAACTGTTTTAATAAAGTGCTGAATCAGATCTATTTATAAAACAATTAATTATTTACAGTTCAGCCTTCTGGCCCTGTGACATTATCTTATATAAGAACAGAAGAAAATTACCAACGAGAGGAGAGGCCCTTCGGCTCATCTAAGTTCGGCTTCTTCCTTGTAGCTGATTGATTTCAGAACTTTGTCAAGTTGGGTCTGAAAGGATTCAAGTGACATATGCCTGATATATCCCTTGCTCCACACTCTGTCTCTCTCCAATTAATTTACCTTTTTATTTATTGCAGAATAAGATGAATCGGTCTCCACAGCAACAGGATGACACAATGAAACACACACACCCTCCCCAAGAAAAAATGTACATCAAAATCTGGCTGATCTGATGTAGACTACGCAACAGTTAAAACTTCCAGATAAGATTGTTGATGAGAAATCCACTGTGGGGGGAAATTACTTGTGTGGTAATCGTAAATCACCTCATATTCAATGTAAACCAAAATGATCTTTCCTTTTCATCAAAGCACTGTCTGCTGACAAACCAACCAGAATGAAGAGACAGAGCAGTCTGAGCCATGTTAGTGCTGGTTCCAGAACTGACAACCCATTGGAGATGTAAAGAATCTGGCAGGTTACCTGTCAACTCTGCCAGCCCCTCTTACTCTCCTTTCCTATACATGTAGGTGCTGCTGGTAGAGTGGAAAAGGTTATATTGTCCCATTGTTTGAATGCAATGAGGAAGGGTGTTCACTGAAGACATTTCCAATTCTCCAGACAAGCTCAAAGCCAGGTAAAGGCAGAGTTATTAGAAATATGATATGAACTCAATAGTGGAGTAACAGAACCCAGAACCACTCAGAATGAATGATGATTGCAAACTCTGTAAAACAGTAAAGATAATGTTAAAAAACAATGCATAACCAATGTACTGTAATGCCACATTTTTCTGTGTATTGCCCGATACGTGTTTGTTTTTTCATTCATGAATACACTTTTTAATAAAAAAATGTCAATCAATGTGTCTGTAACAGGCTGCTGGTGTGTAGGTGTGTGCATTCGTTGCTGAGTAACAGGCAGGAGATCGAGGCAGAGTTTGAAGTTGACACGCTGCACAGGTTTTATTTACATACACACACAGTGAACAGCTCACGTGACACTACCAACAATGGTAGGACATACAGGGGAATGTATGTAAAGCAAAATAAAAACGCTGTACAAAACTATCAAATAAAAGGTGCTGTGAAAACGGCATGCGCTACTCCCAAAGGCATAGGAGGTCCTGCTTATTCAGCTCGCTCGCTATACATTAGTGGAATCTACAATCCCTGAATCTACAATTCCCTGTTCATAAACAAACCCAGACTCTGGCTACTCGCACGCCTGTCGGCAGTTTCAGTTTCTTTACGTTCCCTTTCAATTCGAAGAAACCACCAACAATATTTTTGGGGTATGCTTGCCACAGGTCAGGCATTTACTGAGCATTTTATGTCAGAGCTGCTGATAGGCCAATCTGGGTAGTGACGTTCTCGGTCCCGCTTACCAAGGAAACACATAGTCACTCCACGGAGCTCACTTCCTCTTTTGCTTCTCACTCAGGTAAGGTAAGGTAGGTATAACTAACCATTCCAGTTACTGTGATTGACTGTGTGAAAGAGCTCTCACTGGAGTTCCCCTGCAATATTGCCGGAAATCAACTTGCCACTTCCTTAGAAGCAGAAACTCAGCTATAAACATTGCGCAACTGCGCCTCATTAAATCTTTTCTCTCTTTTTCAGCAGCCTGCATCACCTAGCGATTGCAGAATGCTTTTCTAACCCCCAGCACCTGCTGTTTGTGTGTTACTCTCCTGCTGCTTGCAGCTAAAAAAAAAAAAGGAAAAAAGAGACGTGTGATTCGGCTCTGCCAGATTGTCTCGGCCCGTCGATTCGATGCTATTGGCCTAATAAAAAAAATATATATATTTTTATAGTTCACCCGCCTGGCATGGTGACTGTTCTACCCCCACAGCTTTGCTGTTGTGTGTGTGTGTGTGTGTGTGTGTGTGTGTATTTTTTTCTTCTACTGCTCTGCAGCTTAAAAACAAACAAACAAATAAAAAAAACAACATGTGCTTCCTCCACTGGGGCCTGGTTTTACCTTACCCCGCTGTTGAGTAGACTTCACCAGCTGTTTCGGACCGCCCACCTCGGTGCGTTGGGCCTTCAAAAAAAAAAACACACAAGCAGTACATTCTTTCTTTCTTGTCTAATACCCCTACCGCAGCTCCTTGAACCTGTGCTCCACTCCAGTGTACACTACGCGCTGCCCCGTTGTGTGACTACACGCAGTCCAGGCCACCCGGGTGCAGCACCATGCACTTTCCTGTACTGCTCTCCTGTTGCCTACTGCACCCACTCAAGCTTGTGAATCCACCCCGGCGTATGCTACGCACTACCCTGGGATGCGTGGACTGCACGCGGTTAAGGCTAGGCGCCTGTTCCCAGTACTCTCGGTGCTCAGTTCTTCGGTGCTTAGATGCTCTGTGCCTTGGTGCTTCGGTGCCCCGGCACTCCAGTTCTCAGGCATTAGGTGCCCCCTGGTGCTTCGGCGCTCGCAGGACCTTGGACCCCTGGTCCCCTCGGCTCTTTCTCACCCCTGGTGCACTGGTGTTCATGCCGCTCTCAGTGACTCGGCAATCTAGAATCAATGCCCTTTAGGCCTCACAACCTTGGTGCACACAGTCAATAAAGTTACCAAACTACAAATAAAAAACAGTGTTGGGTTCTTTCTTATCAGTGTTGTAATTAGACTTCCAAGCCAGAATGACTGTAAGCCGTGGCTCCCGAGTGGCGCATCCAGTAAAAGCACTAGCTAGAGTGCAGGATGCGCTCAATAGCCTGGACGTCGCCGGTTCAGGCTGTTCCACAGCCGACCATGGACGGGAGCTCCCAGGGTGCGGCACTCAATTGGCCGAGCGTCGTCCGGGGGGAGGGAGGTTTAGGTCGGCCAGGGTGTCCTCGGCTCACCGCGCACCAGCGACCCCTGTAGTCTGGCCGGGCACCTGCAGGCTTGCCTGTAAGCTGCCGAGAGCTGCGTTGTCCTTCGACGCTGTAGCTCTGAGGCGGATGCACGGTGAGTCTGCAGAGTGTAAAGAAGCGGGCGGCTGACGGCACACGCTTCGGAGGACAGCGTGTGTTCCTCTTCGCCCCTCCCAAGTCAGTGCAGGGGTGGTAGCGGTGAGCTGAGCCTAAAAATAATTGGGCATTTCAAATTGGGGAGAAAATAATAAAAAACCAATTGGCAACGACTAAATTTAAAAAAAATAAATAAATAAATAAAAGAATGGCTGGAAGCCTGATGTTCTTATAAAGATTATTATTAAAAAAATCAAAAGTCTCATTTTGAAGCCACGAAAACTACGAGAACCATTACAACTATTGCCCTCAAACTTCATACATATGTTGATAAGGGATGCAATTACACATATCACTTTTTGGGGTTGACCGCATGTCACACGTAGCCGGCATTTTGGATTCTATGTTTTTAGCCTTAAAATGCAACTCTTCCAGAACCGCTGGACCGATTAAACTAAAACTTTGCAGGTATCTTATTAAACACAAGAGCATCAAAAGTTATTCATTTGGTGAGTTTTTGTCAATCCAAGATGGCCGACATGGACCAATCAAAATCAGGCATCAAAAAAGTTGCTCGGAATTTCACGAAACTTCAGATATTGGTAAAGACCTATGCAGACTTGTACCTGATTATAAACTGTGCTTTTGGGTCACATGGTATGGCCGCCATATTGGATTGTGTGTGATTTTTGGAAGATTTTCAAAGCTCTTCTTCTCATGAAGAGAAAATAGCACAGCTGTGAAACTTTGTCTACATAGTCCTCTCGTGTCCATGATTGATTCTATTTTAGGAACAAGCAATAGGTCACATGATGTTGTGGCCATGTTGGATTTTGTGTGAAACGCTTAAATGACAACTCCTCAGGAACCCTTTGGCTGATTGACATGAATCTTGGTATACTTTAACTTTGTACTGTAGAGTGTTATATTCTTATGTTTCAAGAGGCTTTTGGAATGGTGAGATAGGTCACATGATTTGGTGGCCATAGAGAGTTTTTAAAAATGCGCCAACGTCTCGTTCTCAGACGCAGTTTGACCAATTGTTGTGAAACATTGGAATCATAAAATTAGTAACACCCTTTATCGTTTTTGCTTTAAAACAACATGGCTGCCAAAAGCCAATCAAATGTCATCTGTATTCAATATGCATTTTTTTCAAGTATATAATAATGTGAACCTTGTGCCATATATATGTGATTATATTATAGAGTATTTATGTTTGGCTGACATGGACCAAACAAAATCCGCTGGTCGAAAATGTTGCTCCAAATTTCACGAAACTTCGTACATGGGTAAAACCCTATGAGGACATGAACCTGAGTGAAAATGGTGCAGACATGTCACGTGGTATGGCCTCCATATTAGGTTTTCTATGCGTTTTTGACGATATTCAAAGATTCAAAGATCTTCTTCTCTGAAACTGCTTATTGCATAGATGTGAAACTTGGTGTATAAAGTTATATACTAATATACATTAATTGTTATAAATAAGAAATATTCTTAATGCATTTACTCTGAATAGTTGTAAGGTACTGATAGTAAGCATACTCTAAAATTATGCTTTCCAATTAACAAAATATTCATATGATTTCCATTTTCAGTCTGAAACCATACTTTGTTGTGCTGTAAATACTTGGAAGCTGTAAAATTGCCTGTAAACTTAATCAGGCACTGTTTTTCTCCTCATTTGATAGAAACACAACCAATAAAATTATCAAACTGCAAATAAAAAACAGTGTTGGGTTGTTTCTTGTCAGTGTTGTAATTGTAATTGGTGTTCACAGCAGTCACTCCAAACAGGGGCCCAATTAGATAACACTTAGACAGAGCCTCTTCAGCACAGCTCTGTATGTATTTCGTGTCGTTGTTAAAAAGTTAATTTCTATTTTTTTTTGGTTTTCTATTATCTCACACACGTTACATATTCTCTTCTTTTCATCATGGCACACTGTAACCACCAAATGACATGTAGTGTGTTGATGGCCTCTTAACATTTCTATTTTAAATCCTGTGGTTTGCTGAAGCAGTGTTTTAAGCTCCTCTGAGCTTGCTAAAATGTACTCTGTACACGTCTCGCACAGCCAGGCTATGAGCAGCACTGGCTCATGCTCTTGAAGAGTCCCAGCCCCTGGGTTCTGATGGGTTTCCATGCAATACGCTTAGCTGCATGCAGAGCATGGACTCCCCTGTTGTTATGTCTGCTATGTTATCTCAAGCTTTCCAGCTGCCCTTTACACACTGTCTCACAAACTATGACCTGGAGGTCATTGTGGCACAGCTAATATAAGAGGATTAGGATTGATTCGTAAGTTGTGAAACTGTATTGAATGCTAAAGTTTATAAGTCCCTTATAAATTCCTTTAAATAAATAAAAAAAATTGTATTTGTATTCCTGTTGACATCTCTTGTACTTTTCAAAGCTTTTGTTTCAATTATTTATAATAAGTGAAGGTGAATATCCATGGTTTACCCTTTCGCTGCTGTTATGCAATTTCTTTACTTTGACTTAAGTTTGGGGAGGAATCACATTTTACCCACAAGCTCATAAATATCTGTTGACTGGCTGCCACAGTGTTAGTGCTGGAGCTCAGCCTGCATGCTGACTGTTGATTTATTACACAGTGTTAGTGCTGGAGCTCAGCCTGCATGCTGACTGTTGATTTATTACACAGTGCTGCACTTGTATGAAAAGCCTCTATCCTGTTTTCCTGGATACATCAAATGGTTGTGTCTTGTGCTCATCAAAGAAAAGGACCTTGGTTAAAATAAGGCCCATGAAGATCTATTGAATTGACCTAATCAGCTGTGGATCTAAATGCCACCACCATTTAAATCATTAAAAATATGAATCTTACTCATTTAAATATTTTCTCACACATAATAAGAACTAAAGACACTAACATGCACTGTTGCCCTTTATTCATTTTTTGAAAGTGTCGGTATTTAAATCCACTGCTGTTCCGATCAGTTGAATATTCTCCATGGTCTCTTAAAGTCATTCTCCAGTTAATCAAAGTCGACACTTACTGTAAACCGACATTCTTAATCACTCCATCCAGTACAGTACAGTTGTTTTAATTTATGTCTCTTTAATAGCCAAGAACCTGTACTGCTGTAGACTGCATGAGTCAGCACTTCCTCCCATAAACCACTGTGTATTCTACTGTTCTGAGAAACCTAATACTGGTGACCATCTCACTCAAACACTTTGCTCTTCTAGACACAGGCCCCAGCACGCCTTGACTCAATCTATTAGCCACTTTGAAATATATTATTTAACAGCAAGGAACATTCAACCACTGAAGTGTCCTCCAGTATTCTGTGTACAAACTGAAGCACCCCTTACATTTGTTCTGTGAACTCAATCATGTTGTGATCACACTGTACAGCAGGGGTGGCCAACCCTGGTTCAGGGAAGCCAGAATCCTGCAGGTTTTCTGGGTATCTTTAAATCATAAATAGCTAAAGACCTGGAAGAAATGTTAGTGTTGAGCAATTCAGAAAATAATTGGTTCAGTTAAGTAATTGAGAACTCAGGTGGAATGAAAACCAGAAGACCCTGCGGCTCTCCAGGACCAGGGTAGGCCACCCCGCTATAGAGCATAATGATGTTTTGGAAATCCATTACAGTTCTACAGTATAGGAGTTACAAAAAGGATCCAACACCATGTCAAATCTTGGTAACGCTTTACATTACATGTCTCTGATTACTCTGTAATTACATTGTACTTACTTAGTAAATACATGTCTAATTACACATAATTACAATGCCATTATGCATAGTGTGGCAGCGATGGGGTTAAATCCTATCCCTGCCAACAATCACAGATGTGGCCATTCCCCAATTAGGTAATTGAGTGCTAATTGGGGTGTGGCCAACTGTATAGAGGGGAGCAGAAATCCTTTGTTTTGGAGTTAGGTGAGTGTATATACTCTGTTTAGACTGTGTTTTTTGAGAATTATATAGTGAAGGCGAATGCCCCGCCTGTACTGTTTTTGTGGAAACCTTTTGTTTTGACCCTTGTGCCTTTTACAGAAATGTGTGCCTGAGACACTGCTCTCTCTGGGTCTCGAATTCCTGCCGGTAACATCTTGGGCGACCACACTATCCTTTCACACAAAGTTTCAATGTACTAATGTGTAAATCCTTTTGCACGATATAACCCTTACCATAACCCTATTCCTAACCGTAACCCTAATGCTAACTCTAAACCTAACACCTTAACCCTAATGCTAATCCTAGCTCTAACACTTTTCTGATACAAGTGTGCATATCCTTGGTGCTTATTTGGCTTTGCACATAGGCAGGGTTAGTCCATCCCTGTCCATCCCCAACCCATCACTGTGATTAGTCAGTTTATGGTGTGTGTGGTCAGCAGTGCGGAAGAGGTGTATGGGTGAGGGATTTCCCATAGAAAAAGTAAAGAAGAAAGAAAATAAAAGAAAGAAATGAAAAAATAGAGAAAAGGTAGATTAGATTGATGAAGTGGTGTTATTTTGTTAATTCTGTATAATCTTTACAAAATACATTGTGTAAAATGGCCCAGTATTATATACAAAAACAACAACTGTGTATAAATATTGTTCCAGTGACAACATGTTGAATAATTTTACTTGCATCAATACATAAGGCCAGTGCACATTGCGAGGGAGACTCACTGACACTACACAGCCATCGAGAAGAATGAGGAAACAGAGATTATCTGATGCTCAATGAGAATTGTTGATGAAGTTTTAAAAAACAGGGTTGCACTGTCTTATACACCTTGGCAAAGCCCCAAACCCCAGGAGCACCCATGTCTAGTCAGAAATAGCCATACAAATGTGATGTTGGGTTGATGCAAAGATTCACCCATAAAGAAGATGGCATAAACTCAACAGGGACCGTGTGGGAAATGAAGCTCTGGTGTGTTTATCTTGTATTCGAAAAAAATGAAGGAATTCTCAACAGTTATTTACAGGCTGCTGTATGTTATTCCTTATCATTTTAATTATTAGTATCTGTTCATTCATTCTTTACAATAAGTTCACTCTCTTTCAGCTGATGCAGATGAACAATACATTGAGGTTATAAAGAAAATACAACTACCTGGTCTTTAGATGACAACAATGAGAGACTTTGATGGACCAATACCATTTATGTATTGCTCTTGATCTTTGGTTACTTAATAGTCAACTTTTACATGTGTAACGGAAACACTTGTTCAGTGAGGGAGGGTGCTGTCGTATGTGCATTACTGTTTTAATCTCATCATTTCCACTGTCATGTTTAGTTGTGTTACAAATAGAAATACTTCATACTGGTAGTTTCAGAAATTCATTGGACAGCTTCCCAATATGCCTTGGAGTATTCATTCAATCATACTGTGTAAGTATTATTTGTTTGATAACTTTTTTTATGTGTGTACATTTGAAATGTTAATTGTCTTATTTAAATCAATGAAATATCTGCACTCCTGATTAGTCTCATCACAGGTGCAGAGGAGAGCACATGTCACAATGAAAAATACAACACTCCCGCACATTGGATTTTGCCAAATCTCACTCTTTTTATTCTTTAAAAGAAAATAGAAGCTAACGTTTTCTTATTTGTAAAATGATTAATTTGTTTTTTTTCAGTTTTTGCACTTGGAGACGTGCTGCTAGTTTCGACAGGTATGTGTGTCTCTGATACGTTCACATAATAAGATTCAATGTTTTAAATCTTCATTTCATTATGAATGAATAACATTCAGGGTAGAATTCACAAGGCCGTTTACTCTGAAGAATCTTTAGAACCATTTTTCCTGAAAGACTACACACACACAATGAAGATACTCAACCTGAAATAAACAACTCAGGCAATGGATTCTTAGGTATTCTTATGATGTTTATTTCTAGTTTTCTCACATTAATGGGTGTCTTTCTCTTTTCGGAAAGAAGTGGTGCAGAAGATAGATTAAAGTACAGGCTTTGTAAATTGCACCCTTGTGTTTTTCTTCCAAATAACATCACCGTTACTATTCCAAAATGCTTGAGCTACAGCCCATTTCAAATAACTACATGCAATAAATTTGTTTTTAAAATTAATGACATTTTGTAGCATTTGCAAAGATGACATTTTTCATGTATTGTCAAAATGAAAAATATAAACTTTTCTCCTGGTTATATTTTACTGATAACTTTTATGAAACAGAACAAAAAGTGTAATATTGTTTTTGGATTAAATGTTCCAAATCACGTGAAAACAAAAACTGGTGTTTTCAGAAAACAAATTCTCTTATTTGATTTTCTAAAAACGTCATGTTTTAGACATATTTATATACACGGAATGTCAAATGTCTATAAAAAGTTTATTATTACTTCAATAAGTGTCTATATGTTATTTGCTTAACAGATTGTTCTCTCTCATTTGTCATTTTTCATTTTTAATACATTTTTACAGAGCCACTTCACACAGCAATAATTCAAATTGGCAAAACGACTGTAGTGGAAAGGGAGAAGGTTGAATTCAAATGTTTAATATCAGCTGTGTACGGAAAACAACCAGAGAACAAGGAGAAGAATTGGTTCCATTTATATAAAAACAGAGAGAAGATCAGCTCACTGCCGGAGCCCGGAGGAATGGCAGCTGTCACATTTATAAAACAAGACATCAGAAAGAATGATGCTGGAAACTATACCTGCATGTATGGAAAAGAGAATCCAGGAAATGTGAAAAACATCAGCCATGGCTCTTCAGTTTATCTCAACGTAAAAGGTGAGTACAAAACCAAACACCTGAATGTTTTTTTATTATTTTTATTTTTTTTGTGAAGGAAATTAACTGATTTCATATAAAAAAATAACACAATCACATTTTAAATTGCTTGGTTTGTTCTTAAATAGGTGGAAAAGGAAAAATGCATTTTTGTAACAACTACTTTTAGAGCCTAAATGTTATTTTAGAAACTTGAAGTATATATATATATAAATATATATATAAATAATAGAGTGATCCTTCAGTCAATTGATTATTCTTGAAATTAGTCTTGAAATTGTTTTAAATATTTCAGCTAAATTTCCCATACACTACTCACACTAATCTGAACCATGCTCTGGTTATTAAATGCTTATTGATATCGGCTGGAGAAAGCTTATAATTATGTGAGATAGCTGTCTCTCAATGTTTTATTCAAATGGTTATTACTGATTTGCCATCAACTACAACTTAAAAAAATATTAAACATAACACTAGATAAGGTGTTTTTAATATGGTACAGATTATGATCAAACCAGTAATTGGAACAGGGTTTGGATTAGTAAAACTACTGTTTGTTATTGAATATTTTTAGGTATGTTCTGAAGGCATATTTTTAACTTATTTTCAGAGTCAAGCAATCAGTTCATACTTCTGCTAGACAAACAGAGTGCAGTTGAAGGAATGGATGTATCATTTAAATGCATGATACCAGTTGAATTCAGAGATGCAACAGGAAAAGAGAGGTTTTTCCATCTGTATAAAAATGGAAGCCTTGTCGATTCACAACCCGATCCCAAAGGCAAACCAGCTGTCAAGTTTTGTATTAAAAAAGTTAAGAGGAGTGATACTGGAAACTACACCTGTGTCTATGGAAAAGAGAAGCATGTGAACTCAGCAAACAGCAAACACAGTCGCCCAGTCTATCTTCATGTGACAGGTAAGGACTGAGCTCAATACTTTGTGTCACAGTGGGGCCGATTCAATTGACAGTGGCACATACAGCTATGGACAAAAGTTTTGCATTATCCAGAAAAATAAAATTTAGACATAATCAAAAAATATATATATAAACATAATTTAGATTGTGTATTTAACATCATGTCATAAAGAAACTGCAAAATAATATCTACTGCAAGCCATAATAGTAGTACAGTATTTCATGTTAGATTTCGAAATGTCAAATCTTAAAATTGTTGTCAGTTTTTCATTAAGTATATGCAAAACTACAAAGCGGTTTGTAGTTCAATGTGTTAACATAGCATTATTTAGCAGGTTTAATTATGCTTTATGAAGCAAAATTTGTTAATTCTATAGGGTGATGCAAAACTTTTGGCCAGAGCTGTACAGCCACTCTTTTAGTCATCAGATGAGGGGACTTTGTGAAACCCAGCATCTGTAAAGGTGTTTGTGAGTCTTCTTTTCAGTATTGTTAGTAAGATGAAACTAACAAAAAATAAAATTAAAAATACTGTTGGTAAATATGGAATACGAAAATAAATATAATAAAAAAAATATTTACTGTTTGCTGAATAGCAAAGCAAAATAGCACAGCCGGGTCTTTAAAAAAATCATAATTAGCCTTCTCATATTATTATTATTTATTTCTTAGCAGACGCCCTTATCCAGGGCGACTTACAGTCGTAAACAAAAATACATTTCAAAAATACATATTACTCATTACTGTAATTCACAAATAGTTTTATTTATTTACTTGTTTCAATGTTTGCTGTACAGCACTGCAAAGACCATCATTGATCTATGATATATTCTAAAGCTGGTATGGGGGTGGAGGATATAATTTAATTTTATTTAATGTTTGTCTGCTTGATGACATGTCAACTATTGTGTCTCTCATGTGATTTCAATTAGACATGAAACTGCTTTGAAATATGACAAAGATCAATTTCCATGCAGTTTATGAATCTGAAGAGATCATCAGAATCCCTCAGTTTAATAATTGCTAGTCTGTATTATTTAGAAGAGAAACTGCCACCTCAGCTTTAGTTTCTGTTTATATTCCCACAGAATATATGACAACTCCATCCCAACAGAAACTGACAGGCAAGTCTGTGTTTGTTTGGTTCTCAATTCAATTTTCTGATTTAAATGACCATTTTTGACAACATATTTCACGATTAAAATGATTGACTTGGAGTTAGCCATCATTGCATACAGTAGGGGTAGTTTCTTCAAATGAAACCATTCTGACAGGACTCACTATGAAGTACAGTACGCTAATATTAACCCAGTAGAGCTGACCCATAATCTGAACCACAGTCTTACAGAATTAAAATAAACACAAAACATGTATAAACACAAAACAAAGACGGGGCTGGCATTATTAGTATGGAGCAACTTATGATGTGAGCAGAGAAAATATGAACAATTGTATGTCAGACCTCCAAGCGTCCGCAGGAGAGGGCACTTGCCCTCCCGGGAATCCAAATTTACTAAAAAAAAAAATAAATAAATAAATATGTGAATGGTAGTTGTAACCCTAACTCTCTCAGTTAGTGGTATGCAGTCGTACAGAGGAGTCATCTATTCGGGTGATGAAATAATGGTTTTGAAAGCTGTATTGGAAAGCACACCAAACTGATCAAAAGGATACCAAACTGGCTGTCCTGCTCAAAGGCAGGGTGGACTGTCCTGGGATTCTTGTGCACAACCTTTTTTTTTTGCTGGTGCGAAATAACATGTGTGTTCAGTAGTGCAGACTACAGGGACAGAAAGACAGTGCGACGTTAGAGAACTCACATATTCAGGTAACCAGGAACGCGAAGAAATCCAGACCAGTATACGGTACCTTATTATTATTATTATTATTTATTTCTTAGCAGACACCCTTATCCAGGGCGACTTACAATTGTTACAAGATATCACATTATTTTTACATACAATTACATTATTCTTTACACATTATTTTTACATACAATTACCCATTTATACAGTTGGGTTTTTACTGGAGCAATCTAGGAAAAGTATTAGATCAAATAATTTTACTCTGTATTTGCTGACGTACGTTAGTCTGAATTTGATAATCGGAGTCAATATGGAGGCACATTTACAGTAGCCTATTGGTTTTCATCAGATGTTGTTGTTTTAGCTGATTAATGTGCACATATACAGTATGTGCTTTACCTTTCTACTGCATTTATAACAATGTAAACTTTGATTGGCTGCGCTTTTACTCACAGATTAAATGCTACTCTACACATCTGAGTGTGTCGGGTATTACAGTATAAATTGAACTGTTAATTATAGTGACGCGGTACCACCACAGTTAGGGTTGAGTTGGCTTTATTGTTAAACACCAATTTTTGCACTTTAATAATTCTGACCCTGTTAAATGGACTGGCACGACATTTTGCATGGATGGTCTTGTAGGGTAAATGTCTCTTGACGTGGTCAAATTCTTTCCAGTCTGTGCAGTTTTTGAGATCATTTTTTGTAATAAAAAAAAAATCATATCTGGTGTTTAAAAAACACTGCATTTATAGCGAATTTCTGTAAATGTAAAATGGGGAAACGTCAGGCTACTCTCAGATCTGTAGTTTTGCAGGAGTCTTAAACAATGCAAGCTCTCAAGAGTTCACAGCACACAACTTTTCAGGAAGTTTGGTGTAGAAATGTCTTAAATCTCCCAGTTTATAAAGCACAGATTTTATTCTTGATGTGAAATATTAAATTAATCTTTTAAATTCGAGAGCATATATATATATATATATATATATATATATATATATAGGATGTTAGTGAATGTACTGGTGGTGTTTTTCTTGAAAATCAGATTGCTCTAGCTAAAGTACATTTACAAAAACTATAATGACATCATGCATTAATAAGAGGAGCTATTTTGTACTGGTGTTTATTCTTCTTCTTTGGGTCTGCAAGCAGTTTAACGCATTATTTCTTTCACAAAGGGGAACATATACAAAGGTAAATGCATTTGTATTCGTTGTACTTTCCATACCTTTACCAAAGTTATTTTCTGTGCATTGCATTTAAGTCATGTAATTTTAAATGTGTTTGCTTGAAGCAGTGTATTAAATCAAATTCCTTACAATGTGAATGCCCAACTGTGAATATCTTTTTCTTGCTTTGTTTTATGTGTGATGGTGCAGACCACTTAAGTTGAAAATGTCTTTACAACAGTTTTATTTTTTATTTTTAATGATTTTCTGTTCATAGTTATATTCTGTGGAGGCTGTGTGGTCCAGCGGTTAAATAAATGTTGTGGAACCAAGAAGTTCCTGGCTTTAAATTCCATCTCAGCCACTGACTCACTCTGTGAGTCACTTAACTTCCTTGTGCTCTGTCTTTAGTTTGAGGTGTGAACCCGAGGTCCTAATTTAAGTGACCCTGCAACAGTGATGGTTGTTGTATAGTTCACAGCTTAGCCTCTGTAATTTGTCTCAGATAAAGGTGTCTGCAAAATAAATAAATAATAATATTATTATATACTGCTACTATAGTTATTCATTATAAATAACACGTTTAAGCAGGAAACTTGTTTTCATGTCTTCTACAATAAAATCATTTTTATACTTTTTACCCAACTCACTTAGTATAATTAAATAGCTTGCTGCTGGCCATTTACAAGATAGTAATACTGTACCTCTAGTTAGGTGTGTCAGTGCTGCGGCTCGGAGCCACACAGACCTATGCGTGATGACTATCATAGTATCATGTGTTTAAGTGTGTGTTTGTTTGTTTTAAATAGTTCAGTTAGCTTGGAGCAGTGTGTTTAACATGCACTTTCTTACTGCAATATGTCAGCAGGTGACATATTTTGTTTTATAGTTTACACTTCCTGCTCTACTTGGTTGTGGTTGTTTTTCTTTGCAAAGTATATTTATAATTGTTTCAAGTGTGTTGATGAAGCACACTTTATGACTGCTTTTTTAAACTTTTATTCCTACACGTTCCTGTGTGACTAAAATAATTCTATAGAAGTGGAGACAGTAGCTAAAGTGTATTCTTAAATTCCCCTTACTGTGCAGCACAGTCTGTGCGCTTGAATTAAATATAGATAGACTAGTGGAAACGCAACCTGAAAATGAGAGGATCTCTGCTGCCACCTGGACCTATTCCGGCTTACGTCTGAGTTGTAAATGAGGCTTCGAAGTGTAATAATAATTACAAAACCACGTTACCCCAACTAGTTTTAAACACCGTGCCCCCCCCCCCCAGAATTAATTCTGCGGACGCCCATGCCTCCAAGGCTGGGGAACAAGCTTACCCCCGGAGTGGGAAAGAATGGGTGAAATAATCTTGAGTGAAGAGCTCTCCTCAGTCTCAGTGGAGAGCCGTCCTCAATGAGGTGAAGCCAGCGCTGTCAGACCTCCAAGGCTGGGGAACGAGCTTCATTTAACCCCAGAGGAGAAACTGAGGGAAAGGGAGTGTGTGATTGTGCTTGTGACTGAACATACATAGAGCTCAATAAGTGGAATGAGGTCTGCACAAGATCAGGTTTATACATTATAGGGGCAGTAGTTAGATCTCCCACTATCCACATAATTACAAATAACACATTATCATCAAATTAATATTGGTCTGAATTATTAAAATTATTAAACAGCTGGCCACCTTTTTAGCCTAATGGTGATACTTTTCTACACGTTGTTGCTTATGTTCCCACAGGAGATATGACAACTCCAACCACATCTAACAAGACCCAACAAACAAATGGGATAGGCAAGTGTGAATAACTTCGTTTTTCATAAGTTTCCTTGAACTTAATAAAACCACATATTTTAAAGTAGTCCAAGTTTTAGAAAGCAAAGAAGTTCTTAAATTGTTAATAATAAAGGCACTAATTGATTTATATACTGTATCAGAAATTATAATTGAACCAGAATGGTCACAGCTCTGATTATTGTTGGTATGCATGGACAATTTCATGCCAGATTAAACCAACTCCAAAAACTAGGCTTTCTGTAAAACGTGATTATTGTGTGTTTGGTGTACCTGCTCAAAAACCAACAATGTTGACGTCACTGTGGAGCATACTGTATGTACACTATTCACATACTGCAAGATCAAGGCACTGTAAAAACAGGATTGGATTACATTTGTTTTAAACAAATCTTGATCATGCTTTTATGCTTTATATGTTTATTGAACTATATAATATTTTGTTAACATAGATGACAAACTCATGCGAATCTAGCTTGGCTCACAGTAAAACTTCATAATGCCTGTCGTGTCCCCACACAGCCTGTATAACCATACACTGGTTCTGTTTTCTCCTCAATTCAGAGTCTTACGGGCTGGGGAATGACATCAGAATATTCCTATCCCTGGGGATCCTTCTTGTGCTCTCAGTTATTGTGGGGGAAGACTGCAGCAGCAGACAGAGGAAGCACCATGGGGATGGTAAGGGAGCTTCCCTTATGGAGTAGGAGGCTGTGTGGTCCAGTGGTTAAAGAAAAGGGCTTGTAACCAGGGGGTGCCCGGTTCAAATCCCCCCTAAGCCACTGACTCATTGTGTGACCCTGAGCGTCACTTAAACTCCTTGTGCTCCGTCTTTCGGGTGAGACGTAATTGTAAGTGACTCTGTAGCTGATGCATAGTTCACACACCCTAGTCTCTGTAAGTCGCCTTGGATAAAGGCGTCTGCTAAATAAATAAAAAAAAATAAATGTTGTTATTGACCATGAGTCATATATATATATATATATATATACACACACACAGCAAGAAGTCATACCGGATGACTATAGTGCAGTGTATATATATATATATATATATATATATATATATATATATATATATATATATATATATATATATATATATATATATATATATATATATATTTATTTGTTAATTCTTTAACTAGGAAAACCCATTGAGAGCGAGGTCTCTTTTACATGAGTGTCCTGGCAAGATGACCAGAAACAGACAGCAGTCATTTCACATCCCTAAAAATAACATCACTCTAAAAGACAATCACATCATTACATTTACACTTTGATAATTCTTGGAACCGACTCATTAAAATCAATGTAATCTTAGTCATTATTTTTCGTTTAGCAGCTGATATATTTGGGTTATTTATCAGTTGCTCGATCATATCCCGGATACTCTTGTCCAGACTATTGCATGCCATAGGGGGCGCTGTAGCTAAATGCTGATCAGCCAACCCAGGACCTTCTCCAAGGCACTTGATAAATAAGTGCAAGACTAGATCGTAAACTATGCTTGGATATATTTACCTGTATCAATAATAATGCACCTACAGTGATGATGCCACATTCTTAAACAAATGTAACAAACGTTTCTTGTCTATTATAAGAAGAAAAATGTATTGAAAACTTTGCTTGAAGTACGTATTGTATTTCATCGGCTCGCAATAAACAAATAGTTCTTTTCAAATGGAGATCAGCTTGTTGATTTCCAAGTCTTGCAGCATTATTTTTGTTATTGGCAGTTTTCCAAATGGAAATAGTTCTGTTGATCAACTCAGTTCAGAAAATGTGTTGCAATTGGAAAGTTATGTAGTTCGTAGAAGTGTTCTCGTTGCAATTCTTGTGTGTCTCAGTTCAGACGGAAGGAGGGCTCTAAACATAAATGATCAGTCAAATGCTTCAAATCCACAATTGTTTGTGAGCAATTTATTATGTGATTTTTGTGTTTGGAAACAAATGCTCAAACATTTGCCAATATTAATTAGCATGCACATTATATTGTTTCTAATACGTTATCGTACACAATATATTAGTATTACAAATATAGATATTTATGCTTATGTTTTAAAGGGTATGTAATGCATATAAACTAAATATATACTGACTAATATCTTGGTTGTAAATATTTAAAAGAAGGACAATTTCATTCATTGCTACATGAACTTCTGGAGTCCCCATTGGAGATAGCACTGTCAATCATGGTATCCATCCGGGGTTTAGCTTCACAGACTGAGTTAAGATGGGAAGAATTAAAAAAATAATAATAAATAAATAAAAAATAAGTTGTAAAAAATGAAATGTATAAAGTCAGGATCCACAAGAACCACAAGACTTAAGTGACCTAGAATTCAATTTAAATTACTCACAGAGAATGATTAAACTGACAAATCCCCAATAACTTACTCTTGGTGGTGGAGCCCGACTGCGCATGCGTAACATTTGAGTTAGCAAAACATAAACCATGAATGCACAAAGAAAAATTAAATAACTTGCTAAATAGTTTATCAGTTTTTTGGGTTTCTGCCCAATATGGTGTTTAAACATGCAGCTGTTTTTTTTGTTATTTTAGAGCAAAACAAACTCTAACTAATTTGTCAAAACTAATTTTTTGACGATTCTGCGACTTAAAATCTACCACACGGATTTTCATGAAACATGGACAAAAAAAATTCTCCATCACAAGAACACGGAGCCATCCAGATCCGTTTTGAAATGGCAGAGAAAACATACCCCTCAAAATCAAGTTTAAACCAGGCTCTGACAGCCGCTCTTAGCTATAAGGGTGCTATTGCGCCGTTATAATATAGTAATATATTGTAGAATCCAAATATTGTATTTTTAAAGACATTGCAGTATACAGTGTGACCTTGCTTAATGGTCACTTCAGTACAAAGTCCATCAGCAATCAAGGCATTGTATCCACTGTATCCATTGAATCCACTGTAGAATCCATGTATTAGACTGTATTTTTTACCATCCTGATTTGTACTCATTGAATCAACCTTCAATATGAAGTCCACCCACTATTACAGATTATGAGCACCATCTGCATTCCCAAACACATCAAAACTATGTTAACTTACCTCACACGATCAACATACTGTATACTGCCAATGAATTTTCAAAAGGTAAAAAGAAAGAACTATGTGGATGCAGTTAGCTGGGTTTTCTGAAGATGGTTCTATTTGTACCTAATAAAATGTTTCTCTCTTACAGACACCAATGGACAATAAACTG
Source organism: Acipenser ruthenus (assembly GCF_902713425.1). NCBI lineage: Eukaryota > Metazoa > Chordata > Actinopteri > Acipenseriformes > Acipenseridae > Acipenser > Acipenser ruthenus. Next base: position 5,569,217 of record NC_081240.1, on the reverse strand, counting down.
GCCCATCCTTCAACGCTGTCCTTTGATCTGCAGTGCAGATGTAACACATCTTGTAATACGACAAAAACAGCTCACAAGTTACAAAGAAATACCCTGCGAGGAAAAAGAGAGAGCTACAAAAAGCACCACTTTGTGAAAGCAAAGTAAAAGTACAAGCTTATTTTAAGACTGAGAGACATGTAATAGTTTTTTTTACAAGTTTCTGAATTGAATATTGCTGATTGTATAAAGTGTTACTGAACACCCTGCAGTGTTTACTAGAAACGCAATACTTTGCTTTTGCTGTATCTATTTTTCATATCTTCTTCAATTTATTCATGTTATTTTTCACACCTCATGGAAATACATTTCTCAGTGTTTATCAGGAGAAGATAATTTCTCTTAAAATCATCACAGTGTATCCAGATCAGGCTCCCACTGGCAACAAAGCTGGTGCTCTGAATGAGTGGTGAGTTGTGGGAACAGGAAATTAGCATTGTTACAAGAGGGAGCATGAACTTGATACACTGCAGGGTGATTCATAATTCACATAACATCGGAGATGTATTATGATTTCCATCTTGCACACTGAACTTACAGCACAGAGCTGCAGAGTGCTGCTAACATTGCAGGGTTACTGTTAGCTTCATTGATCAAACACGCTTTTTATTATTTACCACAGAGATGAAAGGGCTTTTCATTTGGTTGTGTTTTTTTAAATTGTTTTGCATAATAAAATATTTTGATCTAAGTTGTCTGATTTATTATTATTTCTACTTGTCCAGTTTGCCTATACCACTGTTTTACACCTTGTGACAGGGTATCGTCATGGCCAAGCTGTTACCGGCAGGTAGAGAGACTCAGAGACACAGAAGCTGCAGTTTCAAGCGTTAATGCACACTTTTAATAAACAAACAAACAGTACAAAAACACATTTAACAAACAAAATGGCACAAGGGCCAAAACAAAAAGTCAACACAGCGACGTGGCAACACATACCTCCTCCTCGATCACCAACTTTAATTCTATTATTAGCACCCTTTTTATACACCTGTGGCTGGAGCCTAATTAATCATTCCACATTCCCATGTGTTTTGACAGGGAAGAATTTAACCCCCTCCCTGCTGAACCAATATTCCACACACACATTTCACACCGGCAGGGCTTTCAGAATTGTCTTCCCTCACATACCACACAAAGGCACCAAGGTTCATGATTTGAATCTGTACTACTTTGATACACCTGCAAACTCTAAGGGCCCTGCTTCAGTTACAGCTGTATCATAACCTGAAATAAGGCGCTTTTGCGTGTTGTGAAAAGCAGACTCTAAGAGTATGGAATTTTTGCTTGTACAAGTATGTAAATGTAAAATGCCAGCGAGAGTCCTCTATAAACTACTGAAACTAAAACTACATCTACTGTCACTTAAATCTGTTGAATGTACAAAAATGGCCCAATTAACATAAAGGGTTCAGCCATGGGAAATCTACAAAAGTGACCGAGTTATAAACCAAAAAAGATTAGCCCTGTTAAGATGTGTAGTAATGTAAAAAAGATACAATTAGGCAAACATAACCTCACTTGTTATTCGTGAAGCTACTAGTTCCTACTGTAACAACAATGAGGGCCAAGCTTGCCCCAGTTGTTTCTTGTTTAACTTTTAAATTACATCTTTACAGGGCTGCCCTTTATGATAACTTGACTGTTTTTAGTACTTGTGTTGCACCTCCACTCAGGACCAGATCAAAATGTGCTACTAGTGAGTTTCATTAAACAAATAAAATGGAGCCCACTACTTTCCTATATAATTGATTTTAATAATTAACTTATTAGATATTATCTACATTCCCTCTAGAAACAAACACAGTAGCTTCTGTGTAGTGCATCAATATGTTAGTTTGATCATTATGTATTTATTTATTTGTTTATGAGCACTTTTTCTCCCAGGAGACTGTCGTGTGGGGAGAGTCCTGTCCTTCCATCCATTTGCTCATCAAACCACCTTCTTAAAAATATTTTTAGGCCTGTGGTCCTTGTAGTATACATCTCTTGTTAGTTAGTAAAGAAAATAGCGTACTTCAAGAACTCATATTTTCTGTTTGTTATCTTTGTGTGACATAAAGAACCCTTTGTCTACGTTTGGCAGGGGCAAACCTTCATGAACGTATCCTTCTTCCTTCATTTATTTGAAAGGGGCCTGTAAGCGGGGCAGAGCAGTTATAACTATCTTATTTACCACTGGAGTTCCCCCTACTCCTAAAAAAATCCAGTTGGTGAAGTGGTCGAAGAGTTGTTTGCCCTGGGGTTTAAAGGTGTATTTTAGCCAGGGGTCACATATAGAATTGATCTTAATCATTCACTTATTAAATAATGTCTGCATTCCCTCTAGAAACCTACACAGTAGCTTCTGTAGAGCACATTCATTAAAAATACATACAACTAAGTATCAACTATGTCTAAACTTGGTGAGAGTCAGAAATTAGAATTATTTTGCTCTACAGACCCTTGTGGCCATATAAAATTATAGTGCCGCAATAGTTGTGGTTTCAACCTTGTTTCTATGATAAACTCTGATTTTCAACCATTGATATCTCAGTAATGGTGAGGGGTATAGTGATATCCTTTGGAACATGAACACTTTGTGACATTGTCTCTTTAAATCTTTAAATAGGATTAGCATTTTAAATGCTAAAAGGGATAAAACGTTAACATTTCCAATGTACAATCTGAATTAAAATGCCATCTTTCAGCAGATCTGGAGGAAAAACTTATAATAGCTACAATATAGTACTCAGCAACGAGATAGCAGTCTCTACTGACTTAACTCCCTATGGTGATTCAAACTTGACTGGATTTGTGGCTTTACAGTTATTTGGATTTTAATGTTGGTTTTTGTGGTGTGCACAGTTGAGCGTTTGGGAGGTGGCAGTTTTTCCCCATCAGGTCTGCACAGAAAGACACACACCCTTCATAACACAAGGCACTGTGTGAGAAAACTGCCCTCTCGATGAGGATATCAGTATCTGAGTTTACTGGTCCTGTTTACACACCATTGCTCCCTAACCCTAACCCTAACCCTATAACACAAGGCACTGTGTGAGAATGCTGCCCTCTTGATGAGGATATCAGTATCTCAGCTCTCTGTGGCCGACCTCCTGGAACTCATTCCGGGCCGCAGGCCTCCCGGTGCAGACTTCCATCCCTATTCATTTCCAGGGCTGTGCTGATACTCCTACTCGGGATTGTTTTTAAGAAGTATTTATCAGCAGGTATCCAATAAACCCATTCATTAACGTGTTGATTTCAAAACAAGAAAACCTGCCCTTCACTCACGTTTACAATTGGGTACCAATCAATGAGAATTAACTTCTGCATTGCGTGTTTTAAAAGCTGATTGGAAGATTATTTTCCTCTCATCCGGGACGCTGACATTTTTACTGCTGTACCTGCGAACCAAGAGTGTAAACTGACTCCGCTTCAAAACCGCCTTCAACTATAAGTGTATATGATGTGCTAGATATTGTGTATCTGAGTTTACTGATCCTGTTTACACACCGCTGCTGCTCGTCATCTTTCTTTTTTTTATTATTTTTCTATAAATAACATGACATCAATATTAAACTACTAATATTAATTAATTCAACACTCATAAATATGTTAATACATTTAAGAAAACTCCCTCACCCCCACCCGATACAGCCTAAAGAAATAATGTCGAAATAAAAATAGTCAAATATAAATACACAGCACACTGTGTTAAGAGCCATCACACTCACAGGGTGTGCAGAAACAATATTTTTAGTTGCAGTGTTTAGAGGACACCAATGAGAGAGTGTGAAAGGCTCAAACTGTTTGTTTATCACTTTTGACCTTGTGTTGCTACATTGGTATTCGTCTGATTATGCCAGAAATACACACGTGCAACGGAAACAGGCATTTCTGTTGCGCATGAGTTTCCATTGCAGTATTATAATCTCATAGTATACACTGTCACATTTAGTTGTGTCACAGATTGAGGAACTGTACAGTGTTAGTTTCAGAGATTAGGTGAATAGCGTTCTAATATGCCTTGGAATGTGAAATTAATCATGATATGTAAGTTTTACATCTTTCATACATTTTTTATGAGTACATTTGAAATGTTGCGTTTCTTATTTGTAAAATGATTAATTTGTTTTTCAGTTTTTGCACTTGGAGACGTGCTGCTGGTTTCGACAGGTATGTGTGTCTCTGACACGCTGACATAATAAGATACAATGATTTAATGCTTGATTGCATTAGAAATTAAGAACATTCACGGTGAAATTCACAAAGACATTTTGTCCAAATTATCTTTATCACCATTATTCTTGAAAGAATACATGCACACAATGAAGTTACTCAACCTGAAATAAGCAATTCAGGAATTGAATTCTTAGGTATTCTTATGTTGTTTATTTCTAGTTTTCTCACATTAATGGGTGTCTTTATCTTTTCAGAAAGAAGTGGTGCAATGATAGTTTGGAGTACAGGCTTTGTAAATTGCACCCTTGTGTTTTTCTACCAAATAACATCACTATTCTGAAATGCTTGAAATAGAGCCAATTTCAAATAACTATATGCAATAAACATGTGTTTATGAAATGAATGAAAAAATGTATTAACATTTACAAAGATGGCTTTTTTCTTGTATTGTTAAACTGGTAAATCTGTTTTCAGTGGCCCTAGTTTTAACCAGTTTTGAGAAGTGACCGATTTATTCAAACTTTGTCTTGGATTAATGTAACAAATATCTACCTCAGGGCACATTTTAAAAGCAGTTTCAGCATCTGCATCAGTCAACACTACAGCAGCACATTCATCTGAAGAGCTGGCAAACATTTAATGTCTTTTCATTTCATGTGTTCTGACCATTCTTTACACTTCTTACATAATATCCATAGCATAAACACACATGACCATCACCGCACGTAACCAGAACACAAAAGAGTAAAAAAAGCAATCTTACATTTTACTGACAAATTGTATAATGCCTTTATTGAAACAGCTATGACAGAGAATCATGAGCTGAGAATCATTAAGGAAAAAGGCGTAAAAGTCACAATATATTGGATTTAGTATTAACAAACAATAAAACACATGTGTCAACATGTTAATATGCTAGCAGTTATCACTTTATTAACTAAGTTACCTTTCTTTATCCATCTATGCTGTTACACACACTTTGACAGTTTGCTGAAAACGTGTTTTCTGAAAAGTAAAGTCGGCTTTCAAAACTCATGTACAGTTTAGAAAAAAAGTGTAATATTGTTATTGGATTAAATGTTCCAGATAACATGAACACAGAAAAGTGTCGTTTTCAGAGAACAAATGGTGTTATTTAATATTCTGAAAACATCATGTTTCAAACAGATTTATATGCACTGAATGTCTATAATGAAGTTTAATCTCACTTTAGGGATGCATACTTTAAGTGTATATGAAACATCTGTTAACAGGTGTTGATGATTATTATCAAGGGATTATAGTTCATTACCAAGCTGTATTTCTAGTGCTTGATATTATTAGTATTATTACTTACCACCTACAGTCTAACATAAATGCAGTTGGTATGCTAAAATTGAGATGTGTGGTTAAATACTTACTTCAATAAATGTTCATATGTCTGTATGTTATTATTTGCTTATCAGATTGTTCTCTCTCGTGTTATTTTTTAAAAATTGTTTAATACATTTTTACAGAGCCACTTCGTACAGCACAGATTCAAATTGGGAAACCAACTGCAGTGGAAGGGGAGAAGGTTGAAATCAAATGTGTAATATCAGCTGTGTACAGAGAACAATCAAACAGCAAGGAGAATTTGTTCCATCTGTATAAAAACAGAGAGAAGATCAGCTCACTGCCGGAGCCCGGAGGAATGGCAGCTGTCACATTTATAAAACAAGACATCAGAAAGAATGACGCTGGAAACTATACCTGCATGTATGGAAAAGAGAATCCAGGAAATGTGAAAAACATCAGCCATGGTTCTTCAGTTTATCTCAGTGTACAAGGTAAGTACAGCACCAAACAATGAGGAAACACCTGAATGTAATTTTTCTGTGAAAGAAATCAATTGATAGTAATATAGCAAATAACAAAAACATTTGAAAATGCTTGGCTTTGTTCTTGAAGAGGTTAATTACTTTTTAAATACATTTTTATTACAACTGCTTTTAGATCCTAAATTATTCAGCTGTTATTTTTTTGACAAATTTGTAGCATATATAAACAACAGACTTCTCCTTCAGTCAATTGGTGATAAAAAAAAAAAAAGTATTGAAATTATAATACATTTCCCATACATTAGACTCTGACTAATCCGAACCATGCTCTGGTAATTAAATGCTTGCTGATATCATCTGAAGAAAGTTAAATCCTATAATTATGTGAGAATGTATAAAATAGCTGTCTTTGAATGTTTTATTCAAATGGTTCTGATTTATCATCAGCTATAATTTAAAAAAAATATCAGACATAAGACTAAATAAGGTGTTTTTAATATGGAACAGATTACGATTCTGAACAGAGTTTGGATTAAGATGTACTGTTTGTTGTTTCATATTTTTAGGTGCATTCTGAAGGCATGTTTTTAACAAGTTAAACTGTATTTTCAGAGTCAAGCTATCAGCTCACACTTCAGCTAGACAAACACAACCCAATGGAAGGAATGGATGTATCATTTAAATGTATGATACCAGCTGAATTTAGAGATGCAGCAGGAAAAGAGGATTTTTTCCATCTGTATAAAAATGGAAGCCTTGTCGATTCACAACCCGATCCCAAAGGCTTACCAGGTGTTGAGTTTTCCATAAAAAATGTTAAGAGGAGTGATACTGGAAACTACACCTGTGTGTATGGAAAAGAGAAGCTTGTGAACTCAACAAACAGCAAACGCAGTCGCCCAGTCTACCTTCATGTGACAGGTAAGTACTGAGCTGAATACTTTGTGTCACAGTGGGGTCAACTCAGTTGATCTAAACTGTGACACATACAGCCTCCATCTTTTAATCATCAGATGAGGGGACTGTGAAAACCAACATCTGTAAAGATTTTGTGAGTCTTCTTTACAGTATTGTGAGTAAGATTAAACTAACACCCCATGTCCCAGGTGGGGCTATACTACAATGGTAAAGATTAAAATACAATTTAAAAAATCCATTTGGTGCATCTGGTATAGTAAAATACATATAGTAGAATACTGTGTGCTTCTAATGTTTGCTGTTTATATTCCCACAGACTATATGACAACTCCATTCCAACAAAAACTGACAGGCAAGTCTGTGTTTGTTTTGTTTTCAATTCAGTTTTCTGATTTAAATTAATGGTTTTGACAAAATAGTTTAACTGTGTCTATTTCACGATTAAAATGATTGACTTGGAGTTACCATCATTGCATACAGTAGGGGTAGTTTCTTCAAATGAAACCATTCTGACAGGACTCACCATGAAGTACAGTACGCTAATATTAACCCAGTAGAGCTGACCTATAATCTGAACCATACTCTTACAGAATGAAATACAAATATAAAAACAAAACAAAGACTGGACTGGCATTATTAGTATGGAACAAGTCATGATGCAAACAGAGGTAATAATTAATGTAAACCGTTCCTTCTGCAGGCAATATGTTTCGGGGCAGTTCAAATACAGTCCAAGGATCCCAGGTTGGCAATACTATGCCCTCCTAGGGGAAATTCAATCAGCCATGCCTTTGACGTTAAGGCCAAATATTTTTAATTGAAGGCGTGGTGACAGGATTAGATGGAAGTAGATAGAACTCCGGACAGGAGAACAGCTGAGGATCCAAATACTGCCACTCAAAATGACTCCCTCTGATGTTTCCCCCCAGATTGATTCATTGAAACCCTTTAACATGACTACAGATAATCAGTGGAATGAGGTCTGCACAACATCAGGTTTATACATTATAGGGGCGGTATTTAGATTTCCCACTGTCTACATCATTACAAAAAACATATTATCAAATTAATGTTGGTCTGAATTATTAAAATTATTAAACAGCTGGCCACCTTTTTAGCACAATGGTGATACTTTTCTACATGTTGTTGCTTATGTTCCCACAGGAGATATGATAACTCCAACCACATCTATCAAGACCCAACAGACAAATGAGACAGGCAAGTGTGAATAACTGTTTTCTATCAATACACTTATCACTGATTTTAAAGTAGTCCAAGTTTTAGAAAGAAAAGTAGGTTATTAAGTTGATAATCAAGGCAGTAAATAACTAATATATCAGACTGTATAAATGAATAAGAATGATCACAGATGTGATTATTGCTGGTGCACATGGATAATTCCATGCCAGATTAAACCAACTATAAAAGTGTACATATAGAGGAGAAGCTCAGGTGGGTCTAGCTTGGCTCACAGTAAAACTTCATAATCCCTGTCTTGTGTTCCCATACAGCCTGTATAACCATCCACTGGTTCTGTTTTCTCCTCAATGCAGAGTCGTACGGGCTGGGGAATGACATCAGAATCTTCCTATCCCTGGGGATCCTTCTTGTGATCTCAGTTATTGTGGGGGAAGACTTCAGTAGCAGACAGAGGAAGCACCATGGGGATGGTAAGGAAGCTTCCCTGATGGATTAAATATAATTGTCTTATTGACCACGTGTTGTTCATATATACACACAGCATGAAGTCATATAATACAGTGCAGTGTATAAATGTATATTAGGGTTGTCAAGCGTTTTAAAAAATGTGATTAATCTTGCAATTAAAAATTGTAATATTGGTTTTAATCACATATTTAATTGATACAATTACTGCATCTATCTCATTCAGGTTTGTTTTATTACTGATGCTATTATTATTATTATTATTATTATTATTATTATTATTATTATTATTACCTCTGTCGGAGCCAAGACATTTAGTTATAATGCCCCTCGTCTTGGAACTTGCTCCCGATTCATAGCAGAAATGCAAGCACAATTGAGTCTTTTAAATCATGTTTGAAAAAGTATTTGTTTGGGTCTGTTTATTTGTAGCTGGATTATATATTAGACACAGGCTTTTTTATATTTAATTTATAAGGTGCCTTGGAATGCTTGCATTTAGAGCACTAGTATATAAGTGAAATGTGCACTGCCCTTTATTATTATTATTATCATCCAAAAAACAACCCAGCATAAAAATACATGTTGTCCTATTTCTAGATTAATAGTTTTTATAGTCTTTATAGTTTATTTATTTAAACAGAATTACACAAAAACTCCAGCATTGTTGTTAAATTGTTTGAACCAACTGCTAAATCACAATGGAGTCAGTTTATTACTCACCTTAATGTATTTCAATATATTTTGTTTTTCATTGCCTTTTTTTAAACTATTATCTTATTAGTAAATTAAAATTGTCTAAATAAAGCAAAGCATTCATTGAGTAATGGTTATATATTCTCCTTAATTGTACATACTATTATATATTGGTTATACTATCATAGTTTGCTTGCTTTGTGGGCTTGCAGCGATCCTGGATTTCTAAAAGTGTACACGGTCGAAACTGACAGATGATAGATCGCGCCTATGTTCGCGATACTGAAACTCAATTTGACGGTAGATACGCCAGAAAGACTTTTTAAAACAAACTTCTTTCAATGCAAACGCAGACTGCACACACTGCACCGCATGCACGCGAGTATATTAAAATGGTGCCACAGGGAATGAATTACAGTGTGCAAAGAGGCTCAAGACAGAGGAGTGTTATTAATACACAGGGTGGTATTTTGCTGTGTTTTAATGCGGATTCTTCAAAAACAATACTCTTTACTGTCGTCCTAAAAGGTATAGACAATGTCGACCCAGGGGACTTTTTTGACCTGAAAAAAGAAACAAGGACCAGGGGTCACAAATGGAGATTAGATAAAGAGGCAGTCAGAACAGAAAATAGTAGTAGGCACTTTTTTACACAGAGAATTGTGAGGGTCTGGAACCAACTCCCCAGTAATGTTGTTGAAGCTGACACCCTGGGATCCTTCAAGAAGCTGCTTGATGAGATTCTGGGATCAATAAGCTACTAACAACCAAACAAGCAAGATGGGCTGAATGGCCTCCTCTCGTTTATAAACTTTCTTATGTTCTTATGTCCGATACCTTTTAATTGTTTAAAAAAAAAAAAAAAATCACATGTCTTGTTTTTGACCTAATTATACTTTTCTTTGTACCCCTAACTAAATTAGGACAGCTATGCCGTGTCCCTGTAAGGTTCTTCCTCTGCTCCACAATTACTTCTTCTCACTGCGTAGTCCAGTCCATAGTCAGGGGCATAGCTAGAAATAGATTTTTACTCAGGCATATCCTGTTCATGAACCCTGGAGACTATTAATGCAAATATAACTGAAAAGCATTGTTAGTCGCTAACTCTTTTTACCCAGTGACTCACCTTGATTGATGTTTAAAATGTCATGATGCATATTTTTTATTTTTTTAATTAAACAAATCTCCCAGCAAAAACCACACCAACATAACATTACTGTATTCAAACTGTTAGAAATATGTGATATTAAAAGGCCAAGAAGAATAGAAGTTATAGATATGAATCAGTAGATGGGTTTATACCTTCTTTGAGAGACATGCGTTTGGTTCACTGCTACTGAAGTTAATGCTGAGACTGGTAACACTGATGCTACAACTGGAACTGGTAAGACTGGTGCTGCTACTGCTGGGACTGGTGCTGCTACTGCTGGAACTGGTGCTGACACTGCTGGGACTAGTGCTGCTACTGCTGGGACTGGCAAGACTGGTGCTGACACTCCTGGGACTGGCAAGACTGGTGCTGACACTCCTGGGACTGGCAAGACTGGTGCTGACACTCCTGGGACTGGCAAGACTGGTGCTGACACTCCTGGGACTGGCAAGACTGGTGCTGACACTCCTAGGACTGGCAAGACTGGTGCTGACACTCCTGGGACTGGCAAGACTGGTGCTGACACTCCTAGGACTGGCAAGACTGGTGCTGACACTCCTGGGACACCGATTTATGAAAACGTATCGCAGCTAAACATCACATTGCACAGGACTGTCAGCAGAAAAACAATATTAATGTAAGAAATACAATCACTAAACATTCTTGCCTAGAGTTGGCTTCTTCTGAAAGAAATGCGTTACAGATTGGTTTCTATGTTTCATCTTTGAGCATGTACAGTATCTAACTGTCCATTAAATAATATATGGGACCAGGGGCTGGTCGCACTAACGAGAACAAAAAATGGGATTGGATCCGAATTAACTGGACTCGGATCATAAACAGATGTTGGATCCAATTCTGGAGGTACGCACAGCGTAACTAGGGAAACTGACCAATGAGAACGAGAAGCGAACATGTCTGTCAAATTTATATACAGCCTAAGATCACAATAACGGTAGGAAGAAATGGCAAATAAAAAATAACAACAATATGAAAACATGTCGATTATATGCCACTCAAATGTAAGTGGGCACATTATTTAAAAAAAAAAAAAAAAAAATTTAGATATATCTTTGTACCTTTTTTATTTTAAAGTACCTAGCTGATATTTACTGAGGTGGCCGCCACTAGGGCAGCAGTGTGGAGTAGTGCTTAGGGCTCTGGACTCTTGACCAGAGGGTTGTGGGTTCAATCACAGGTGGGGGACACTGCTGCTATACCCTTGAGCAAGGTACTTTACCTAGATTGCTCCAATAAAAACCCAACTGTATAAATGGGTAATTGTATGTAAAAAAATAATAATAATAATATGATATCTTGTAACAATTGTAAGTCGCCCTGGATACGGGCATCTTCTAAGAAATAAATAATAATAATAATAATAATAATAATAATGTTAGCTACGCCCCTGGTAGTCCGTAAGATTTCTTCCTTTGTTCCACAATTACTTCTTCTCACTCTGTAGTCCTGTTTGCTCCTCTCCTCTTAGACCAAGAGCTGCAACCTCACAGACCTGTTATACTCCACTTGTAATTGCTTAACACTCAATTTAATTTGATTCCCTTCACCTGGATGCCTTGTAATAGTGCTAACCCAGGTGATGCTGGGATTTCTGCAGACCAATGACCTCTAGTGGTGAGCACGCTGGTACTGCAGTCTATTTTACCACTTCTTTTATACAAGTCCTGTCAAGGGGAATAATGCTTTACTGTGCCATAAACTAACATACTTCCCTTCAGTTACTTTGCCACAGCAGTTACTTCAGTTATACCTCAAGGTATACCTATAAGGGTCAGTGTAGGTGTGAGATATCTTCCTGAACTGGGGGCTATTATTTTAGGAGCAGGAGTCCTGTAATAGATAAAATAACAGATGTCCTGCAATGCAGTTCATCTTTGGGTTCTGGGGCATTTCATAACCCACTGGAGCTTCAGTCTCGTGGTTTACGATGTCACAGAACCCCTGAATTAAATATTTTTCTCATAATGCGCTGCAGCCAGTCTGTTACTTTTTATACTACATATATGATGAAATATGTATTATATGTAATATATTTGGTGATCCAAAATAGAAGAATACTGAAGAATCCATATATTACACTGTATTTTTAAATATATTGCAATATACAGTGGGACCTTGATTAATGGTCACTTCAGTCCATCAGCGATCAAGGCATTTTTGCCATCCTGATTTGTACTCATTGAATCAACCTTCAATATGAAGTCCACCCACTATTACAGATTACGAGCACCATCTGCACTCATGTTAAATTACGTCACTTACACGATCATCATACTGTACACTGCCAATGAGTTTTCAAAAGGAAAAAAGAAAGAACTTTGTGGATGCAATTAGCTGGGTTTGCTGAAGATGGTTCTATTTGTACCTAATAAAATGTTGCTCTCTTACAGACACCAATGGACAATAAACTGGCCCATCCTTCAATGCTGTCCTTTGATCTGCAGTGCAGGTGTAACATATCTTGTAATACGACACAAACAGCTCACAAGTTACAAAGAAATATCCAGCGAGGAAAAGGAGAGAGCTACAAAAAGCACCACTTTGTGAAAGCAAAGTAAAAGTGTTGCTATCTTGTGTTCTCTGCGAACATGTTGTGACGGGGAGCCCCACCCCTATGTATATTTGTGCACTATTTTTTATGATTTATTTGTATTATGATTTATATTATATATGACGTCGAAAAGCCATGTTTTGTTTTGTTTGTAGGACGACCGTCCGCCATTTCTTGTTTCTGTTTTTAAATGCCTTGTGGGAATGCGTGACTATCAGCTACTGATTATTTAACTGGCTGACAGTCACACAGACTTAATAAACTTGTGCAGACGATGACCGAGGGGTAATAAGATCATTAATAGCTAGTTAACCCCTCGGCCAGAATGTAAAAGACCTGCAGTTTGGCTGCACACAGAGAAGTGTGTTCGTGAGTGGAGAACGGGTGAGGATTAATAATAATAATAATAGTAAAAAGATAATAACTAGCATACTGTTACTCTGTATTGTTTGTTTGGCCAACGTGCTCTTTTGTTTTGAAAGTGTATTGTGTTTGTATTAAATAAAGCACTGAGCACCGTAACGTCTCAGTTTGACCTGCCATTACCTGTTTGTTGTAGTTTCTGAATTGCTGTGTGTGTAAGCCTCTATGTTTTCCTATTACTGCCTTTGCAGTTAGAGGAAAAAAAAGCAGTGCACTTTTATTCCTGCCTAACACACCGCAGCTCCTTGAGCCTGTGATCCACTCTGGCATACGCTATGCGCTGCCACATTGTTTGACTGCACACGGTCCAGAACCAGGTTATCGCTGCTCTGATTACCTACCGCAGCCACTCGAGTCTGTGTATCCACCCTGGTGTATGCTATGCGCTACCCTGGGTTGTGTTGACTTCACGCAGTTAAGGCTACGCGCTTCTCAGTGCTTCGGCGCCCTCAGTGTTTAGATGCTCCAGCCTCAGTGCTTAGCGCCACAGCATGTCAATAACACCTGCACTCGGTGCCCTGATCCTTCGGTGCACCAGTACTGTATTCTACCTCACTCAGTGTCCTCGGTGCTTCTGCACCCTTGGTGCCTGAGTGCTTCAATACACAGGTCTACACCCTCTAGTGTTTAAACAACACCCTAGGTGCTGCGCAGACATCACGCATGGCTAAAGTCCATGCTTGCACGTCCTGCACAACGTCCCCTGCTAGCACGGCTGAGCCGTACGCGGCATTGGGAGCCCCTGGGCAGGCAGCAAGCTCAAGCCCCTGCTCTGGCCCCAGCTTAGCCGATAACGCTGGCCCCGTAGCTGACCCCGAATGCACCGGTGGTTCCCCCGGATGTTACAGAACCGGATGTCAGCATTGCTGAGGAGGACCATGATGCGATTCTGTCGTGGCCCCTACCTCCCCTGACAATTTCTTGGACCAGCGGTTGAGGAATTGCTGCAGCGCACTCACCGAGAACGTAAGGCGTCTCGACAGGCAGCCTCAATGCTCCTCTCCTGTACTCTGGTACGGGAGAGAACGAGACACTGGCGTCCACCGTACTCGCCAGGCTGTCCGGCTGGGTGAATGGTTTATCACACTGGACCAAAAGAACGCGGATTCCACGTTCCTATTCGTCCAGCACACAGGAAGTATCTCTGTTTTGCCTTTCAGGGGAGCGTCTTTGAGTTTTCCATGCTGTGATTCGGCCTCTCCTTAGCCCCCCGCAGGCAGAGGAGTTTGCGGATCCTGGTCGGATCACTGGACATCCCTGCACATAAATGTGTGGGAGCTGAGAGCAGCCCACGAGTGGACCAAAGCGTTTTTTTACCGCTGGTCCAGGCCTTTCTTGAAAAGGTCCGGTTAGAGGAAACGTCAGTTCTCCTAGTGGCCCAACAAGTGGCCCAAGAGAATCTTCAGAGGTGCCTCGATGTGTTATATTTGTACTGTGGCTAGCTGGGCTATGCCACATACTTTCTCCAGGTCGCATCGGTCGCCCTCACGGGTTTGATGGAAAAAGAGAAATGGCTTCCTTTGGATGACAGTTTTATCCTCTCGATGGGCGGGACCGAGTGCATCATCCCAGGAGGGGCCTATCAGCAGCTCTGGTATAGAGAGCTCAGCAATACCTACCCAATGGGCAGTCATATCCCATACGTAATGTCATTGCTGGCCGTCTTCTCTTTCAGGGAACCAGGGTCATGGAAGTAACCTAATGTTTTTCACCTTCAGAATTGTTTACCCTCATGAACCACACAAAGACACTGAGGTTCATGATATGAATCTTTACTACTTTGATACACCTGCAATCAATGAAGTCAGAGACTCCTATATAGACTGCTGGAACTCAAACTAGATCCAGCCATATACATATGAGATATCTACAAAAGAGGTCAAGTTATACAGCAAAAAGGGTTAGCCCTGTAAAGATGTGCAGTGATGTAAAAAAGACACAATTAGGCAAACATACCCTCACTTGTTATTCATGATGCTACTAGTTCATACTGTAATAGAAAGGAGTGCCAAGTTTGCCCCAATTGTTTCTTGTTTAACTTTTTAATTACATATCCGAGGGGATAAAATAGTAATCCAAGTAATCCAATTAGGGAGTTATCCACTCCCTAATGCATGGAATAGGGAGTGGTTAACATGTAGAAAACAGAAAGTACTGATTAGAGGAGAAACCTCAAAATGGAGTGAGGTAACCAGTGGTGTACCACAGGGATCAGTATTAGGTCCTCTGCTATTCCTAATCTACATTAATGATTTAGATTCTGGTAAGCAAACTAAATTAGATTTGCAGACGACACAAACACTGTTGCAGCAGCAAAGGTCATTCAAAATGATGTAGACAGCATTCAGAACTGGGCAGACACATGGCAAATGACATTTAATAGAGAAAAGTGTAAGGTACTGCAAGCAGGCAATAAAAATGTGCATTATTAATATCATATGGGCGATACTGAAATTGAAGAAGGAATCTATGAAAAAGACCTAGGAGTTTATGTTTACTCGGAAATGTCTTCATCTAGACAATGTGGAGAAGCTATAAAAAAGGCCACAAGATGCTCGGATATATTGTGAAAAGTGTTGAATTTAAATCAAGGGAAGTAATGTTAAAACTTTACAATACATTAGTAAGACCTCTGGTCACCTCGTTACAAAAAGGATATTGTTGCTTTTGAAAGAGTGCAAAGAAGAGCAACCAGAATTATCCCAGGATTAAAACACATCTTGTATGCAGACAGGCTAAAAGAATTGAATCTGTTCAGTCTTTACCAAAGAAGACTACGCTGTGATCTGATTCAAGCATTCAAAATTCTAAAAGGTATAGACAATGTCGACCCAGGGGACTTTTTTGACCTGAAAAAAGAAACAAGGACCAGGGGTCACAAATGGAGATTAGATAAAGTGGCATTCAGAACAGAAAATAGGAGGCACTTTTTTACACAGAGAATTGTGAGGGTCTGGAACCAACTCCCCAGTAATGTTGTTGAAGCTGACACCCTGGGATCCTTCAAGAAGCTTCTTGATGAGATTCTGGGATCAATAAGCTACTAACAACCAAACGAGAAAGATGGGCTGAATGGCCTCCTCTCATTTATAAACGTTCTTATGTTCTTAAAACTGTCATCCAAAGGAAGCCATTTCTCTTTTTCCATCAAACCCAGGAGGGCGACCGATACGACCTCGCGGTTGGTGGTCATCTTCTCTGATGTGAAATGAGTTGCAAGCTTTAAAACAGGATTATCAATGTAAATCAGTTTGGACTGTCCACAATGGCTTTCTATTCAACTGAGAAATAAGAAAATGATAAATATACTACAAATAGGCGAGAATAACCAAAGGCTGATGAAAAACCCTTCCTAACCAACCACTAACTGGCTATTCCGAGCAATAAAGGGGTGAATTATTAGAAAACAGCCCACAATACTGGCTTCCAAAGTTGCATAATGAAGGAAAGTGACACATTTAATACAGCTAAGAGAGAATAACACAATACTGTTGAAAACACTGTCGGAACCGTCCTTTTAATACCTGGTTGTTCAAAATAAACATTAAACAGTTTACTGTGACTTAGACAAAACATTAGAGATGTCCATCTGTTCAAAAAGATCAATTACTTGGGTTTTTCTTTTTGGTGTATTTGTTTAGCTTTCAACTTATTTTCATTAATATTGCTCTTTGCTCCTGTTTGACAGAGCAAAAGGTAATTAAAGGGGCGTGTCCCTCATTACCATAGGAATGAATACATGGATATTTGATTTTGTGCTCTGGAGCAAAACCAGTCTGGGATTAAATTACATTTTTGCACAAGAGAAAGCAGGGAACATATTAGTGTACAAAAAATGGAGCAAAATCTTTGGAAGATTATTTTCCTTTCATCCGGGACGCTGACATTTTTACTGCCATACCTGCGCACCAAGAGTGTAAACTGACTCCACTTCAAAACCGCCTTCAATTATCAGTGTATATGATGTGCTAGATATTGTGTATCTGAGTTTACTGATCCTGTTACACACCGCTGCTGCCCGTTATCTTTATTTATTAATATTTTTTATTAATTTTCAATAGATAACATGACATCATGTGACAGAGAAAGAATGAATCTTGGTTATAAATCTCCCTCCTGACCTGTGAGGGCGCTGTGTAAAGGGAACAGTGTGCCCCGGACTGGATGGTTTGGCAATTCATTCCAGGGAAAGGTGGAAGTCCGCCATCTAGAAAGGGGGCGGAGCCACAGTACACCAAGTCATCGCCCCAGACGGGAGGAAAAGCGATTGCACTCGCTAACCAAGGGGGCGTGGCTGAAGGTACAAAAGGGGATGTGGTCAAACGAACTGTTCCTTTGTTATGGTTGCGAAAGAACCACTGAAGGACCACTTGCACCAAAGCACTCACTCTGGACTTGTGATCATGTTTGTGTTCTGTGTGTGTTTATACCGCGTTTATTATTTCGGGGACTGTACCCTGTGGTTTAAACTGTGCAATACACATTTCTATTGCGCATGAGTTTCCATTACTCTATTATAATACACACTGCTGTGTATTGCCAAGGATATTATTTACGGTTGCCAAACGACCTGGATTATAAAAACAAATAAAGCGTTGTTTGGACCATGAACTTTGTTGATTGTCATCTGTTTACACATTGCATCACCTGTACACCTGCACACTTTAAACCACTTTGACACACGTCAATATTAAACTACTAACAATAATTAATTCACAAAAACATTCATAAATATGTTAATACATTTAAGAAAAGTCCCCCACCCCCACCCAATACAGCTTTATAATAAATTATGTTGAAATAAAAATAGTTAAAAATAAACAGTTCCTGCCACACCTTGTGTTAAGAGCCACTCACATGCTGTTAATCCAGGCCTAGAAATTGATATACATTGATTGCCACATGTGTGGGCTTACAGTGTGTGCTGTGCAGTAGCTGCATAACGGAAACACACATTTCTAGTGCGCATGAGTTTCCATTACTGTATTATAATCAAATAGTACGCACTGTTACATTTAGTTGTGTTACAGATTGAGGAACTGTTCAGTGTTAGTTTCAGAGATTAAGTGAACAGCATTCTAATATGCCTTGGAAAGTGAACTTAATCATGATATGTAAGTATTATATCTTTGATACGTGTTTTTTTTTATGTAGGAAAATTTGAAATGTTGCTTTTCTTATTTGGAAAATGATTAATTTGTTTTTCAGTTTTTGCACTTGGAGACGTGCTACTGGTTTTGACAGGTATGTGTGTCTCTGACACGTTCACATAATAAGATACAATGATTTAATGCATGATTACATTAGAAATACATAACATTTAGAGTGAAATTCACAAAGATATTTACTCTGAAGTGTCTTCAGCACCATTATTCCTGTTAGAATAAACACACACACAATGAAGTTACTCAACCTGAAATAAACAACTCAGGCATTGAATTCTTAGGTATTCTTATGATGTTTATTTCTAGTTTTCTAACATTAATGGGCGTCTTTCTCATTTCAGAAAGAAGTGCAAATGATAGTTGAGAGTAAAGGTCTTTGTAGATTTCACCCTTGTGTTTTTCTACCAAATAACATCATTGTTATTATTCCAAAATGCTTGAGCCAGAGCAAATTTCAAATTACTACATGCAATAAACATATGTTTATAAAATTACTGATAAATGTATTAATATTTGGTCGATGGCGGCTTTTTTCTTGTATTGTCAAACTGATAAATCTGCTTTTACGTGTCTCTAGTTTTAGCCACGTTCATAAATAGAGACACTTAATTCAAACTTTGTCTTGTAGTGAAGTCCTCAACATCTTCACTTATTTACACTTCTTACATAACATCAATAACACAAATGCACATAACCATAACAAAAAACAGTAAAAAAAAAAACTTCCTCCTGGTTACATTTTACTGATAACTTTTATGAACATAAAAGGGTGTTTTCTGAAAAGAAATACTCTTACTGAATTTTCTGAAAACTGCAAGTTTCAAACAGATTGGTATGCACTGAATGTCCAGTGTCTATAAGAAGTTCAATCTCACTTCAATAAGTGTCCATATGCCCATGTTCTTATTTGCTTATCAGATTGTTCTCTCTCCTGGTATTTTTTACATTGTTTAAATACATTTTTACAGAGCCACTTTGTACAGCAATGATTCAGATTGGGAAAGCACCTGTAGTGGAAGGGGAGAAGGTTGAATTCAAATGTGTAATATCAGCTGTGCACAGAGAACAATCAAAGAAGAAGAATTGGTTCCATTTGTATAAAAACAGAGAGAAGATCAGCTCACTGCCGGATTCCGGAGCAATAGGAGCTGTCACATTTATAAAACAAGACATCAGAAAGAATGATGCTGGAAAATATACCTGCATGTATGGAATTGAGAATCCAGGAGATGTGAAAAACATCAACCATGGGTCTTCAGTTAACCTCAATGTACAAGGTAAGTACAGCAGCAAACAATGGTGAAACAGCTGAATGTAACTTTTCTGTGAAGGAAATTAATTGATACTAATACAGCAAATAACAAAACCAAATTTGAAAATGCTTGGCTTTGTTCTTTAAGAGGTTAATTACTTTTTAAATACATTTCTATTACAACTGCTTTTAGATCCTACATCATTCAACTGATGTTATTTTCCAGATTTGTAGTTTTTAAATGAGTCTTGAAATTGTATTCACATTTTTTATACTAAATTTCCCATACACTAGACTCACTAATACAAACTATGCTATGGTCATTAAGTGTTTGCTGATATCGGCAAAGTTACATTTTATAATTGTGTGAGAATATATAAAATAGCTGTTTATATAAGATGTTTTATTAAAATGGTTATTACTGAATTTGCATTTAATATAACTTAGAAAATATTAAACATAAGTCTAGAGGAGGTGTTTCTAATATGGTACAGATTATGATCAAGCCATTAATCTGAACAGGGTTTGGATTAGTAAGAGTCTACTGTTTGTTATTTATAGACACACTCACACTTCAGCTAGACAAACAGAGTGCAGTTGAAGGAATGGATGTATCATTTAAATGTATGATGCCAGCTGAACTCAGAGAAGCAACAGGAAAAGATAACTTTTTCCATCTATATAAAAATGGAAGCCTTGTCGATTCACAACCTGATCCCAAAGGCGAACCAGGTGTTGAGTTTTCCATAAAAAATGTTAAGAGGAATGATACTGGAAACTACACCTGTGTCTATGGAAAAGAGAAGCTTGTAAACTCAGCAAACAGCAAACGCAGTCGCCTAGTCTACCTTCATGTGACAGGTAAGGACTGAGCTGAATACTTTGTGACACAGTGGGGTTGATTCAATTGATCTAAACTCTGGCACATGCGGCCTCCATCTTTCAATCATCAGTTGAGGGGACTTTGTGAAAACCAACATCTGTAATGTTTGTGAGTCTTCTTTACAGTATTTTTGAATAAGATGAAACTAACAACACATGTCCCAGATGGGGCTCTGCTAAAATTAAAAATACACTTGAGACATATGTTATAGGCAAATAGAACTGAATCTCCATACATTTTTGTCTGCTTGATGACAAATTAACTAGCACTATATATATACACACACACACACACACACACACATTAGGCTCAAAACAATTAATTGATTGCTCGAAGCTGATGTTGATCAAAAAAAAAAAAAAAATGGTTTCATGTTGATAGAGTGAAATACAATGAAAGCACTTGGAAGTGGAACAAACCACCTATAGTCCGTATCCATAGCAATGTAGTCTAACACGTTTGCCTAGAAAAGTCTAGAGATATATTTTGCATGATTTATTGGTATAGAACTTCTGACAGACATATCTATGACATTAGTCAGTGTTATATATATATATATAATCAACCTATTGCTTTATCAATAATACTCATACCTGCTGCGACTACATTTTCAACCTACACCATTTTTAAACCCAGGATAATTCTGGCTGCTCTTCTTTGCCCTCTTTCTAGAGCAGCAATATCCTTTTTGTAACGAGATGACCAGCACTGAACACAATATTCTAGAAGAGGTCATGCTAATGCATTGTACAGTTTTAACATTACTTCCCTTGATTTAAATGCAACTCTTTTCACTACATATCCCAGCATTTTGTTGGCCTTTTTTATAGCTTCCTCACATTGTCTAGATGAAGACATTTCTTTGTCAACATAAACTCCTAGATCTTTTTCATAGGTTCCTTCTTCAATTTCAGTATCTCCCATATCGTATTTATAATATGTACATTTTTATTGCTTGTATGGAGTACAATGTGTCTGCCCAGTTCTGAATGCTGTCTAGATCATTTTGAATGACCTTTGCTGCTGCAACAGTGTTTGCTGCTCCTCCTATTTTTGAGTCGTTTGCAAATTAAACAAGTTTGCTTACTATACCAGAATCTTAAGTCATTAATGTAGATTAGGAAGAGCAGCGGGCCTAATACTGATCCCTGTGGTACACCACTGGTTACCTCGCTTCTCCTCTAATTAGTACTTTCTGTTTTCTACATGTTAACCACTCCCTAATCCATGTGCATGCATTTCCTTGAATCCCTACTGCGTTCAGTTTGAGAATTAATCTTTTATGCGGGACTTTGTCAAAAGCTTTTTGGAGATGTAAATAAACCATGTCATATGCTTTGCGATTATCCATTGTCGATGTTGCATCCTCAAAACAACTCCAACCACATTTATCAAGACCCAGCAGATGTATGGGATAGGCAAATGTGACTAAGTTTGTTTATCATAAGTTTCCTTGAACTTCATGAAATCACTTATTTTAAAGTACTCCAAGTTTTAGAATGCAAAGTAAGTTCTTAAGTTGTTAATAATCAAGGCACTAATTGATTAATATACTGTATATACATTATAATTGAATCAGAATGATCACAGCTCTGATTATTGCTGGTACATATGGACAATTTCATACCAGATTAAACCAACTCCAAAAACTAGGCTTTCTGTAAAACTTGTTTATGGTGCTTGGTGTACCTGCGCAACAAACAACAATGTATGTCTTCACTGTGGAGCATATTGTATGTACCGTATTCACATACTGCAAGATCAAGGCACTGTAAAAACAGGACTGAATTACATTTGTTTTGAACACATCTTGATCAGGCTTTTATGACAATAGGTTATTAGTGAATTATAGAATCTGTTTACACATATTTAACTGGATCTTACAATGAATCCCATTTGTATGTGGATCCCCCCAGGATCTGTTCCAGCTCCATACCTGGGTGCAGGTGTAGGTTCTGTGGTCCTTGTGCTGCTGTTACTGCTGATAGGAGGAGTGCTGAAGTGGCTGCAATCCAAACGAGGTAGGGCACAGCATTCTTCGCCACAATGGATACAAATTAAGTATGTTTAAATGATGGGGACTTCTTCATCTCGCTGTGTCAATTTATTGTGACCCTCAATCATGTTCAATTCTATATTAAAGTTTGATTCCTGGGTGAGTTTTTACTGCAGTCTTCCATTGTTCAGCCTTTGGTGCAAAAATGTACCTTGCTGTTACTGATGCATAGTGTAGCTGTTTTCACCTCCATTCAAACTAGGAAACTAATCTATTTGATACAATGTCATTCCAGACCTTGCTGTCCAGACTGGACCTGTGTACATCATGGTGGTAAGTCCTATATATTACATGTCTCTCAAACAATTTGCTTGTATATATATACAGTTTTTTTTTCAGATTAAAATAGATACATTTCCATTATTTATCATTCATTAAATACACTCACAAAACATTGGATATACAGACTCTCGGATAATAATCCAGGTACAGTGGAACGTCACATATCCAACCATCACATGACCACCCTGATCAATTAACTGCCTCTCTAAATAAATAAATAAATAAATATTACAATTAGGCTACGAGAATAATGGTATTGGCAGCAAGTGCAGCGTCCGCGATGGAAGCAGAAAGAAAGCGTTATAGCAATCCGCCTTCTGGTGCGTTCCCCTTTAAGAGAGACGGGCTGTGTGCGCGTGTCAGTCAGCTGTGTGTAGCAGTGACATTCAGAAAGCTTTGTGTTTTACTCTTTTTTTGTGCAATGTGTTTATATGATGGAGCGCACGGTTGCAGATATTGGCAGCATGTTGTTGTAGATGCATTTGAATTAAACAAAACAAGCTTCATAAACGCAATGCTTACCGGCCGTTTGTTTAAAATAGCTGAAGCAATATTTAAACCGATCTTCTTATCGGTTGTTGGCAATATCAAGAAAGAGCGCAAAGTACCGTGACAGAGATAATAAGAAAGCAAAACCATGGAGGCAGGGACTTCTAGAGTTAAGAAAGAAGCCATCAGTTGCAGGTTACTGTACATTTACCGTTTGTTTTGTATTTTTTTAAAAAAAAAAGCTTTGCATGGAGATGGCTTAGCCTAATTAACCTCATTTACTGTTGCTTACTTTTAAAGTAAAGAATTTCCCCATCTTTAAAGCAGTTTGCATGCTGTTTTTGTTCACTAACCTATTTATGGATGTGTAAATGCTTTTACTATAGATGTTCGCAAATCCGACTTTTTCACATATCCGCCTATACCCCAGTCCACTGGGGGTCGGATATGCGACGTTGTACTGTATTGTTATTATTACTATTTTATTTAGAATTAAAATGTTCTTTTAGACCTTATGTAATGAGTTGAGTGATTTGAATTTGTGTCAGGAAAGGGACATTTGACATCTTTGGTTTCCATTGACTAATGCTACATTTCCCCCTGTAAACAGGCTGTAGGTAATAACTCTCAGTTGAGGAGTGTATATGTTAAACTCAGAGTCAGGATTCAGTCAATCACTGGCAAAAATAACCATTTTGCGATATGAGCTTTTAAAAACTATCAAAGAATGAATTGAAATGTTATTTCTGCCTTTTAGCAAATTATTTTGCTCAAATTGCGAAACAGAAGTTACCAAACAATCAAAGAGCAAAACAGAAAAGAAGAGGCAGCTTGTGAAATGTGCTTTGAACAAATCTACCGCTCTACAATCTGCAGCTGCTACGTCGTTTCCCTTCTGGGTCAATACGTTCCTGCAACGGAGTCTTGTCGTCTTCCAGACTGACCGACTTCCCGACCCTGGCCAGCCCATCCAAAGAACTCTACTTTCGCTGCTTAGCGCCCTCACAGGCTGGGAGGGAGATTTACAACCAAGATTCATTATATTTCTGTCACATAGGCCCACTGTGACCACATATCTGTTGCATTGTGGAACAAAACCTTCACCATTTCATTCTCAAATGGCAATGAGAGTGAGCTACTGACATCACAAAATGAATGGCTGACATTTCTTTTTCAGGGAACCAGGGTTACAACTCGTAACCTAATGTTCTCTTTCAATCTCAAAATGTCAACCATTACGAGTTGGGAAATGTATACCCAAGCTGTCACAGTGAGCCAAAGCAGCCAAAAGCCTTGCCCTGGTGCTAGCCTAACTGTCATGCTTCCACCCAAGAGGGCAAGCAGCCTCAAGGACTTTGGACCCCACCGAAGGTGCCGCTGAACCAGCAACATTCAGTCGATAAAACCTTATAAATGTCTGTGGTGTGGCCCATGCTTTACATATGTCTGGCAGGGATGTCCCATGAAACACTGCCCAAGACGTCATAGTACCTCTAGTGGAGTGAGCTATAACATTACTCAGCGAGGGTAAGTTAGCCAGCTCATAAGCTAACTCAATGGTATCCACTATCCAATGCGACAACCATTGCTTGGAAAGTGCCTGACCCTGAGTACGCGAACCACAACATACTGATAACTAGGTTGTTTGTTGCCATGAGTTAAACTTGTCCATGTAACACCTCAGCACCCTGCCAGGGTAGAGTGTGTTAAGTCTGTGATTTTCTTCAGAAGTGAAAGGGGGCAGATGGAATGCCTCCAATTCCACCAACTGGTTCAGGTGAAACTGCAAAACAACCTTAGGCAGAAAAGCTGGGTTAGTGCGCAAAGTAACCTTATCATTATCATACCTTAAAGGAATCCTCTACCGTGAGAGCCTGTAACTCACTGACACGCTCTATTAAAAGACAAGTATTTAGGGTCCACTGACTGGAGAGGTTCAAAGGAAGCCTTTGTGAGAGCCTCTAGGACTAAGTCCAGATACCAGGAAGCAACCATTGGTTTAAGGGGAGGGCAGAGCTTCCTAGCCCCTTTCTAGAACTGCACTGCCAAAAAATTAGCTCCGGGAGACAGAGTCAATTTTGACGTAGCCCACGGATATAACAGTCAGGTACCCCTTCAACGTAGAGGGGGACATACCTTCCTCTAGGAGGTCCTGTAAAAACTGCTGAATAACCTGTATGGAGCAGGAGGTGGGGTCATGGTCTCCCTCCAAGCACCACTCCTGGAAAATCTTCCCATTTATATGAATACTGAGACCTCGTTGAAGAGGCTCTAGCATTCTCAAAAAAAAAAACGAAACTGGAAACAGCAGCCGCTGCTCCTCAGCAATCCGCACTAAAAACACACAGCCATGTGATTTAGTTCAAAGTATAATCAATACAGAAATAAGAACTACCGTCACATCCAAAGGAAGGGGCAAGCCAGCTTCCAAAGAAGAATACGGGACGTAATAACTAGCCAAAACAGTCTTGAAGAGAAAGAGATTCTCGCAAAAACAGAACAAGTGGAAGCACGTCTGCTCAGGTTAGAGTGAGGAATCAAATGGCAAAGGTTTTGTTCCACAATGCAATAGGTATGTGGTCATAGTGGGCCTATCAGGCAGCTTTTTAAATATGTGCTCAGGTCATGTGACACAAAGGCCATTTCCCAACTCGTAATGGTTGACATTTTGAGATTGAAAGGGAAAATACAGTTTTAGAAGAAATAACGAACATAATTAAAAATGGATTGTTTTATTCATATTGCAAAATCAAATGTCAGTCTACGCTGGTCTAATCACTGTTTTTTAAGTGAAAGAAAGAAAGAAAGAAAGAAAGAAAGAAAGAAAGAAAGAAAGAAAGAAAGAAAAGTATGCTTATTAAACATTTATAATATTCTGCTAAATTATAGGAAGTGGTGAACTACCACTTTTTAGAAACCATGTTTTACAGACCCGATCTGCACCAGACAGTGCAAACTCTTCTTAAATGTTTTGATTTTCAAAATAAACCATATTGAGAACTCCTCTGGGTTACTGAGCCTCATTTTAAAGCACTATTTTAATTGTTTAGATAATAATAGTCAGGCATAATTAAAGTAGTTCCATCAAATTAGATACATACTGTATAAAGAAACCATAATACTACAAAAAAATCACTGTATTTGTTTTTGCAGGGCTTGCTGCTGAGGCATTTAGAATTGCACTTAATGTCCTTATGCGCACAGAACTACTTCTTTGTTTGACAAAAAAATGAAGCAGCTGCTGCTGCTGTACGAAGATAAAGTTTGTATTCTTTGGGTACTTCCTCCAAATTAGGAATGGGCTATCGGACAATTGAAAATCAATTCAGCTGAAAAAGTGCTGCAGAGATCCTCCAGCAGACCGAAGACTGAAGAAGCTGTCTCATCTTTTATGTTTCATTCTTTGGTTGTTTGGTATTTTACATTTTGTAATTTCAGCACACTAATTGCTGAAAGATCGAAATAATCTTTCATTTCGTCCTTTAATCATTTTTAAATGCTCAGATCGTGATTGACTCTGAGTGTAACATATACATGGTGTAGAGGAACGTTGAGAGTGTCTAATGCCTCATTCACACAACCTAAATAATTCATGATAATCACATGATGAAACCACAACTGTGAACAAAGTGAATGATAATGACATGGTTTCAACACATTACGCATTGTTTAGGTATTGTTTTAGTAATGTGGAAAGGGTATAACAAGAAGATATTATGCAGCTACTGGTATATATTTACAGATCGATAAAAGGCCCTTTTCTTTTATTTGTTTGTATCTCTTTGTTTGGACAGTTTGTTTAGTACCTTTTAGCCATCCTGACCTCTCTCCAATCTGTTAATTTATTGCAGAATAAGCTGGAGCAGACTTCAAAGCAACAGGACGACACACTCACCTACTCAGAAATAAACACTGCCCGTGTCACCAAGAAGAAACCCAGCTCTGCACCTGATGAAGACAATGTAACATACGCAACAGTTAAAACTTCCACATACTGAAAACCACTGGGGAAAAATGAATGTTGTTTTGAAAAATACCTGAATAGTCAATGCATTAAAATGGTATTTCCCTTTTATCTATGTACTCTCTGCTTTCATTACTACCAGAATGATCATACAGAGTCCGATCAGAGGGAGACACTTTAGTTCTTGTCCCAGAAGTGGCAAACCAATGAAGATATAAATAATCTGTATAAATGGGTAATTTAATGGGTAATGTAAAAATAATGTGATATCTTGTAACACTTGTAAGTCGCCCTGGATAAGGGCATCTGCTAATAAATAAATAATAATAATAATAAAAAAATAATAAAATGTGTCAAACAATAGAAGACACACTGATAGCAATTCCATCAATGCTGGGAGGCAACATTTCTATGAAACCTTCTGCACAGGTTCTAGTGTTTAAATAGCTAGTAGTATACTGTGTGTTTCCCTGTAGGAGTGTGGGATTCTTAATCAATGCTAACACACAATGCATTTCTTAATCAAAGCTAACACACAATGCATTTCTTAATCAAAGCTGACACACAATGAGGTGTGGTGTGAATGCAAAAGTGTCTAAAATTGGGTTAATTTGGCAACAAACTGCCAGTGTGCTTGAGAGAGTCCCAGGACTGAATGTCCAGCTTGTAAGTTGTTTAGAATTGTAAATAGTATTCTTTCCTTTCAAAAGAACTTGATAAAAGCTTTGAGACCCTAATCTGTTGTGTTATGAATGAAATTCAGTTATAATTCTTATTTCCTGTTTTACATGTGATTCCTATTCATACTGTAAAACAATTAGATGTATTTCAATAACCAGAAGCGGGTTACATAGACCCCAGTTAGCAGCAGTGCTAATTTACCTTACCTAAGGTACACAGGCAGTCCATGGTTAGTGCTCATGTGGGTCTGTTGAATCAGCCACATCTCTGAGCTACAGCGACTTCATCATGGCTCTGTATGTATTTAACTTCATTGTTATAAAGTGTACAATATGCATTTGTGTGGTTGTGTTTTCTGTTATCTATGATCTCAACTCACTGTTTTTTTTTTTCATCAGGGCAACCACCACCGGACATGTTTTGTATTGATGGTCTTTTATCATTTCTGTTTTAAATACTGTGGTTTGCTTAAGTGAGGTTCTCTGTCATTCTTGTCACCTCGCTACACATGCTAAAATTAAACACTGCATATGCCTTGCACAATGAGGCTGTGAGTAGCATTGGCTTTCTCAGAACTTCTGTCTAATGTCTAAAAATAATTAATTTTTGTTTGTAACTTCATATTAGTCATTTCTATTTCACCTCAGCCATGCATTGCATGCTTTGTGCTTTCAGAGTCAGGGGTGCTGAACCCAGCATCTGGTTTCATTGCTATATACTGAGCTGCATGCACAACATGTGCCTAACTGTTGTTATGATGCTCATGTTATCCGCCTGTTCCTCAAACTGTCACTAAGTCCTGGTCATTGTCCTGCAGCTAAATTTAGTGAGAAAAGATTGTTATAGACAAAATAATGGAACATTGTATTGTAGCCATGAGCTGTACATTTGCATTTGTTCCCTTTATAACAGAAGTGAATAAGTAAAGACATTGAAAGGAATGCGTGTCTGAATGATTCTGATTCTGAAGTGTAGTTAAGTGTTCATGTTTAAATATAATTATACAGGTTCCAGTTCAATATGCTGTCCTTCCAACTCTGCCCATGATTGCTTCAGAAGAACCCCAGCAACTCATCCAGCATGTTTCTGAAATCCATTCCAGGTTGCCCTTGTCCACAAACTGGTAAAGAGTCAGTTTAGGAACAGAGATGATAAGTATGTCAGAAGATGTGGTGGACATACTGTAGGGGACATCTTGAAAGCCTTGGAAGAAATTAGAGGGGAGTGAAAGACCTGAGGGCGGCACGGTGGCGTAGTGGTTAGTGCTGCTGCCTCACAGTGCCAGGGTCCTAGGTTCGAATCCGACCTAGGGTACTGTCTGTGTGGAGTTTACATGATCACCCCGTGTTCGCGTGGGTTTTCTCCGGTTTTCTTCCTCCCAAAGTCCAAAGACATGCTGTCTAGGTTGATTGTTCACTCTAAATTGCCCACTGTGTGAGTGAGTGTGTGTGTGGTGCCCTGCGATGGACTGGCGTCCCGTCCAGGGTGTAGTCTCTCCTAGCGCCCTGTGTATGCCGTGTTAGGCTCCGGCTCACCGTGACCCTGTAAAGGAAGTAAGCGGTTAATGATAATGGAAGGATGGATGAAAGACCTGAAGGCCACTATTCACTAGATTGTGAAAGAGTGGCCAGCCCAACAGAAAGACAGGGACAATGTAATTCAGAATCAGAAAAGTGCGCCTCCTTCAGCCAGGAACAGGAATGTGGTGAAATATGCTGGGAGTGTGGGTGTGTCCTGCTGTTTCCTTCAGTGGAGCTGCTGATCTGTCCTGCAAATGCGTTATGGGAAATTAGATGTATATAACAGAAAGATAGGCGTGCCAATGTGTAATTGGTACTGGTCCCCATGTATTTATCCCCCATATTTATCATAGCCTGTGAATTTGGTAACATTGTGCTAGGAATGGATTTGCTTGTTAAGTATGTCTTGGTGCTGGACATTACATATATAAAGTGCTTTTTGATTTTACAGGTCAATATTGGGGGGGGGAGTATTCTACCCTGGTCTGTTTATTATTCAGGCTCAGGTTGAAGGAATGCTGGTTCCCTCCTAGATAGTCATCACTATTTACTGGCCTGACTGGTCAGAAGGCAGTGTTCTGGTTAGAGTAGCCACTATTACTATTAAAATTAAAATATGATAAAGGGATTGATTTGTGAAAGTTTATAGTAAGAACTGCTGAGGAACATTGTAGAAACACCTCTAAAGAACATACCGAGCTATCTTGGTGGAAGGTGCAGTTCAGCTACTGGTCAGGGTTTCTGAGATGGGAGCTGTAACAATGTTCTTACTCTCACCTCAGATAAATGTAGAGAAGTTATTGTGCTGGTATACCATCCACTTGATGTTTAGCCAAGCTAGTTAAGATGTCACCCTTTTGAGTGCCTGTCACAATGATGGCTGGTAGATGACGTCACAGACCTGGAAGATATATAAGGCAGTACTGAGGTATGAAAAAGCACTGCTTGCGCATTTATTTAATAAATGAAAAGTTAAAAAAAAACAAAAAAACTCTTTATCAAAACAAAACTGCTCATTGGCCAAACAAAACAGACAGATAAAAATTATAATAGAAAAACAAGTTTATAAAATGGCTTGGATAAATTGAGTGCTGTGATTGGCTGAACAAGAACACATGACCGTGCAGTAATAATTGTATTACCGCATGGCTATGACATCATAGACCAACTTACTTACCTGATCTATAAATATTACTACACCATAATAGTAACAATTATCTAAACAGTGTTTCTGTATGTAAAAATGTCAAAATACAACTGAAACAGTATTTAAATCACTCAACAATCTGTTTTTCATCTCTGTCACTAAGAATTACAGAAAAATTGGCAAAAATACTCTGGTATTTTATTATTATTATTATTCATTTCTTAGCAGATGCCCTTATCCAGGGCGACTTATAATTGTTACAAGATATCACATTATACATTATTTCACATTATACAGATATCACATTATTTTTACATACAATTACCCATTTATACAGCTGGGTTTTTACTGGAGCAATCTAGGTAAAGTACCTTGCTCAAGGGTACAACAGCAGTGTCCCCCACTGGGGATTGAACCCACAACCCTCCGGTCAAGAGTCCAGAGCCCTAACCACTACTCCACACTGCTGCCCCTATTTATTTAGCTAGAGAACAAAAAAGAACTCTGAGGCAAGCAGTAGCAGTAACACTATTCAAAAGCCATCTGAAAAATCACCATGCAAGTCTTACTCAGCATGTAATATCTATACACATTATATATATATATATATATATATATATATATATATATATATATATATATAGAGAGAGAGAGAGAGAGAGAGAGAGAGAGAGAGAGAGAGAGAGAGAGAGAGAGAGAGAGAGAGAGAGAGAGAGAGAGAGAGAGAGAGCGCTCCGTCCCCTATTTGAACCATCAGTCATGACCCCTTCGTAAACAATTGCAACAGCTCTTCAATTCCACGGCTGCCACACCGTTTCCCTTCCAGGTCGATAAGTTAGTGCACCAGAGTTCCGCCCCCTTTCTAGACGACCGACTTCCTTTTAATCCAGGGAAGGAACTGTCAGGCCATGCAGTCCAGGGTACTCTGTTCCATTTTCTTAGCGCCCTCACAGGTCGAGAGTGAGATTTACTACCAAGGCTCATTCTATTTCTGTCACAGCACCCCATCACAGTGCCTCTACATTTCTGGAAGGAGTCCACCAATGCCCTGTGGCATCACATTGTCCAGGGACAGCACCAGTTGTACTGGTACAGAAGGATGGAAGCATTCCACATTTAGGGTGGAATTCACAAGGTCTTTCACTCTGAAGTGTCTTGCTCACCATTTGTCCTGAAAGAATAAACACACACGTTCTCTTTTCAGTACAAAATATGCAAATGATCATTTGGAATAAAAGCTCTGTGATTTTCTCCCCTTCTGTTTTTTTTTTTTCAAATCACATAACACACGTTCTTATCTACACCTTTTAATATTTATTTTCTGTTGTAAACATGAAACTATGGAGAAACAAAGTGAAGAAGATAAAGGCTTTGGCTAGTATCTTCAGATCATACTGATAAAGACATTAGTCTTTACTCAGGGCAAATTGAATAGTCCTATTCGATGATTGAACACATGTATTATTATTATTATTATTATTATTACTACTACTACTAATCTGTAACTGTACAGAAAACAATTGGTCATTTTACAAACAGCACAACTATTCCACACAGTAACAGTTCTTCTTGAATACTCACAGTAATCTTTTAGAAACACCATATATCTTGCTCTACAACCATCTCACTGGTAGACTCCTCCTGAGCTGGATTCGAGGCTGGCTTTATACAGCCAGGACCCCGTCCTAACAAGACACACCTGTGTCCTGTTACACATTTAACTTTGGCCATTTTGACTATGGCCTTCTGGGAAATGTAGTCTTTTAGTCGGCAGCCATTTTACCCCACTGCACAGAGTACCCACTACAGACAGTTATTTATCATGGAAACAGGATTGTTTTCATTCTGTTACTTACATATGCACTGTTACACACTTTACCATACACCCCACGCACTGCTCTGTCACAATATATATATATAGCTATACATTCAAACTCCAGCCCCTTTGTCAGATCTCAAATCCAGGTGTTCAAAGTGCTGCTCGATTCTTTGTTTTTAATACATGCTGTGCTCGACACCCTGTACATTGGAATTTGAGAGCTCTGTTTAGCTTCTCTGATGGGATGCTACTCATCACATCACCAGACAAGTTATTTCTAGGTGCAGGAAGCGTCTGTCACACGTGGCGACCAACTGTACAGTCTAACAAAATAAACAAACACAAAAATGAAAAAAGAAAGTGCTGCTAACTTAATCAGGGACAATCAACAATTTATGTTTTTTTTCCTCATTTGATAGACATGAAAAACCCAACTAATAAAGTTACCAAACTGCAAAAAAGAAACAGTGTTGGGTTGTTTCTTATCAGTGTTGTAATTGTAATTGGTGTTCACAGCAGTCACTCCAAAGGGGGGCCCAATTAGATAACACTTAGACAGAGCCTCTTCAGCACAGCTCTGTATGTATTTCATGTCGTTGTTATAAAGTTAATTTCTAATTGTTTTTTGTTTTTCTATTATCTCACACACATTACATATTCTCTTCTTCTCATCAGGGCACACTGTAACCACCAAATGACATGTAGTGTGTTGATGGCCTCTTAACATTTCTATTTTAAATCCTGTGGTTTGCTGAAGCAGTGTTTTAAGCGCCTTTCTAAGCTTACTAAAATGAACTCTGTACACGTCTCACACAGCCAGGCTATGAGCAGCACTGGCTCATGCTCTTGAAGAGTCCCAGCCCTCGCGTTCTGATGGGTTTCCATGGAATACGCTTAGCTGCACACAGAGCATGGACTCCCCTGTTGTTATGTCTGCTATGTTATCTCAAGCTTTCCAGCTGCCCTTTACACACTGTCTCACAAACTATGTCCTGGAGGTCATGGTGGCACAGCGAAAATCAGAGGATTTGGATTGATTTGTAAATTGTGAAAATGTATTAAATGTTTATGTTTAAAAGCTCCTTATAAATGCTTTTAAATAAATAAAACTGTATTTCTATTCATGTTGACATTTCTTATAGTTTTCATAGCTTTTGTTTCAATATTTTATAATAAGTGAAGGTGAATATCCACGGTTTACCCTTTCACTGCTGTTATGCAATTTCTTTACTTTGAATTTTGGGGAGTTTGGGGAGGAATCAGATTTTACCCACAAGCTCATAATAAGTGTTGACGGACTGCCAAAGTGTTAGTGCTGGAGCTCAGCCTGCATGCTGACTGTTGATTTATTACATAGTGCTGCACTTGTATGAAAAGCCTCTATCCTGTTTTCCTGGATACATCAAATGGTTGTGTCTTGTGCTCATCGAAGAAAAGGACCTTGGTTAAAATAAGGCCCATGAAGATCTATTGAATTGACCTAATCAGCTGTGGATCTAAATGCCACCACCATTTAAATCATTAAAAATATGAATCCTACACATTTAAATATTTCTACACACATAATAAGAACAAAAGACACTAACATGCACTGTTGCCCTTTAATCATTTTTTGAAAGTGGTGATATTTAAATCCACTGCTGTTCCGATCAGTTGAATATTCTCCATGGTCTCTGTGGCAAAGTGCCTTGCAGTGTACAGGTGCAGGAGTGATGTGGTGATTGAATGCAAATGCAGACAACAGCAATCCCAGTACAAGTGGTTTTTATTTATAATCCAGGTCTGATGATCGTAAATAATATTTCCCAGGCAATACCCAGCAATGTGTATTGCACTGTTCTAAATAACGGAATTGCAGTTCCAAACAATGAACACAGTCTATAGTATACACACAGTACACAAACACGGTCACCAGTCCTGGGTGAGTGCTGTAGTGCTCGTGGTGCTAAATACAATTTATTGTGGTAACAATTGACATGATGTCCGAGTTGGTGCTGGCCTCTGGCGACAGCTCCAGACGTGTTTAGCCATCTTCTAAATAACAAGTAACAATTTGAGACAAAACAAAACAAACACTCACGATACGATTTCACAAAACACAGGTCCTTCCAGGTTGTTTTCTTTAACCAAAATGAAGGAATAGATTACGTCGTTTCGTCCCCTATTTGTACCAACACACATGACCCCTTGGTAAACAATAGCAGCCACTCCTCCAATCCACGGCTGCCACATCATTTCCCTTCCGGGTTGATGAGTTAGTGCACCAAAGCTCCTCCCCCTTTCTAGATGACCGACTTCCTTTTAACCCTAGGAATGAAGTGCCAGGCAAAACAGGGTACTCTGTTCTCGTTACTTAGCGCCCTCACAGGTCGGGGGGGGGGGGATTTAACACAAAAGATCATTCTATTTCCGTCACAGTCATCTAATGTCGTTCTTCAGTTAATCAAAGTCGATACTTACTGTAAACTGACATTCTTAATCCCT
Organism: Acipenser ruthenus; assembly: GCF_902713425.1. Lineage (NCBI taxonomy): Eukaryota > Metazoa > Chordata > Actinopteri > Acipenseriformes > Acipenseridae > Acipenser > Acipenser ruthenus. Next base: position 5,534,049 of record NC_081240.1, on the reverse strand, counting down.
CTATCCAGTACAGTGCAGTCTCTTTAATAGCCAAGAACCCTGTTGTAGACTGCATGAGTCAGCACTTTCTCCCATAAACGCTGTGTATTCTGCTGTTCTGAGAAACCAAATACTGGTCACCATCTCACTCAAACACTTTGCATTTCTAGACACAGGCCCCAGCACACCTTGACTCAATCTATTAGCCACTTTGAAATATATTATTTAACAGCAAGGAACATTCAACCACTGAAGTGCCCTCCAGTATTCTGTGTACAAACTGAAGCACCCCTTACATTTGTTCTGTGAACTCAATCATGTTGTGCTCACACTGTACAGCAGGGGTGGCCAACCCTGGTTCAGGAGAGCCACAATCCTGTAGGTTTTTTGGGTATTTTTAAATCATCAATAGCTGAAGACCTGGAAAAAATGTTAATTTTGACCAGTAAAGAAAATTATTGGTTCAGTTAAGTAATTAAGTTAAGAATGAAAACCAGAAGACCCCTCAGCTCTCCAGGACCAGGATTGGCCACCCCGCTATACAGCATAATGGAAGTCCATTACATTTTAACAGTATAGGAATTACAATAAGGATCCAACACCATGTCAAATCTTGGTAATACTTTACATTAAATGTCTCTGATTACTCTGTATTTACATTGTAGTTACTTAGTAAATACATGTGTACTTACACATAATTACAATGCCATCATGGCTAGTGTTAACAATAACAGATGTGGCCATTCTCCACTTAGGTAATTGAGTGCTAGTTTGGGAGTGGCCACCTGTATTGAGGGGAGCAGAAATCCTTTGTTTAGGAGAAGGTGTTAAGTGAGTGTATATACTGTGTATAGACTGACACTACACAGCCATCGAGAAGAATGAGGAAGCAGAGATTCTCTGATGCTCAGTGAGAATTGTTGAATTGTTTTAAACAACAGTGCTGCGCTGTCTTGTACACCTTGGCAAAGCCCCAAACCCCAGGAGCAACCATGTCTGGTCAGAAATAACCATACAAATGTGATGTTGGGTTGATGCAAAGATTCACCCATAAAGAAGATGGCATAAACTCAACAGGGACCGTGTGGGAGCAAAAAGTTGAAGAGGCAGTCTCTCAGGTTAAGATCTCTACAGTTTGACTGAAGATGTAGAAATTGTAAGTCATGTCTTGTGACAAGACTCATATCAAGTTATTATAAATCCTAAAGATGGGTAAAACGAAATAGTGACAACATAATTAATGATAAACTTTTGTTCAAAGCTGTGGTGTGTTTATCTTGTACGCCCCCAAAAATGAAGATATTCTCAACAGTTATTTACAGGCTGCTGTATGTTATTCTTTATCATGTGAATTATTAGTATCTGTTCATTCATTCTTTACAATAATTTCACTCTCTTTCAGCTGATGCAGATGAACAATACATTGAGGTTATAAAGAAAATACAACTACAGTACCTGGTCTTTAGATGATGACAATGAGAGGCTTTGATGGACCAATACCATTTGTGTATTGCTCTTGATCTTTGGTTACTTTAATAGTCAACTTATACATGTGTAACGGAAACACTTGTTCAGTGAGGGAGGGTGCTGTTATATGTGCATTACTGTACTGATCTCATCATTTTCACTGTTATGTTTAGTTGTGTTATAAATAAAGGAACTTCATACTGGTAGTTTCAGAAATTCATTGTACAGCTTGCCAATATGCCTTGGGGTATTCATTCAATCATGGTGTGTAAGTATTATTTATTTGATAACTTTCTTATGTGTGTAGATTTGAAATGTAAATATTCTTATTTGTAAAATTATGAATTTGTTTTTCAGTTTTTGCACTTGGAGACGTGCTGCTGGTTTCGACAGGTATGTGTGTCTCTAACACGCTGACATAATAAGATTCAATATTAAATCTTGATTGCATTATGAATGAATAACATTCAGGGTGAAATTCACAGGGCCATTTACTCTGAAGAATCTTTAGAACCATTATTGCTGAAAGAATAAACACACACAATGAAGTTACTCAACCTAAAATAAACAACGCAGGCATTGGATTCTTAGGTATTCTTATGATGTTTATTTCTAGTTTACATTACTGTTACTATTCCAAAATGCTTGAGCTATGGCCAGCTTCAAATAACTACATGCTATAAACACTTGTTTTTAGAATTAATGATATTTAGTAGCATTTGCGAAGATGACTTTTTCATGCATTATCAAACTGATAAACGTATACTTTTCTCCTGGTTATATTTTAATGGTAATTTTTATGAAACAGAAAAAAAATATATATATTGTTATTGGATTAAATATTCTAGATCACATGAACACAGAAAAGTGGTGTTTTCAGAAAACAAATGGTCTTATTTAATTTCCTAAAAAAGTAATGTTTTAAACATATTTATATACACGGAATGCCAAATGTCTATCAATAAGTGTCCATATGTCTGTATGTTCTACATTTGCTTAACAGATTGTTTTCTCTCTTATCTGGCATTTTTTCATTTTTACAGAGCCACTTCGCACAGCAATAATTAAAATTGGCAAAACATCTGCAGTGGAAGGGGAGAAGGTTGAATTCAAATGTTTAATATCAGCTGTGCACGGAGGACAACCAGAGAACAAGGAGAGAAATTGGTTCCATTTATATAAAAACAGAGAGAAAATCAGATCACTGCCGGATCCCGGAGGAATGGGAGCTGTCACATTTATAAAACAAGACATCAGAAAGAATGACACTGGAAACTATACCTGCATGTATGGAAAAAAGAATCCAGGAGATGTGAAAAACATCAGCCATGGTTCTTCAGTTTATCTCAGTGTAAGAGGTGAGTACAAAACCAAACACATTAATCATTTTTTTTATTTTTTTTTTGTGAAGGAAATTAACTGATTTCATATGAAAAATAACAATATCACATTTTAAATTGCTTGGTTTGTTCTTTAATGGGTGTCTTAGGAAAAATGCATTTTTGTAACAACTACTTTTTAGAGCCTAAATCATTCAAAAAATGTTATTTTACAAACTTGAAGTATATATAAACAATAGAGTGATCCTTCAGTCAATTGATTATTCTTGAAATTAGTCTTGAAATTGTTTTAAATATTTAAGCTAAATTTCCCCATACACTAGACTCACACTAATCCGAACAATGCTATGTTAATTAAATGCTTATTGATATCGGCTGGAGAAAGTTCAACCTTATAAATATGTCAGAATGTATAAAATAGCTGTCTCTGAATGTTTTATTCAAATGGTTATTACTGATTTGCCATCAACTACAACTTAAATATCAAACATAAGACTAGATATGATGTTTTTAATATAGTGCAGATTATGATCAAACCACTAATCGGAAAAGGGTTTGGATTAGTAAAACTCTACTGCTTGTTATTAAATATTTTTAGGTATGTTCTGAAGGCATGTTTTTAACTTAAACTGTATTTTCAGAGTCAAGCTCTCAGTTCATACTTCAGCTAGACAAACAGAGTGCAGTTGAAGGAATGGATGTATCATTTCAATGCATGATACCAGTTGAATTCAGAGATGCAACAGGAAAAGAGAGTTTTTTCTATCTGTATAAAAATGGAAGCCTTGTCGATTCACAACCCGATCCCAAAGGCGAACCAGGTGTCACGTTTTCCATTAAAAATGTTAAGAGGAGTGATACTGGAAACTACACCTGTGTCTATGGAAAAGAGAAGCTTGTGAACTCAAACAGCAAACGCAGTCGCCCAGTCTACCTTCATGTGGCAGGTATGTACTGAGCTGAATACTTTGTGACACAGTGCGGTTTTGCATCATCCAGAAAAATAAAATTTAGACATAATTAAAAAAAATATATATAAATCTGTAAATATGTTTGTGAATCAATATGGAGGCACATTTACAGTATTGTTTTTTCATCAGATGTTGTTGTTTTAGCTGATTTATGTGCACATTTACAGTATGTGCTTTACCTTTCTACTGCATTTATAACAATGTAAACTTTGATTGGCTGCGCTTTTATTCACAGATTAAATGCTACTCTACACATCTGAGTGTGTCGGGTATTACAGTATAAATTGAACTGTTAATTGTAGTGATGCGGGACCACCACAGTTAGGGTTGAATTGGCTTTATTGTTAAACACCAATTTTTGCACTTTAATAATATCGAGCCTGTTAAATGGACTGGCACGACATTTTGCATGGATGGTCTTGTAGGGTAAATGTCTCTTGACGTGGTCAAATTCATACCAGTCTGTGCAGTTTTTGAGATCATTTGTTTTTTGTTTGTTTGTTTTTTTAAGAGGTCTAGCGCTAAGAAAGTTTGGAGTTGGAGATGGCCCAAAGATGGTGCTTTTATTGGTAATAAAAAAATATTAATAGTTGGTGTTTAGAAAACACTGCATTTATAGCGAATTTCTGTAAATGTAAAATGGTGAATCTGTAGTTCTGTGGGAGTCTTAAACAATGCAAGCTCTCAAGAGTTCACAGCACACAGCTTTTCAGGAAGTTTGTTGTAGAAATGTCTTACATCTCCCAGTTTATAAAGCACAGATTTTATTCTCGATGTGAAATATTAAATTAATCTTTTAAATTTGAGAGCAGATATATATTGTTTTTAATTATACAACAAGAAACTCGGATGTTTGTGAATACTGGTGGTGTTTTTCTTGAAAATCAGATTGCTCTAGCTAAAGTGCATTTACAAAAACTATAATGACATCATGCATTAATAAGAGGGGCTATTTTGTACTGGTGTTTATTCTTCTTCTTTGGGTCTGCAAGCAGCTTAATGCATTATTTCTTTCACAAAGGGCAACATATACAAAGGTAAATGCATCTGTATTCATGTTGTACTTTCCATACCTTTACTGAAGTTATTTTGTATGCCTTGCATTTAAATCATGTAAACTTAAATGCGTTTGCTTGAAGCAGTGTATTAAATCAAACGTCTTACAATGTGAATGCCTGTGGCAGTCTGGCTCGCAGTGGTGAGATGGATGACGTCACGGACCAGGAAGTAACTGACACCAAAACAGTGGATGGGCGGGTGAAGCTGAATGCTATTGCACTCAGCGTATTTAATAAACAAACAAAAGATTTAACAAAACACCAAACAAAAGGGCACGAGGGCCAAACGAATAAACAAACAAGTAAGTGTCATGCTGGATAATCCAGCACGTTTTAGCAATTGTTTTTAGATGTTGCTCGCTCTCTCCGCTCCCCGTACTCTCCTCTGTACACTCAACCCCGAGTGCAGAGAGCTGCAGGTTTATATATTCTGGCCGAGGGATTAACTAGTTGTTAATTATCTTATTATCCCTCGGCCAGAGTGTGCACGCGTTTGGTAAGGATGCATGACTGTCAGCTAGTTAAATAATCAGTAGCTGATCAGCTATGCATCCTCACGGGGTTTTTAAATATATAATAAAAGACGCGGCGCTTTTACCCACGTCGCAAACAAAAATACAAATAATAATACATAGGGGCGGGACACTCCGCCACAATGCCCAAATGTGAATTTTTTTTTTCTTGCTTTGTTTTCTGTTCAAAGTTATATTCTGTGGATGCTGTGTGGTCCAGCAGTTAAATAAATGTTTTGGAACCAAGAGGTTCCTGGCTTTAAATCCCAGCTCAGCCACTGACTCACTCTGTGACCTTGAGCAAGTCACTTAACTTCCTTGTGCTCTGTCTTTAGGATGAGTTGTGAACTGAAGGTCCTAATTTAAGTGACCCTGCCTTGGATAAAGGTGTCAGCTAAATAAATAAATAAATAATAATATTATTATATACTGCTACTAGAGTTATTCATTATAAATAACACGTTTAAGCAGGAAACCTGTTTTCATGTCTTCTACAATAAAATCATTTTTATACTTTTTACCCAACTCACTAAGTTATGCTTAAGTTCAAACTGAGTATAATTAAGTAGCTTGCTGCTGGCCATTTTTCAAGATAGTAATACTGTACCTCTAGTTAGGTGTGTCAGTGCTGCGGCTCAGAGCCACACAGACCTATGCGTGATGACTATCATAATATCATGTGTTTAAGTGTGTGTTTGTTTGTTTTAAATAGTTCAGTTAGCTTGGAGCAGTGTGTTTAACATGCACTTTGTTACTGCAATATGTCAGTAGGTGACATATATTTTGTATTATGGTTACACTTCCTGCTCTACTTGGTTGTGGTTGTTTTTCTTTGCAAAGTATATTTATAATTGTTTCAAGTATGTTGATAAAGCACACTTTTTGACTGCTTTTTTAAACTTTTATTCCTATACGTTCCTGTGTGATTAAAATAATTCTATAGAAGTGGAGACAGTAGCTAAAGTGTATTCTTAAATTCCCCTTACTGTGCAGCACAGTCTGTGTGCTTCAATTAAATATAGATAGACAAGTGGAAACGCAACTTGAAAATGAGAAGTATGTCTGCTGCCACTTGGACCTGTGCTGGCTTACGTCTGAGGCTGAGAAGTGTAATCATTATTATGCGATACAAAACCACGTTACCCCGACTAGTTCTAAACACCTTGCTCCCCCTAAAATGAATTCTGCGGACGCCCATGCCTCCAAGGCTGGGGAACAAGCTTCGTTTACCCCCAGAGTGGGAAAGAATGGGTGAAATAAGCTTGAGTGAAGCACTCTCCTCAGTCTCAGTGGAGAGCCATCCTCGCTGAGGTGAGGCCAGCGCTGTCCAACATCCAAGGCTGGGGAACGAGCTTCATTTACCCCTAGAGGAGAAGCTGAAGGAAAGAGAGTGTGTGACTGTGCTTGTGACTGAACATACCAGTGTGGCCGTTTAGCCGCCACCCCCCCCCCCCTTAATTAAGTTATTAATCAAATTGATTAATCTTGCTCACATAATCAATGTATTAAAATGTTTGAATATACTGTCACTTGATTGATTACTGTCTTGTAAAAATGTTTTCTTGCAGACTTTTTTTGAAGATTTTGCTGCTGATGTATTTATTTTCAAAAGGTTTTCTTAAGGTTGTGCTGCAGCAGAGCTCTGCGGTTTTTTTCCGTGTTTTTTTTTTTTGGGGGGGGGGGGTACTTCAGTTTTGCACCAGGGTCCAGTAAATACTAGCTCTGGCACTGGTCCCAGTGAATTTATTTTATTAGTTATTTCTTCCATGTTTTGTTTCTTAATGTTTTTTGGCCCTGCAAAGTGTTAAATAATATTTCTGTTTTTTGTCTATTTCACTAACTAACAGGTTAATTTCGTCTTTGTGTGAATTTGTTTTCCTTTTCTTTTTGGCCGGTGCCATAGTTGCATCAAGGTCAGAGTCTGCAGAAGCCAGAGCGCAATCCTATATTTCCTACTATGTATTTCTGTTCACTATACCACTGATTTATCTTCATCAGAAGGAAGTTCTAAATCTTTACTTTCGCCGTTGCAAATCTATTTATAATGAGATGCAAATTCCGGTCTCTCCTGTATAATGAGCAGTAATTTATGCTGTTCATAAACTTGTGGTGATATTACGGTAGTTGTTCAGGAAAAAGAGCTGTTTATTACATCGCACGCAAACATTCTACAAAGGACGGAATCTACAAATATGCAGTGTTTACAACTTACAATTGTTACAAGATATCACATTATACATTATTTCACATTATTTTTACATACAATTACCCATTTAAACAGTTGGGTTTTTACTGGAGCAATCTAGGTAAAGTACCTTGCTCAAGGGTACAACAGCAGTGTCCCTCACCGGGGATTGAACCCACGACCCTCCGGTCAAGAGTCCAGAGCCCTAACCACTACTCCACATTGCTGCACGAGATCAGGTTATAAGATACATTATAGGGGCAGTATTTCAATTTCCCACTATTCACATCATTAAAAATAACATGTTATCATCAAATTAATGTTGGTCTGAATTATTAAAATTATTGAACAGCTAGCCACCTTGTTGGCCTAATGGTGATACTTTTCTACACGTTGTTGCTTATGTTCCCACAGGAGATATGACAACTCCAACCACATCTAACAAGACCCAACAGACAAATGAGACAGGCAAGTGTGAATAACTTCATTTTTTATAAGTTTCCTTGAACTTAATAAAACCACATATTTCAAAGTAGTCCTAGTTTTAGAGAGAAAAATAAGTTCTGTCAAGCTGTCAATATTCAACGCAGTAAATAACTAACATATCAGAAATTATAATTGAATTAGAATGGTCACAGCTCTGAATATTGCTGGTACATATGGACAACTTCATACCAGATTAAACCAGCTCCATGTAAGAGGTTCTATTTATCCTTAAAAATAATCTTCTTCAGGTAAAGTCAATCTCAAAGAGTTTATTCAGGAATCAAAAATGCAAACAGGAGCAAAGCAAATCAAATTTGATACATCAGTGATCTGACACACAGGACTCAGTTGATGGTGTTCTGAGCTGGCATCAGGGTAGATGTTATTTTCAGAGCCAAGCTGAGTTTTCATGGCGATGTTGGCTCTTTTCTGAGCTGGCATGGCACAGAGATGTAAATTTCTGAGCTGGCAATAGTGTAGAAGTTATTGAGCTGAGCCAAGAAATTACTTCGTACAGCACAGATATATAGCTAACTTATCTAATTTCCTTGATCAAATTTGGTCTCATTTCCCTAGCATGATGCATGGTGTGAGACAAAGCACATTGAAAGTTAACATTTGCGTTTCTTCATCACTTTACCAATGTCAGCAGAAACCCAGATAACAAAAAGTTACATTTAAGAACAATGATATGAGTTTTGCTCAATTCTCACAGGCAGCATAGCGCTATACCCATGCATCACAAGGACAAGGCTGGTGATTGCAAACGGCTGATGTGCACCAGCTATGTACAGCTTAATTTTAAAGTTCATTAACCCTGCACTGATTCAGAGTTTACATTAAACACAGAAAATGTTTACAGACAGTTTCAATGATTTCTTGCTTCCTTCATCATTTAAATGGGAAGCATAAGTAACGGGTTGTACAATGAAAAGGAACAAAGGCTGATGAAACAATAAGAGCTTATACCATTTAACTGGAACAATGTGTACACTGCCCCACACAACCAGTTTTAATTGGTTTGATTATGGTACATAGGCTCAAAACAACTTATTAAGCAGAAACAGTGTTTTTATCATCACTCTGAGCTCACAGCTGCACTCTGAGTTATGAAAAGCCAGCCTCTCCCCACAAGGCCAGGGCAATACATAGGCAAGAGTTTCACAATCCTTACATCCAAAAACTAGGCTTCTGAAAAACATGATTATTGTGTGTTTGGTGTACGTGCTCAAAAACCAACAATGTATGACTTCACTGTGGAGCATACTGTATGTACCGTATTCACATACTGCAAGATCAAGGCACTGTAAAAACAGGATTGGATTACATTTGTTTTGAACACATCTTGATCAGACTTTTATGTCAATAGGTTATTAGTGGATTATAGAATCTGTTTACACATATTTAACTGGATTACAATGAATCCCATTTGTATGTGGATCCCTCCAGGATCTGTTCCAGTTCTGTACCTGGGTGCAGGGGTAGGATCTGGGGTCCTTGTGCTGCTGTTACTGCTGATAGGAGGAGTGCTGAAGTGTCTGCAATCCAAACGAGGTAGGGCACAGCATTCTTTACCACAATGGATACAAATGAAGTATGTTAATTGACTTCTTCGTCTCGCTGTGTCAATTTATTGTGTCCCTCAATCATGTTCAGTTCTATATTAAAGCATGACTACAGAGTGAGTGTTTTCTGCAGTGTTCCATTGTTCAGCGTTTGGTGCAAAAATATACCTTGCTGTTAATGATGCATAGTGTGTCACTAGTTGTTTTCACCTCCATTCAAACTAGGAAACTAATATATTTGATACAATGCCATTCCAGACATTGCTGTCCAGACTGAACCTATATATGCCAATACGCCATGGTGGTAAGTCCTATATGTTACATGTCTCAAACAATTCACTGACACAGGTACATGTCATATTTAAATCCAGAACTGTCTCTGACTTACCATTCTTAAAACAATATTCCAGTAAAAAAGGATTCAGTGCTTCTGGCTTCGGTTGTGTAATGGATATTTTCAGTATTTATCTTCTTGGGCCCATTTTGGTCCACAAAACATATGTATACAGGCACACGCACAAATAAATAAACACTCATACAGAACATCAGGGGGAAGCGGTTTTGTACCCACCAGTGAAGATTAGAGCATTGCATTGACAGAAATAACTGTGTATTAATAATCACTTCTTATTGGTAACACTTTAGTTTAGGGATCCAATATAAGTGATTATAAACCATCTATAAACATGTTATTAATTACGCTATTAACAATTATAGAATAAGATTTGAAATAATAAGACTATTATTCACGTTTGTCATTTTTCTTGCTATTGTTTATAATTGCTTATAACGGATATAATCTGTCTGTCTGTCTTTTCAGGTCTGTTTGTCTTCAATGCCTCTGTCTGTCTGTCTTTATATGTCTGTCTCAGCAATTGTATGGGGTTGCTTTGTTTTTGCAATACAGTTATATAACCACTTATATCTGATCCCTAAACTAAAGTGTTACCTTTTTTGTTGAAAGTCTTGTTTGCTTTTAACTCTTTTAATAAAGTGCTGAATCAGATCTATTTATAAAACAGTTCATTATTTACAGTTCAGCCTTCCTACCCTGTGACATTATCTTGTATAAGAACAGAAGAAAATTACCAACGAGAGGGGGCCCTTCGGCTCATCTAAGCTCGTCTGCTTCCTGGTAGCTGATTGATCTCAGAACTTTGTCAAGTTGGGTCTGAAAGGATTCAAGTGACATATGCCTGATATATCCCTTGCTCCACACTCTCTGTCTCTCGCCAATTAATTTACCTTTTTATTTATTGCAGAATAAGATGAATCGGTCTCCACAGCAACAGGATGACACACAATGAAACACACACACCCTCCCCAAGAAAGAATGTACATAAGAATCTGGCGGATCTGATGTAGACTACGCAACAGTTAAAATTTCCAGATAAGATTGTTGATGAGAAATCCACTGGGGGGGGGGATTACTTGTGTGGTTAATAGTAAATCACCTCATATTCAATGTAAACCTGTGGCGGAGTGTCCCACCCCTATATATATATATATATATATATATATATATATATATATATATATATATAATGTGTGCAGTGTTTAATTATTATTTGTATTATTGTTTCCAGCGCGGATAAAAGCGCCTCATATTTATTATTGTTTATATATTTTAAAATCCTTGTGAGGATGCGTCACTGATCAGCTAGTGATTTATTTAGCTAGCTGACAGTGACGCATCCTTATTAAACTCATGCAGACGGTGACCATCTCCCGAGTTAATTCATTGATTAATTGTTGCTAATCAGGAGATGGTTGCTGTATATAAACCTGCAGCTCTCTACCCTCAGGGAGAGTGTACAGAGGAGAGTATGGGAGAGCGAACAAGGAGAGCTAAAAACAACTGGTAAAAACAATTGCTAAGCGTGCTGGTTTACATCAGCACGATACTTATTTGTTTATTTGTTTGGCAAACGTGCCCTTTTGTTTAGTGGCTGGTGATTTGTTTGTTTTGTTTATTTAATAAATAGAATGAGCGCCGTAGCGCTCAGTTTCATCCGCCCATTCATTGTTTATGTGTTGTTCCTTCCTGGTCCATGACGTCATCACTGCAACCACTCTGCCACATATGGTGTCCTGCGTGGGACAAGCAATGCCTCCAGGAGCCAGACCAGGAACAGCAAAGGGCGTTTTTTTTGTTTGTTTTTTCAAAAAGTGTTTTTTTTTGTGTTTTGGGGAAAAAAATAAAATAAATGGAAGGCTGGAGCTGGAGAGACGGCTGCGGGGAACTGCAGGAAGAACTGGCTCAGGAGAGGAAGGACAGGGAGGAGGAGTGTCGTCTAATGGCTAGACATCCAGGGTGATATAGCCAGCCATTGCAAGTGTGCCCCCTCTGTGACCAAAAAACATCGGTTTGCCAACTGTCCCTTCCGCTATTATGAAGAGGAGGAAATAGCGCCCAGAGGTGGGGAGCCCATGCATCAAGCGCCCAGAGGGGGGGAGCCCATGCATCCAGCACCCAGAAGGGGGGAGCCCGTGCATCCAGTGTCCAGAGGGGGGGAGCCCATGCATCCAGCACCCAGAAGGGGGGAGCCCAAGCATCCAGTGCCCAGAAGGGGCGAGCTCGGGCAGCCACAGCCCAAGGGGGGAAGGCCCTACCGCAGCTCCTTGAACCTGTGCTCCACTCCGGTGTACGCTACGCGCTGCCCCGTTGTGTGACTGCACTCAGTCCAGGCCACCCTAGTGCAGCACCATGCGCTTTCCTGTAGTGCTCTCCTGTACTGCTCTCATGTTGCCTACTGCACCCACTCAAGCTTGTGAATCCAACCTGGCGTATGCTACACACTACCCCGGGTTGTGTGGACTGCACGAGGTTAAGGCTAGGTGCCTGAACCCAATACTCTTAGTGCTCAGTGCTTCGGTGCTTAGATGCTCTCTGCCTTGGTGCTGCGGCACTCCAGAGTGAGATGTCCTCAGTGCTTGTCGCGCTTTGGTGCTTCGGTGCCCTCGGGGCTTCAGAACCTCAGTGCACACAGTGCACTTGATGCTTCGGCGCCCTCAGTGCATCAATCAGACGTTCCTTGATGCTTTGGCGCCTTCAGAGCCTTAGAGCCTCGGTGCATTCGGTGCCCTCGCCCCCTCGCTGCTTCAAAGTCTACCTGCACTCAGTGTGGTTACGGCTTTCCACTTAATCCAGTCAGTGGAAGTAGAGGCTTTCCATCCCCCTCCATTTTCTTCAGAGCAGAATCGGAGACTAAACTCCCTCTGCTCAGTTCGGGCATTGAGATGTTATGTTGGCTGGATGAAAGCTCTGCGTCAGTCTGACCAGTTATTCATTTGTCATGGTGTAAGGACCCTGGGTCAAGCCCTCTCAAAGCAGCAGCTGACTCACTAAATTGTGGACACAGTTTCAACTGTATTTACTAATGCTGGCCTACCCCCACCTGGACGGGTGCCCATGCACTCTACCAGAGGAGTGGCTACATCATGTGCCCTCTAAAGAGGAGGCTCATTGACTGACATATGTACTGCGACTAGCTGGGCTACCCCATATACTTTCACCAGGTTCTACCGACTTAATGTCGAAGATCCCTCTATGCCTTCATTAGGCACAAGGGTCCTTGAGGTTGCATGCTCGCACTGCTAACTGTGGTTCTGCGGGTTCGAGTCACCCCTCTTCTGCTGTCTCCGCTCAGACTGGTATACTTTTCCAAAAAGTATTGTTGGTGGTCGTATTCAAATTGAAAGGGAACATTATGTTATGGATGTAACCCTGGTTCCCTGAAAGAGAAGACGACCATCAACCTGCGAGGTCGCACCGGTTGTTTTCGCAGGTTCGATGCAAAAGAGGAAGTGGGGCGATCAGAGGATTACGGCAAAGTCTTTAGGTCTCATTGTCTGGGTAGCGTGGACAGTGTTCAGCCCGTTGTCTTTGATGTTGCAAAACGGGACCTCTTTATAACTGACACACAGCTGCCATGAGTTAGACCTGTCCATGTAACACCTCAGCACCCTGCCAGGGCAGAATGTGTTAAGTCTGTGATCTTCTTCAGACGTGAAAGGGGGCAGATGGAATGCCTTCAAACTGCGAAACAACCTTAGGCAGAAAAGCTGTGTGCAAAGTAACCTTATTACCACTGTGTAACTCACTGACTCGTTTTGCTGACGTGACAGTCAGGAGAAACATAAGAACATAAGAGAAGAACATAAGAAAGTTTACAAACAAAAGAAGGCCATTCAGCCCATCTTGCTCGTTTGTTTGTTAGTAGCTTATTGATCCCAGAATCTCATCAAGCAGCTTCTTGAAGGATCCCAGGGTGTCAGCTTCAACAACATTACTGGGGAATTGGTTCCAGACCCTCACAATTCTCTGTGTAATATTTTCTGTTCTGAATGCCCCTTTATCTAATCTCCATTTGTGACCCCTGGTCCTTGTTTCTTTTTTCAGGTCGAAAAAGTTCCCTGGGTCGACATTATCTATACCTTTTAGGATTTTGAAACGCTCTCTTAAAAGACAAGTATTTAGGGTCCACTGACTGAAGAGGTTTGAAGGAAGACTTTGTGAGAGCCTCTAGGACTAAGTCCAGATGCCAGGATGGAACCATTGGTTTAAGGGGAGGACAGAGCCTCCTAGCCCCTTTCTAGAACTGCACTGACAAAAAATTAGCTCCGGGAGACACAGAGTCAATTTTGACGTAGCCCATGGATATAACAGCCAGTTATCCCTTCACCATACAGGGGGACATACCTTCCTCTAGGAGGTCCTGTAAAAACTGCTAAATAACCAGCATGGAGCAGGAGGTGGGGTCATGGTCTCTCTCCAAGCACCACTCCTGGAAAATCTTCCATTTATATGAATACTGAGACCTTGTTGAAGAGGCTCTAGCATTCTCAAAAAACAAACGAAACTGGAAACAGCATTTATTTGTTTGACAAAAAAATGAAGCCTTGCATAGCCCCAGAATCAGCTGCTACTGCTGTACGAAGATAAAGTTTGTTTTCTTTGGGTACTTCCTCCAAATTAGAAATGAGCTATCGGACAATTGAAAATCAATTCAACTGAAAAGGTGCTGCAGAGATCCTCCAGCAGACCGAAGACTGAAGAAGCTGTCTCATCTTTCATGTTTCATTCTTTGGTGGTTTGGTATTTTACATTTTGCAATTTCAGCACACTAATTGCTCAAAGATCGAAATAATCTTTCATTTTGTTCTTTAATCATTTTTAAATGCTCAAATCATGAAATGTTTTTTTTTCTTTTCGTGATTGACTTTGAGTGTAACATATACATGGTGTAGAGGAATGCTGAGAGTGTCTAATGCCTCATTCACACAACCTAAGTAATTCTTGATAATCACATGATGAAACCACAACTGTGAACAAAGTGAATGATAATGACATGTTTCAACACATTACGTATTGTTTAGGTATTGTTTTTAGTAATGTGAAAAGGGTATAACAAGAATATATTGCACAGCTACTGGTATATATTTACAGATGAATAAAAGGCCCTTTTCTTTTATTAGGTTGTATCTTTTTGTTTGGACAGTTTGTTTAGTACCTTTTAGCCATCCTGACCTCGCTCCAATCTGATGATTTATTGCAGAATAAGCTGGAGCAGCCTTCAAAGCAACAGGAAGACACACTCACCTACTCAGAAATAAATACTGTCCGTGTCACCAAGAAGAAACCCAGTTCTGCACCTGTGTTTCCTTTTCATACTGTAAAAAAAATTATATGTATTTGAATAACCAGCAGCGGGTTACATAGACCCCAGTTAGCAGTAGTGCTAAGTTACGTTACCTAAGGTACACAGGCAGTCCATGATTAGTGCTCATGTGGGTCTGCTGACTCAGCCACATCTCTGAGCTACAGCCACTTCAGCATGACTCTGTATGTATTTAATTTCATTGTTATAAAGTGTACAATATGCATTTGTGTGGTTGTGTTGTCTGTTATCTATGATCTCAACACACTGTTTTTTTTTCATCAGGATCACCATCACCGGACATGTTTTGTATTGATGGTCTTTTATCATTTCTGTTTTAAATACTGTGGTTTGCTTAAGCGAGGCTGTCTTGCAAATACAAATGATCGTGATACAGGTGCCGTGATGTCCAGGTTAGTGCTGGCCTCTGGCAACAGCTCCGGAATGTGTTAGCCATTTACTAATAATAACAAATAGCAACAATCAGAGACAAACAAACAAAACACTCAAGATACGATGCACACAATACTGGTCCTTCCGGGTCGTTCCTTAACCATTAACAAAGGAACAGATCACGTCGCTCCGTCCCCTATTTGAACCGTCAGTCATGACCCCTTGGTAAACGATTGCAACACCTCCTCCAATCCGTGGCTGCCACATCATTTTCCTTCCAGGAAGATGAGTTAGTGCACCGAAGTTCCGCCCCCTTTCTAGACGACCGACTTCCTTTTAACCCAGAGAAGGAATTGTCAGGCCATGCAGTCCAGGGTACTCTGTTCCCTTTACTTAGAGCCCTCACAGGTCGGGAGGGAGATTTACTACCAAGACTCTCTTTCTGTCACATCACCCCATCACAGTTCCTCTACATTTCTGGAAGGAGTCCAGCAATGCCCTGTGGCATCACATTGTCCAGGGACAGGACCAGTCGTACTGGTACAGAAGGATGGAAGCATTCCACATTTAGGGTGGAATTCACAAGGTCTTTCACTCTGAAGTGTCTTGCTCACCATTTGTCCTGAAAGAATAAACACACACGTTCTCTTTTCAGTACAAAATATGCAAATGATCATTTGGAATAAAAGCTCTGTGATTTTCTCCCCTTCTGTTTTTTTTTTAAATCACATAACACACGTTCTTATCTACACCTTTTAATATTTATTTTCTGTTGTAAACATGAAACTATGGAGAAACAAAGTGAAGAAGATAAAGGCTTTGGCTAGTATCTTCAGATCATACTGATAAAGACATTAGTCTTTACTCAGGGCAAATTGAATAGTCCTATTCGATGATTGAACACATGTATTATTAATATTATTATTACTACTACTACTAATCTGTAACTGTACAGAAAACAATTGGTCATTTTACAAACAGCACAACTACTCGACACAGTAACAGTTCTTCTTGAATACTCACAGTAATCTTTTAGAAACACCATATATCTTGCTCTACAACCATCTCACTGGTAGACTCCTCCTGAGCTGGATTCGAGGCTGGCTTTATACAGCCAGGACCCCGTCCTAACAAGACACACCTGTGTCCTGTTACACATTTAACTTTGGCCATTTTGACTATGGCCTTCTGGGAAATGTAGTCTTTTAGTCGGCAGCCATTTTACCCCACTGCACAGAGTACGCACTGCAGACAGTTATTTATCGTGGAAACAGGATTGTTTTCATTGTGTTACTTACATATGCACTGTTACACACTTTACCATACGTCCCACACACTGCTCTGTCACTATATATATATATATATATATATATATATATATATATATATATATATATATATATATATATACAGACGTGCTCAAATTTGTTGGTACCCCTCCACAAAAAACGAAGAATGCACAATTTTCTCTGAAATAACTTGAAACTGACAAAAGTAATTGGCATCCACCATTGTTTATTCCATATTTCATAGAAATCAGACTTTGCTTTTGCTTTTTTATTCAACATAATATTGTAAATAAGAAAACAAATGAAAATGGCATGGACAAAAATGATGGGACCGCTAACCTAATATTTTGTTGCACAACCTTTAGAGGCAATCACTGCAATCAAACGTTTTCTGTAGCTCTCAATGAGACTTCTGCACATGTTAACAGGTAGTTTGGCCCACTCTTCCTGAGCAAACTGCTCCAGCTGTCTCAGGTTTGATGGGTGCCTTCTCCAGACTGCAAGTTTCAGCTCTTTCCATAGATGTTCGATAGGATTCAGATCAGGACTCATAGAAGGCCACTTCAGAATAATCCAATGTTTTGTTCTTATCCATTCTTGGGTGCTTTTAGCTGTGTGTTTTGGGTCATTATCCTGTTGGAGGACCCATGACCTGTGACTGAGACAGAGCTTTCTGACACTGGGCAGCACATTTTGCTCCAGAATGCCTTGATAGTCTTGAGATTTCATTGTGCCCTGCACAGATTCAAGGCACCCTGTGCCTTTTCTTTGAAAGCTTCATTTTTTCGTCTGTGAACATAGAGCTGATGTGACTTGCCAAAAAGCTCCAGTTTTGACTCATCTGTCCAAAGGACATTCTCCCAGAAGGATTGTGGCTTGTCAATATGCATTTTAGCAAATTCCAGTCTGGCTTTTTTATGTTTTTCTTTCAAAAGTGGAGTCCTCCTGGGTCTTCTTCCATGGAGCCCACTTTCGCTCAAAAAGCGACGGATGGTGCGATCAGAAACTAACGTACCTTCACCTTGGAGTTCAGCTTGTATCTCTTTGGCAGTTATCCTAGTTTCTTTTTCTACCATTCGCACTATCCTTCTGTTCACTCTGGGGTCGATTTTCCTCTTGCGGCCGCGCCCAGGGAGGTTGGCTACAGTTCCATGGACCTTAAACTTTTTAATAATATTTGCAACTGTTGTCACAAGAACATCAAGCTGCTTGGAGATGGTCTTGTAGCCTTTACCTTTACCATGCTTGTCTATTATTTTCTTTCTGATCTCCTCAGACAACTCTCTCCTTTGCTTTCTCTGGTCCATGTTCAGTGTGGTGCACACAATGATACCAAACAGCACAGTGACTACTTTTCTCCATTTAAATAGGCTGAATGACTGATTACAAGATTGGAGACATGTGTGATACTAATTAAAGAAATGAATTAGTTTGAAATATCACTATAATCCAATTATTTATTATCTTTTCTAAGGGGTACCAACAAATGTAACCAGGCCATTTTAGAATTTCTTTGTAGAATAAGCATACCAAAGGCATGCAAGTATACATGATAAAATAGTTTTTAATGCCATCACTTTTCAGGAGGAATGAAGCATTATTTCAATGAGCTGTAAGGGTACCAACAAATTTGAGCACGTCTCTATATATATATATATATATATTGTGAGATAGCAGGTTGAGTGAGACAGCAGGGAGGGGGTTAAAACCTCCCTGCGAGAGAATGTACCTTTGTTTGGTTGTTTGCTTTATTGTTTCATTTAATTTGCTAATTGTGTTATTGTTTAATTTAATTGTTTGTTAATTGTTTTATTAATAATGATCCCCTGCACCTGTCTATTATTGTAAATTAGAGCCAGGTGCAGGGTATTTAAAGAGGAGCAGGCAGTCTGCTCGAGGCTGCTGAGGAGAAGGAGGCAGACAGGAGTGCTCTGCTTCCTGGCAGTCGTAAGGCAAGGTAAAAGTGTGCTGTGTTAAACCTGCGTAGGTGGTGTTGGCAGGTAAACGGCTTAGCCGTCCTGCAAGTTAGTGAGGGAAAAACTTGTATAGTAAGCGCTCCGAACGGAGTTAGGTTTAGTTTTGTGTGTTTGTTTATTTTTGTGTTCATTAAAAATAGCGCAACCGCGCTTGAAACTTCATTTCAGTTGTTGTGGGTCGTAATTTTAAAGGGGAACGAACCTGTGAGAGGTGAAATCTTTTACAATATATATATATAGATATATATATATATATATATATATATATATATATATATATAGCTATACCTTCAAACTCCAGCCCCTTTGTCAGATCTCAGATCCAGGTGTTCAAAGTGCTGCTCGATTCTTTGTTTTTAATACATGCTGTGCTCGACACCCTGTGCATTGGAATTTGAGAGCTCTGTTTAGCTTCTCTGATGGGATGCTACTCATCACATCACCAGACAAGTTATTTCTAGGTGCAGGAAGCGTCTGTCACACGTGGCAACCAACTGTACAGTCTAACAAAATAAACAAACACAAAAATGAAAAAAGAAAGTGCTGCTAACTTAATCAGGGACAATCAACAATTTATGTTTTTTTTTCCTCATTTGATAGACATGAAAAACCCAACTAATAAAGTTACCAAACTGCAAATAAGAAACAGTGTTGGGTTGTTTCTTATCAGTGTTGTAATTGTATTTGGTGTTCACAGCAGTCACTCCAAAGGGGGGCCCAATTAGATAACACTTAGACAGAGCCTCTTCAGCACAGCTCTGTATGTATTTCATATTGTTGTTATAAAGTAAATTGCTATTTGTTTTTTGTTTTTCTATTATCTCACACACATTACATATTCTCTTCTTCTCATCAGGGCACACTGTAACCACCAAATGACATGTAGTGTGTTGATGGCCTCTTAACATTTCTATTTTAAATCCTGTGGTTTGCTGAAGCAGTGTTTTAAGCGCCTTTCTAAGCTTGCTAAAATTAACTCTGTACATGTCTCGCACAGCCAGGCTATGAGCAGCACTGGCTCATGTGCTTGAAGAGTCCCAGCCCCCGCGTTCTGATGGGTTTCCATGCGATACCCTTAGCTGCACGCATAGCATGGACTCCCCGGTTGTTATGTCTGCTATGTTATCTCAAGCTTTCCAGCTGCCCTTTACACACTGTCTCACAAACTATGTCCTGGAGGTCATGGTGGCAGAGCGAAAATCAGAGGATTAGGATTGATTTGTAAATTGTGAAAATGTATTAAATGTTAATGTTTAAAAGCTCCTTATAAATGCTTTTAAATAAATAAAACTGTATTTCTATTCATGTTGTCATTTCTTATAGTTTTCAAAGCTTTTGTTTCAATATTTTACAATAAGTGAAGGTGAATATACACGGTTTACCCTTTCACTGCTGTTATGCAATTTCTTTACTTTGAATTTTGGGGAGTTTGGGGAGGAATCAGATTTTACCCACAAGCTCATAATAACTGTTGACGGACTGCCACAGTGTTAGTGCTGGAGCTCAGCCTGCATGCTGACTGTTGATTTATTACATAGTGCTGCACTTGTATGAAAAGCCTCTATCCTGTTTTCCTGGCTACATCAAATGGCTGTGTCTTGTGCTCATCGAAGAAATGGACCTTGGCTAAAATGAGACCCATGAAGATCTATTGAATTGACCTAATCAGCTGTAGATCTAAATGCCACCACCATTTAAATCATTAAAAATCTGAATCTTACACATTTAAATATTTCTACACACATAATAAGAACTAAAGACACTAACATGCACTGTTGTCCTTTAATCATTTTTTGAAAGTGGTGGTATTTAAATCCACTGCTGTTCCGATCAGTTGAATATTCTCCATGGTCTCTGTCCGGGTTGGTGCTGGCCTCTGGCGACAGCTCTGGACGTGTTTAGCCGTCTACTAATAACAAGTAACAATTAGAGACAAAACAAAACAAACACTCACGATACAATTTCATAAAACACAGGAGTTGTTTTCCTGAGGCAAAATGAAGGAACAGATTACATCGCTTCGTCCCCTATTTGTACCGACACACATGACCCCTTGGTAAACAATAGCAGCTACTCCTCCAATCCACGACTGCCACATCATTTCCCATCCGGGTTGATGAGTTAGTGCACCGAAGCTCCGCCCCCTTTCAAGATTACCGACTTCCTTTTAACCCTGGGAATGAAGTGTCAGGCCAAACAGGGTACTCTGTTCTCGTTACTTAGCACCCTCACAGGTCGGGAGGGAGATTTACCACCAAAGATCATTGTATTTCCGTCACAGTCTCTTGTCACAATGTCGTTCTGCAGTTAAGTCGATACTTACTGTAAACCAACATTCTTAATCCCTCTATCCAGTACAGTGCAGTTGGTTTAATTTATGTCTCTTTAATAGCCAAGAAACTGTACTGTTGTAGACTGCACGAGTCAGCACTTCTTCCCATAAACCACTGTGTATTCTACTGTTCTGAGAAACCTAATACTGGTCACCATCTCACTCAAACACTTTGCTCTTCTAGACACAGACCCCAGCATGCCTTAACTCAATCTATTAGCCACTTTGAAATAAATTATTTAACAGCAGGGAACATTCAACCACTGAAGTGCCCTCCAGTATTCTGTGTACAAACTGAAACACCCCTTACATTTGTTTTGTGCTCACACTGTACAGCAGGGGTGGTCAACCCTGGTCCTGGAGAGCCACAATCCTGCAGGTTTTCTGGGTATCTATAAATAATCAATGGCTAAAGACCTGAAAAAAATGTTAATGTTGACCAGTTCAGAAAATTATTGGTTCAGTTAAGTAATTAAGTTAAGAATGAAAACTAGAAGACCCTGCGGCTCTCCAGGACTAGGGTTGGCCACCCCGCTATAGAGCATAATGATGTTTTGGAAGTCCATTACAGTTCTACAGTATAGGAATTACAAAAAGGATCTAACACCATGTCAAATCTTGATAATGCTTTACACTAAATGTCTCTGATTACTCTGTATTTACATTGTAGTTACTTAGTAAATACATGTGTACTTACACATCACAGGTATGGCCATTCTCCACTTAGGTAATTGAGTGCTAATTGAGGAGTGGCCATCTGTATAAAGGGCAGCAGAAATCATTTGTTTGGGAGAAAGTGTTAGGTGAGTGTATATACTTTGTGTAGACTGACACTACACAGCCATCGAGAAGAATGAGGAAGCAGAGATTATCTGATGCTCAATGAGAATTGTTGATGAAGTTTTAAAAAACAGGGCTGCAGTGTCTTGTATACCTTGGCAAAGCCCCAAACCACAGAAGCACCCATGTCTAGTCAGAAATAGCCATACAAATGTGGTGTTGGGTTGATGCAAAGATTCACCCATAAAGAAGATGGCATAAACTCAACAGGGACCGTGTGGGAGCAGAAAGTTGAAGATAAAAAAGTGCAGAGGCAGAGTCTCTCAGGTTAAGATCATTTGCAGTTTGACTGAAGATGTAGAAATTGTATTATAAGTCATGTCTTGTAACAAGACTCATATCAAGTTATTATAAATCATAAAGATGTGTCAAACTAAATAGTGACAACATCATTAATGATAAACTGTTGTTCAAAGCTATGAAATTAAGCTCTGGTGTGTTTGTCTTGTACCCCCCAAAAAATGAAGGAATTATCAACAGTTATTTACAGGCTACTGTACACTATTCCTTATAATTTGAAATTTGAATTATTAGTATCTGTTCATGAATTCTTTAAAATAAGCACTGTCTTTCAGCTGATGCAGATGAATGATACATTGAGGTTATAAAGCAAATACAACTACCTGGTCTTTAGATGACGACAATGAGAGGCTTTGATGGACCAATACTATTTGTGTATTGCTCTTGATCTTTGGTTACTTTAATAGTCAACTTTTACATGTGTAATGGAAACAGTGAGGGAGGGTGCTGTCGTATGTGCATTACTGTATTAATCTAATCATTTTCACTGGCATGTTTAGTTTTGTTACAAATAGAGGATCTTCATACTAGTAGGTTCAGAAATTAATTGGACAGCTTCCCAACATGCGTTGGGGTATTCATTCAATCATAATATGTAAGTATTATTTATTTGATAACTTTCTTATGTGTGTACATTTGAAATGTTGCTTTTCTTATTTGTAAAATGATTAATTTGTTTTTCAGTTTTTGCACTTGGAGACGTGCTGCTGCTTTCGACAGGTATGTGTGTCTCTGACACGTTCACATAATAAGATACAATTATTTAAATATTGATTGCATTATGAATGAGTAACATTCAGGGTGAAATTCACAAGGCCGTTTACTCTGAAGAATCTTTAGAACCATTATTGCTGAAAGCATAAACACACACAATGAAGTTACTCAACCTGAAATAAACAACGCAGGCATTGGATTCTTAGATATTCTTATGTTGTTTATTTCTAGTTTACATTACTGTTACTATTCCAAAATGCTTGAGCTATGGCCAGTTTCAAATGATTACATGCCATAAACACATGTTTTTAAAATTAATGACATCTAGTAGCATTTGCGAAGATGACTTTTTCATGCATTATCAAACTGATAAAACTAAACTTTTCTCCTGGTTATATTTTACTGATAATTTTTATGCAATAGAAAAAAATATATATATATTGTTATTGGATTAAATGTTCCAGATCACATGAACACAGAAAAGTGGTGTTTTCAGAAAACAAATGGTCTTATTTAATTTCCAAAAAAAGTCATGTTTTAAACATATTTATATACACGGAATGTCAAATGTCTATAAAAAAAGTTTATTCTCACTTCAATAAGTGTCCGTAGGTTCTATATTTGCTTAACAGATTGTTTTCTCTCTTATCTGGCATTTTTTCATTTTTAAATACATTTTTACAGAGCCACTTCGCACAGCAATAATTAAAATTGGCAAAACATCTGTAGTGGAAGGGGAGAAGGTTGAATTCAAATGTATAATATCAGCAGTGCATGGAGAACAACCAGAGAACAAGGAGAGGAACTGGTTCCATTTGTATAAAAACAGAGAGAAGATCAGCTCACTGCCAGAGCCCAGAGGAATGGGAGCTGTCACATTTATAAAACAAGACATCAGAAAGAATGACGCTGGAAACTATACCTGCATGTATGGAAATAAGAATCCAGGAGATGTGAAAAACATCAGCCATGGTTCTTCAGTTTATCTCAATGTAAGAGGTGAGTACAAAACCAAACACATTAATGTGTGTTTTTATTGTGTGAAGGAAATTAACTGATTTCATATGAAAAATAACAAAATCACATTTTAAATTGTTTGGTTTGTTCTTAAATAGGTGGATTAGGAAAAAATTGAAGTATATATAAATAATAGACTGATCTTTCAGTCAATTGATATTCTTGAAATTAATCTTGAAATTGTATCAGAAATATTTCAGCTAAATTTCCCATAAACTAGACTCCCACTAATCTGAATCATGCTATGATAATTAAATGCTTGCTGATATCGGCTGAATAAAGTTCAATCTCATAATTATGTGAGAATGTATAAAATAGCTGTCTTTGAATGTTTTATTCAAATGGTTATTACTGATTAATCATCAACTATAACTTGTTAGATTTTAATATGGTACAGATTATGATCAAACCACTAATCAGAACAAGGTTTGGATTAGTAAAACTCTACTGCTTGTTATTAAATATTTTTAGGTATGTTCTGAAGGCATGTTTTTAACTTAAACTGTATTTTCAGAGTCAAGCTCTCAGTTCATACTTCAGCTAGACAAACAGAGTGCAATTGAAGGTATGGATGTATCATTTAAATGCATGATACCAGTTGAATTCAGAGATGCAACAGGAAAAGATAGTTCTTTCCATCTGTATAAAAATGGAATCCTTGTCGATTCACAACCCGATCCCAAAGGAATACCAGCTGTCAAGTTTTCCATTAAAAATGTTAAGAGGATTGATACTGGAAACTACACCTGTGTGTATGGAAAAGAGAAGCTTGTGAACTCAGCAAACAGCAAACACAGTCGCCCAGTCTACCTTCATGTGGCAGGTAAGTACTGAGCTGAATACTTTGTGTCACAGTGGGGCCGATTCAATTGACAGCGGCACATACAGCTATTGCCAAAAGTTTTGCATCATCCAGAAATATAAAATTTAGACATAATTAAAAAATATATATAAACATAATTTAGATCTTGTATTTAACATCATGTCACAAAGAAACTACAAAATAATATCTACTGCAAGCCATAATAGTAGTACAGTATTTCCTGTTGAATTGCGAAATGTTAAATCTTAAAATTGTTGTCAGTTTTTCAATAAGTATATGCAAAACTGCAAAATGGTTTGTAGTTCAATGTGTTAACATAACATTATTTAGCAGGTTTAATTCGACTTTATGAAGCAAAATTAGTTAATTCTATATGGTGATGCAAACTTTTGGCTATAGCTGTACAGCCACCCTTTTAGTCATCAGATGAGGGGTCTTTGTGAAAAGGTGTTTGTGAGTCTTCTTTTCAGTATTGTTAGTAAGATGAAACTATCAAAAAATTAAAATTAAAAATACTTTTTGTACATATGGTATAGGAAAATAAATATAATAAAAAAACACTTACTGTTTGCCATATAGCAAAGCAAAATAGCACAGCCGGGTCTTTAAAAAATTATAATTAGCCTTCTCATATTACTCAATACTGTAATTTACAAATAGTTTCATTTATTTACTTGTTTCATTGTTTGCTGCACAGCACTGCAAAGACCATCATTAAATAGTCTATGATATATTCTAAAGCTGGTATGGGGGTGGAAGAACTGAATCTAATGTTTGTGTGCTTGATGACATGTTAACTATTGTGTCTCTCATGTAGTTTCAATTAGACATGAAACTGCTTTGAAGTGTGGCAAAGATCAATTTACATGCAGTTCATGAATCTGAAGCTATCTTCAGAATCCCTGAGTTTAATAATTGTTGGTCTGAATTATTTATTAGAGAAACTGCCACCTCAGCTTTAGTTTCTAATTGTTGCAGTGTGGAGTAGTGGTTAGGGCTCTGGACTCTTGATCGGAGGGTCGTGGGTTCAATCCCAGGTGGGGGGACACTGCTGCTGTACCCTTGAGCAAGGTGCTTTACCTAAATTGCTCCAGTAAAAACCCAACTGTATAAATGGGGAATTGTATGTAAAAATAATGTGATATCTTGGAACAATTGTAAGTCGCTCTGGATAAGGGCGTCTGCTAAGAAATACATAATAATAATAATAATATATTCCCACAGAGTATATGACAACTCCATTCCAACAGAAACTGACAGGCAAGTCTGTGTTTGTTTTGTTTTCAATCCAGTTTTCTGATTTAAATTAAAGGTTTTGACAAATGGATGAAAATGATTAACTCACAGTTAACCATCATTGCATACAGTAGGGGTAGTTTCTTCAAATGAAACCATTCTGACAGGACTCACCATGAAGTACAGTACGCTAATATATACCCCAGTAGAGCTGACCTATAATCTGAACCATACTCTTTCACAATTAAAATAAACACAAAACAAGTATAAACACAACACAAAGACTGGGCTGGCATTATTAGTATGGAACAAGTTATGATGTGAAAAACTATTATGACATCATGCATTAATAAGAGGGGCTATTTTTTACTGGTGTTTATTCTTCTTCTTTGGGTCTGCAAGCAGCTTAACGCATTATTTCTTTCACAAAGGGGAACATATATAAAGGTAAACACATCTGTATTCATGTTGTACTTTCTGTACCTTTACCAAAGTTATTTTTTGTGCATTGCATTTAAGTCATGTAATTTTAAATGTGTTTGCTTGAAGCAGTGTATTAAATCAAATGTCTTACAATGTGAATGCCCAACTGTGAATATCTTTTTCTTGCTTTCTTTTATGTGTGATGGTGCAGACCACTTAAGTTGAAAATGTCTTTACAACAGTTTTATTTTTTATTTTTAATGATTTTCTGTTCATAGTTATATTCTGTGGATGCTGTGTGGTCCAGCGGTTAAATAAATGTTGTGGAACCAAGAGGTTCCTGGCTTTAAATCCCAGCTCAGCCACTGACTCACTCTGTGACCTTGAGCAAGTCACTTAACTTCCTTGTGCTCTGTCTTTAGTTTGAGGTGTGAACCCGAGGTCCTAATTTAAGTGACCCTGCAACAGTGATGGTTGTTGCATAGTTCACAGCTTAGCCTCTGTAATTTGTCTCATATAAAGGTGTCTGCAAAATAAATAAATAATAATATTATTATATACTGCTACTATAGTTATTCATTATAAATAACACGTTTAAGCAGGAAACTTGTTTTCATGTCTTCTACAATAAAATCATTTTTATACTTTTTACCCAACTCACTAAGTATAATTAAGTAGCTTGCTGCTGGCCATTTACAAGATAGTAATACTGTACCTCTAGTTAGGTGTGTCAGTGCTGCGGCTCGGAGCCACACAGACCTATGCGTGATGACTATCATAGTATCATGTGTTTAAGTGTGTGTTTGTTTGTTTTAAATAGTTCAGTTAGCTTGGAGCAGTGTGTTTAACATGCACTTTCTTACTGCAATATGTCAGCAGGTGACATATTTTGTTTTATAGTTTACACTTCCTGCTCTACTTGGTTGTGGTTGTTTTTCTTTGCAAAGTATATTTATAATTGTTTCAAGTGTGTTGATAAAGCACACTTTATGACTGCTTTTTTAAACTTTTATTCCTACACGTTCCTGTGTGATTAAAATAATTCTATAGATGCGGAGACAGTACCTAAAGTATATTCTTAAATTCCCCTTACTGTGCAGCACAGTCTGTGCGCTTGAATTAAATATAGATAGACAAGTTGAAACTCAGCTTGAAAATGAGAAGGATCTCTTCTGCCATCCAGACCTATTCCGGCTTACGTCTGAGTTGTAAATGAGGCTTAGAAGTGTAATAATAATTACAAAACCACGATACCCCAACTAGTTTTAAACACTGTGCCCCTCCCTAGAATTAATTCTGCGGACGCCCATGCCTCCAAGGCTGGGGAACAAGCTTACCCCCGGAGTGGGAAAGAATGGGTGAAATAAGCTTGAGTGAAGAGCTCTCCTCAGTCTCAGTGGAGAGCCGTCCTCAATGAGGTGAAGCCAGCACTGTCAGACCTCCAAGGCTGAGGAACGAGCTTCATTTACCCCCAGAGGAGAAACTGAGGGAAAGGGAGTGTTTGATTGTGCTTGTGACTGAACATACATAGAGCCCAATTAGTGGAATGCAGTCTGCACAAGATCAGGTTTATACATTATAGGGGCAGTAGTTAGATCTCCCACTATTAACATCATTATCCTTAAAAAATTAATGTTGGTCTGAATTATGATTTCCATTACACGAGAGTAGATGTTAAAACTTCATGCTGATTTGAACTTGGCTCTCGCCAAGATAAGCACCAACTAAGACGTAGCTTTATAGTAAACTAATGTGATCCATCTGTGTCTCCATCCATTTGCGCTTCCTTCCATATGATGATGTAGATATCCTTCTGTCTGGTGTTGATGGCTGAAGTGCAATGCTGGCTCCAGGGATCAGCTTATTGCCTCCCTAGCGCATCAGCACACACAATGGCTGCGATGCTGGCTCCGGGGATCAACCACAGTGCGGTCTCCCCAGCGCATCAGCATGACAACCGTCTGGATTGAGCTAAGTTGGTTACATCTCTGGGGTCTTCAAGTGGGCACCTTTCATCCTCTGTGTTTCGTCGACTAGCCCACAACACCTCAAGAGGGCTCGACGGTGATTCTGGTGCCAGCATCACGCCCCTCCGTCCCCCACTCATCTCAGCCCAGCTTACTTACCTGTACATCAGCGTTTCTTTCTTTCTATTGTGCTTGAGATCCCCAGCCAGAATCTTTCCGTCTCAACCACAGCCAGTTGCTGGTCCTCTCTGCTGCTTCAGATTAGTTCTTCACTGTGCGACACAACTCTTGGTCACTGAATCCGACATCTCTGAGAAACCGGGTTGTAGAGTGTGCCACAAATCCTTGACAACCCACCTCCACTGGGTAAACCCGGACTCTCCATCCTCGCTGTTCCGCTTCAGTGGCTAGTTGAGCATACCACAGTTTCTTCCTCTCATATGCCTCATCTACAGCATCCTCCCATGGCACTGTTAACTCTACCAGGTGAACAAGGCGTGCTGATCCAGACCACAAGACAATAGCTGGTCGAAGGTTAGTGGTGGCAATCTCAGGTGGAAAAATAAGCCGTTGACAAACATCTGCCAGCATTTTCCAGTCTCTAGCAGCTTCCAGTTGTCCTGGGCGAGGACTGGTTTTAACACCTTTCCTTGGTGGTTGCTCTTCTGGGCGGAAGAATGTTGTCTTTTGTGTGTAATGTTTTGATGGAACAGGTGGCAACTTATTGGTCATGTTACACTTGTCTCCAATGCTAAGGCCAAACATCGCAGCACCTGTTCATGGCACCAAGTACACCGTCCTTGGCTAAGAGCCACCTTACATCCTGTCAAAATGTGCCTTAATGTTGCAGGTGATGAACACAAAGGACATGAGGGATCCTCTCCTACCCAGAGGTTTAGGTTCTGTGGTGATGGGAGAACATCATATGTTGACCTGATGAGGAAACTGATCCTGCAGTGTTCCATTGACCATAGGTCTTGCCAGCCAATCTTGCATTGTTCCACACTCTCCCATCTCATCCATTCTCCCTGCTTGCCCTGGGAAATGGCCTTTATGCACCTTATCCTCTCCTCCTGCTTTTGCACCTCATTGACTACCAGCTTCCCCCATTGAGCGGGGGCTGCCTTGTGCCATGTAGGAGGAGCTGAACTGAGACCAAGACCCCGTCTTCCATGCTGAACTTGCCCCATGATATCACCAATTCGAAGGGCAGCCTTTGCATCCTCCACAGCTTTCTTTGCCGTCCACTTTCTTTCAGTTTTCAACACAGATGCTGCCTCCCTTACGCATTTGTCACGTGACCCTACTAATGTCATTTCCAGTTAATTATTAAACAGCTGGCCACATTTTTAGCCTAATGGTGATGCTTTTCTACTTGTTGTTGCTTATGTTCCCACAGGAGATATGACAACTCCGACCACATCTGTCAAGACCCAACAGACAGATGGTATAGGCAAGTTTTCTTTTTATAAGTTTCCTTGAACTTAATAAAACCACATATTTTAAAGTAGTCAGAGTTTTAGAGAGAAAAGTAAGCTATTAAGCTGTCAATATTCAGGGTAGTAATTAACTAACATATCAGAAATTATATTTGAATCAGAATGGTCACAGCTGTGATTATTGCTGGTACATGTGGACAACTTCATACCAGATTAAACCAAGTCCATGTAAGAGATTCTATTTATCCTTAAAAATAATGAATCTTCAGGTAAAGTCAATCTCAAAGAGTTTATTCAGGAATCAGAAATGCAAACAGGAACAAAGCAAATCAAATTTGATACATCAGTGATCTGACACACAGGACTCAGATGGTGTTCTGAGCTGGCATCAGGGTAAATGTTATTTTCTAAGCCAAGATGAGCTTTCATGGCGATGCTGGCACTTTTCTGAGCTGGCATGGCACAGAGATGTTAGTTTCTGAGCTGGCATCAGTGTAGATGTTATTGAGCTGAGCCAAGAAATTACTTCGTACAGCACAGATATATAGCTAACTTATGTAATTTCCTTGATCAAATTTGGTCTCATTTCCCTAGCATGATGCATGGTGTGAGACAAAGCACACTGAAAGTTAACATTTGCGTTTCTTCTTCACTTTACCAATGTCAGCAGAAACCCAGATAACAAGAAGTTACATTTAAGAACAATGATATGAGTTTTGCTCAATTCTCACAGGCAGCATAGCGCTATACCCATGCATCACAAGGACAAGGCTGGTGATTGCAAGTGGCTGATGTGGACCAGCTATGTACAGCTTAATTTTAGAGTTCATTAACCCTGTGTTGATTCAGAGCTTACATTAAACACAGGAAAATCACACAATGTTTACAGGCAGTTTCAATGATTTCTCGCTTCCTTTAAATGGGAAGCATAAGTAACAGGTTGTACAATGTGTACCGTGCCCCACACAAGTTGTGTGGTTATCAGGAAATCCTACATGTTCCAATTGTATAGTATGTTATTATGTGTTCCATGACAGTTATAACATGTCACTTTTAACAAAAGTAACTTAAACCAGTTTTAATTAGTTTGATTATGGTTTGTACATAGGCTCAAAACAGCTTATTAAGCAGAAACAATGGTTTTATCATCCCTCCGAGGTCACAGCTGCACTCTGAGTTATGAAAAGTCAGCCTCTCCCCACAAGTCCAGGACAATACATAGGCAAGAGTTTCACAATCCTTACATCCAGAAACTAGGCTTTCTGAAAAACATGATTATTGTGCTTTTGGTGTACCTGCTCAAAAACTAACAATGTATGACTTCACTGTGGAGCATACTGTATGTACCCTATTCACATACTGCAAGATCAAGGCACTGTAAAAACAGGATTGGATTACATTTGTTTTGAACACATCTTGATCAGGCTTTTATGTCAATAGGTTATTAGTGAATTATAGAATCTGTTTGCACATATTTAACTGGATCTTACAATGAATCTCATTTGTATGTAGACCCCCCAGGATCTGTTCCAGCTCTGTACCTGGGTGCAGGGGTAGGATGTGGGGTCCTTGTGCTGCTGGTACTGCTGATAGGAGGAGTGCTGAAGTGTCTGCAATCCAAACGAGGTAGGGCACAGCATTCTTCACCACAATGGATACAAATGAAGTATGTTTAAATGATGGGGACTTCTTCATCTCGCTGTGTCAATTTATTGTGACCCTCAATCATGTTCAATTCTATATTAAAAGCATGATTCCTGGGTGAGTGTTTACTGCAGTGTTCCATTGTTCATCCTTTGGTACAAAAATATATCTTGATGTTACTGATGCATAGTGTGTCACTAGCTGTTTTCACCTCCATTCAAACTAGGAAACTAATCTATTTGATACAATGCCATTCCAGACATTGCTGTCCAGACTGAGCCTATATATGCCAATACGCCATGGTGGTAAGTCCTATATGTTACATGTCTTAAACAATTCACTGACACAGGTACATGTTCTATCATATTTAAATCCAGAACTGTCTCTGATTTACCATTCTTAAAACAATATTCCAGTAAAAAAAGGATTCAGTGCTTCTGGCTTCGGTTGTGAGTAATGCATATTTTCAGTATTTATCTTCTTGGGCCCATTTTGGTCCACAAAACATATGTATACAGGCACATGTACAAATAAATAAACACTCATACAGAACATCAGGGGGAAGCGGTTTTGTACCCACCAGTGAAGATTAGAGCATTGCATTGACAGAAATAAATGTTTATTAATAATCACTTCTTATTGGTAACACTTTAGTTTAGGGATCCGATATAAGTGATTATAAACCATTTATAAACATGTTATTAATTATACTATTACCAATTATAGAATAAGATTTGAAATAACAAGACTATTATTCACGTTTGTCATTTTTCTTGCTATTGTTTATAATTGCTTATAACGGATATAGTCTGTCTGTCTATCTTTTCAGGTCTGTTTGTCTTTCAATGCCTGTGTCTGTCTGTCTTTATATGTCTGTCTCAGCAATTGTATGGGATTGTTTTGTTTTTGCAACACAGTTATTATACACTTTTGCCATTGTTTTTTGTGTTGTTTATAACCACTTATAAAGCATCCCTAAACTAAAGTGGTACCTTATTATTTAGGTGGAGTTTTGTAAAAATGTTCTTTTTTGGTGAAAGTCTTGTCTGCTTTTAACTGTTTTAATAAAGTGCTGAATCAGATCTATTTATAAAACAATTAATTATTTACAGTTCAGCCTTCTGGCCCTGTGACATTATCTTATATAAGAACAGAAGAAAATTACCAACGAGAGGAGAGGCCCTTCGGCTCATCTAAGTTCGGCTTCTTCCTTGTAGCTGATTGATTTCAGAACTTTGTCAAGTTGGGTCTGAAAGGATTCAAGTGACATATGCCTGATATATCCCTTGCTCCACACTCTGTCTCTCTCCAATTAATTTACCTTTTTATTTATTGCAGAATAAGATGAATCGGTCTCCACAGCAACAGGATGACACAATGAAACACACACACCCTCCCCAAGAAAAAATGTACATCAAAATCTGGCTGATCTGATGTAGACTACGCAACAGTTAAAACTTCCAGATAAGATTGTTGATGAGAAATCCACTGTGGGGGGAAATTACTTGTGTGGTAATCGTAAATCACCTCATATTCAATGTAAACCAAAATGATCTTTCCTTTTCATCAAAGCACTGTCTGCTGACAAACCAACCAGAATGAAGAGACAGAGCAGTCTGAGCCATGTTAGTGCTGGTTCCAGAACTGACAACCCATTGGAGATGTAAAGAATCTGGCAGGTTACCTGTCAACTCTGCCAGCCCCTCTTACTCTCCTTTCCTATACATGTAGGTGCTGCTGGTAGAGTGGAAAAGGTTATATTGTCCCATTGTTTGAATGCAATGAGGAAGGGTGTTCACTGAAGACATTTCCAATTCTCCAGACAAGCTCAAAGCCAGGTAAAGGCAGAGTTATTAGAAATATGATATGAACTCAATAGTGGAGTAACAGAACCCAGAACCACTCAGAATGAGTGATGATTGCAAACTCTGTAAAACAGTAAAGATAATGTTAAAAAACAATGCATAACCAATGTACTGTAATGCCACATTTTTCTGTGTATTGCCCGATACGTGTTTGTTTTTTCATTCATGAATACACTTTTTAATAAAAAAATGTCAATCAATGTGTCTGTAACAGGCTGCTGGTGTGTAGGTGTGTGCATTCGTTGCTGAGTAACAGGCAGGAGATCGAGGCAGAGTTTGAAGTTGACACGCTGCACAGGTTTTATTTACATACACACACAGTGAACAGCTCACGTGACACTACCAACAATGGTAGGACATACAGGGGAATGTATGTAAAGCAAAATAAAAACGCTGTACAAAACTATCAAATAAAAGGTGCTGTGAAAACGGCATGCGCTACTCCCAAAGGCATAGGAGGTCCTGCTTATTCAGCTCGCTCGCTATACATTAGTGGAATCTACAATCCCTGAATCTACAATTCCCTGTTCATAAACAAACCCAGACTCTGGCTACTCGCACGCCTGTCGGCAGTTTCAGTTTCTTTACGTTCCCTTTCAATTCGAAGAAACCACCAACAATATTTTTGGGGTATGCTTGCCACAGGTCAGGCATTTACTGAGCATTTTATGTCAGAGCTGCTGATAGGCCAATCTGGGTAGTGACGTTCTCGGTCCCGCTTACCAAGGAAACACATAGTCACTCCACGGAGCTCACTTCCTCTTTTGCTTCTCACTCAGGTAAGGTAAGGTAGGTATAACTAACCATTCCAGTTACTGTGATTGACTGTGTGAAAGAGCTCTCACTGGAGTTCCCCTGCAATATTGCCGGAAATCAACTTGCCACTTCCTTAGAAGCAGAAACTCAGCTATAAACATTGCGCAACTGCGCCTCATTAAATCTTTTCTCTCTTTTTCAGCAGCCTGCATCACCTAGCGATTGCAGAATGCTTTTCTAACCCCCAGCACCTGCTGTTTGTGTGTTACTCTCCTGCTGCTTGCAGCTAAAAAAAAAAAAGGAAAAAAGAGACGTGTGATTCGGCTCTGCCAGATTGTCTCGGCCCGTCGATTCGATGCTATTGGCCTAATAAAAAAAATATATATATTTTTATAGTTCACCCGCCTGGCATGGTGACTGTTCTACCCCCACAGCTTTGCTGTTGTGTGTGTGTGTGTGTGTGTGTGTGTGTGTGTATTTTTTTCTTCTACTGCTCTGCAGCTTAAAAACAAACAAACAAATAAAAAAAACAACATGTGCTTCCTCCACTGGGGCCTGGTTTTACCTTACCCCGCTGTTGAGTAGACTTCACCAGCTGTTTCGGACCGCCCACCTCGGTGCGTTGGGCCTTCAAAAAAAAAAACACACAAGCAGTACATTCTTTCTTTCTTGTCTAATACCCCTACCGCAGCTCCTTGAACCTGTGCTCCACTCCAGTGTACACTACGCGCTGCCCCGTTGTGTGACTACACGCAGTCCAGGCCACCCGGGTGCAGCACCATGCACTTTCCTGTACTGCTCTCCTGTTGCCTACTGCACCCACTCAAGCTTGTGAATCCACCCCGGCGTATGCTACGCACTACCCTGGGATGCGTGGACTGCACGCGGTTAAGGCTAGGCGCCTGTTCCCAGTACTCTCGGTGCTCAGTTCTTCGGTGCTTAGATGCTCTGTGCCTTGGTGCTTCGGTGCCCCGGCACTCCAGTTCTCAGGCATTAGGTGCCCCCTGGTGCTTCGGCGCTCGCAGGACCTTGGACCCCTGGTCCCCTCGGCTCTTTCTCACCCCTGGTGCACTGGTGTTCATGCCGCTCTCAGTGACTCGGCAATCTAGAATCAATGCCCTTTAGGCCTCACAACCTTGGTGCACACAGTCAATAAAGTTACCAAACTACAAATAAAAAACAGTGTTGGGTTCTTTCTTATCAGTGTTGTAATTAGACTTCCAAGCCAGAATGACTGTAAGCCGTGGCTCCCGAGTGGCGCATCCAGTAAAAGCACTAGCTAGAGTGCAGGATGCGCTCAATAGCCTGGACGTCGCCGGTTCAGGCTGTTCCACAGCCGACCATGGACGGGAGCTCCCAGGGTGCGGCACTCAATTGGCCGAGCGTCGTCCGGGGGGAGGGAGGTTTAGGTCGGCCAGGGTGTCCTCGGCTCACCGCGCACCAGCGACCCCTGTAGTCTGGCCGGGCACCTGCAGGCTTGCCTGTAAGCTGCCGAGAGCTGCGTTGTCCTTCGACGCTGTAGCTCTGAGGCGGATGCACGGTGAGTCTGCAGAGTGTAAAGAAGCGGGCGGCTGACGGCACACGCTTCGGAGGACAGCGTGTGTTCATCTTCGCCCCTCCCAAGTCAGTGCAGGGGTGGTAGCGGTGAGCTGAGCCTAAAAATAATTGGGCATTTCAAATTGGGGAGAAAATAATAAAAAACCAATTGGCAACGACTAAATTTAAAAAAAATAAATAAATAAATAAAAGAATGGCTGGAAGCCTGATGTTCTTATAAAGATTATTATTAAAAAAATCAAAAGTCTCATTTTGAAGCCAAGAAAACTACGAGAACCATTACAACTATTGCCCTCAAACTTCATACATATGTTGATAAGGGATGCAATTACACATATCACTTTTTGGGGTTGACCGCATGTCACACGTAGCCGGCATTTTGGATTCTATGTTTTTAGCCTTAAAATGCAACTCTTCCAGAACCGCTGGACCGATTAAACTAAAACTTTGCAGGTATCTTATTAAACACAAGAGCATCAAAAGTTATTCATTTGGTGAGTTTTTGTCAATCCAAGATGGCCGACATGGACCAATCAAAATCAGGCATCAAAAAAGTTGCTCGGAATTTCACGAAACTTCAGATATTGGTAAAGACCTATGCAGACTTGTACCTGATTATAAACTGTGCTTTTGGGTCACATGGTATGGCCGCCATATTGGATTGTGTGTGATTTTTGGAAGATTTTCAAAGCTCTTCTTCTCATGAAGAGAAAATAGCACAGCTGTGAAACTTTGTCTACATAGTCCTCTCGTGTCCATGATTGATTCTATTTTAGGAACAAGCAATAGGTCACATGATGTTGTGGCCATGTTGGATTTTGTGTGAAACGCTTAAATGACAACTCCTCAGGAACCCTTTGGCTGATTGACATGAATCTTGGTATACTTTAACTTTGTACTGTAGAGTGTTATATTCTTATGTTTCAAGAGGCTTTTGGAATGGTGAGATAGGTCACATGATTTGGTGGCCATAGAGAGTTTTTAAAAATGCGCCAACGTCTCGTTCTCAGACGCAGTTTGACCAATTGTTGTGAAACATTCGAATCATAAAATTAGTAACACCCTTTATCGTTTTTGCTTTAAAACAACATGGCTGCCAAAAGCCAATCAAATGTCATCTGTATTCAATATGCATTTTTTTCAAGTATATAATAATGTGAACCTTGTGCCATATATATGTGATTATATTATAGAGTATTTATGTTTGGCTGACATGGACCAAACAAAATCCGCTGGTCGAAAATGTTGCTCCAAATTTCACGAAACTTCGTACATGGGTAAAACCCTATGAGGACATGAACCTGAGTGAAAATGGTGCAGACATGTCACGTGGTATGGCCTCCATATTAGGTTTTCTATGCGTTTTTGACGATATTCAAAGATTCAAAGATCTTCTTCTCTGAAACTGCTTATTGCATAGATGTGAAACTTGGTGTATAAAGTTATATACTAATATACATTAATTGTTATAAATAAGAAATATTCTTAATGCATTTACTCTGAATAGTTGTAAGGTACTGATAGTAAGCATACTCTAAAATTATGCTTTCCAATTAACAAAATATTCATATGATTTCCATTTTCAGTCTGAAACCATACTTTGTTGTGCTGTAAATACTTGGAAGCTGTAAAATTGCTTGTAAACTTAATCAGGCACTGTTTTTCTCCTCATTTGATAGAAACACAACCAATAAAATTATCAAACTGCAAATAAAAAACAGTGTTGGGTTGTTTCTTGTCAGTGTTGTAATTGTAATTGGTGTTCACAGCAGTCACTCCAAACAGGGGCCCAATTAGATAACACTTAGACAGAGCCTCTTCAGCACAGCTCTGTATGTATTTCGTGTCGTTGTTAAAAAGTTAATTTCTATTTTTTTTTGGTTTTCTATTATCTCACACACGTTACATATTCTCTTCTTTTCATCATGGCACACTGTAACCACCAAATGACATGTAGTGTGTTGATGGCCTCTTAACATTTCTATTTTAAATCCTGTGGTTTGCTGAAGCAGTGTTTTAAGCTCCTCTGAGCTTGCTAAAATGTACTCTGTACACGTCTCGCACAGCCAGGCTATGAGCAGCACTGGCTCATGCTCTTGAAGAGTCCCAGCCCCTGGGTTCTGATGGGTTTCCATGCAATACGCTTAGCTGCATGCAGAGCATGGACTCCCCTGTTGTTATGTCTGCTATGTTATCTCAAGCTTTCCAGCTGCCCTTTACACACTGTCTCACAAACTATGACCTGGAGGTCATTGTGGCACAGCTAATATAAGAGGATTAGGATTGATTCGTAAGTTGTGAAACTGTATTGAATGCTAAAGTTTATAAGTCCCTTATAAATTCCTTTAAATAAATAAAAAAAATTGTATTTGTATTCCTGTTGACATCTCTTGTACTTTTCAAAGCTTTTGTTTCAATTATTTATAATAAGTGAAGGTGAATATCCATGGTTTACCCTTTCGCTGCTGTTATGTAATTTCTTTACTTTGACTTAAGTTTGGGGAGGAATCACATTTTACCCACAAGCTCATAAATATCTGTTGACTGGCTGCCACAGTGTTAGTGCTGGAGCTCAGCCTGCATGCTGACTGTTGATTTATTACACAGTGTTAGTGCTGGAGCTCAGCCTGCATGCTGACTGTTGATTTATTACACAGTGCTGCACTTGTATGAAAAGCCTCTATCCTGTTTTCCTGGATACATCAAATGGTTGTGTCTTGTGC
This sequence comes from Acipenser ruthenus, assembly GCF_902713425.1. Classification (NCBI taxonomy): domain Eukaryota; kingdom Metazoa; phylum Chordata; class Actinopteri; order Acipenseriformes; family Acipenseridae; genus Acipenser; species Acipenser ruthenus. Next base: position 5,495,532 of record NC_081240.1, on the reverse strand, counting down.
TCATCAAAGAAAAGGACCTTGGTTAAAATAAGGCCCATGAAGATCTATTGAATTGACCTAATCAGCTGTGGATCTAAATGCCACCACCATTTAAATCATTAAAAATATGAATCTTACTCATTTAAATATTTTCTCACACATAATAAGAACTAAAGACACTAACATGCACTGTTGCCCTTTATTCATTTTTTGAAAGTGTTGGTATTTAAATCCACTGCTGTTCCGATCAGTTGAATATTCTCCATGGTCTCTTAAAGTCATTCTCCAGTTAATCAAAGTCGACACTTACTGTAAACCGACATTCTTAATCACTCCATCCAGTACAGTACAGTTGTTTTAATTTATGTCTCTTTAATAGCCAAGAACCTGTACTGCTGTAGACTGCATGAGTCAGCACTTCCTCCCATAAACCACTGTGTATTCTACTGTTCTGAGAAACCTAATACTGGTGACCATCTCACTCAAACACTTTGCTCTTCTAGACACAGGCCCCAGCACGCCTTGACTCAATCTATTAGCCACTTTGAAATATATTATTTAACAGCAAGGAACATTCAACCACTGAAGTGTCCTCCAGTATTCTGTGTACAAACTGAAGCACCCCTTACATTTGTTCTGTGAACTCAATCATGTTGTGATCACACTGTACAGCAGGGGTGGCCAACCCTGGTTCAGGGAAGCCAGAATCCTGCAGGTTTTCTGGGTATCTTTAAATCATAAATAGCTAAAGACCTGGAAGAAATGTTAGTGTTGAGCAATTCAGAAAATAATTGGTTCAGTTAAGTAATTGAGAACTCAGGTGGAATGAAAACCAGAAGACCCTGCGGCTCTCCAGGACCAGGGTAGGCCACCCCGCTATAGAGCATAATGATGTTTTGGAAATCCATTACAGTTCTACAGTATAGGAGTTACAAAAAGGATCCAACACCATGTCAAATCTTGGTAACGCTTTACATTACATGTCTCTGATTACTCTGTAATTACATTGTACTTACTTAGTAAATACATGTCTAATTACACATAATTACAATGCCATTATGCATAGTGTGGCAGCGATGGGGTTAAATCCTATCCCTGCCAACAATCACAGATGTGGCCATTCCCCAATTAGGTAATTGAGTGCTAATTGGGGTGTGGCCAACTGTATAGAGGGGAGCAGAAATCCTTTGTTTTGGAGTTAGGTGAGTGTATATACTCTGTTTAGACTGTGTTTTTTGAGAATTATATAGTGAAGGCGAATGCCCCGCCTGTACTGTTTTTGTGGAAACCTTTTGTTTTGACCCTTGTGCCTTTTACAGAAATGTGTGCCTGAGACACTGCTCTCTCTGGGTCTCGAATTCCTGCCGGTAACATCTTGGGCGACCACACTATCCTTTCACACAAAGTTTCAATGTACTAATGTGTAAATCCTTTTGCACGATATAACCCTTACCATAACCCTATTCCTAACCGTAACCCTAATGCTAACTCTAAACCTAACACCTTAACCCTAATGCTAATCCTAGCTCTAACACTTTTCTGATACAAGTGTGCATATCCTTGGTGCTTATTTGGCTTTGCACATAGGCAGGGTTAGTCCATCCCTGTCCATCCCCAACCCATCACTGTGATTAGTCAGTTTATGGTGTGTGTGGTCAGCAGTGCGGAAGAGGTGTATGGGTGAGGGATTTCCCATAGAAAAAGTAAAGAAGAAAGAAAATAAAAGAAAGAAATGAAAAAATAGAGAAAAGGTAGATTAGATTGATGAAGTGGTGTTATTTTGTTAATTCTGTATAATCTTTACAAAATACATTGTGTAAAATGGCCCAGTATTATATACAAAAACAACAACTGTGTATAAATATTGTTCCAGTGACAACATGTTGAATAATTTTACTTGCATCAATACATAAGGCCAGTGCACATTGCGAGGGAGACTCACTGACACTACACAGCCATCGAGAAGAATGAGGAAACAGAGATTATCTGATGCTCAATGAGAATTGTTGATGAAGTTTTAAAAAACAGGGTTGCACTGTCTTATACACCTTGGCAAAGCCCCAAACCCCAGGAGCACCCATGTCTAGTCAGAAATAGCCATACAAATGTGATGTTGGGTTGATGCAAAGATTCACCCATAAAGAAGATGGCATAAACTCAACAGGGACCGTGTGGGAAATGAAGCTCTGGTGTGTTTATCTTGTATTCGAAAAAAATGAAGGAATTCTCAACAGTTATTTACAGGCTGCTGTATGTTATTCCTTATCATTTTAATTATTAGTATCTGTTCATTCATTCTTTACAATAAGTTCACTCTCTTTCAGCTGATGCAGATGAACAATACATTGAGGTTATAAAGAAAATACAACTACCTGGTCTTTAGATGACAACAATGAGAGACTTTGATGGACCAATACCATTTATGTATTGCTCTTGATCTTTGGTTACTTAATAGTCAACTTTTACATGTGTAACGGAAACACTTGTTCAGTGAGGGAGGGTGCTGTCGTATGTGCATTACTGTTTTAATCTCATCATTTCCACTGTCATGTTTAGTTGTGTTACAAATAGAAATACTTCATACTGGTAGTTTCAGAAATTCATTGGACAGCTTCCCAATATGCCTTGGAGTATTCATTCAATCATACTGTGTAAGTATTATTTGTTTGATAACTTTTTTTATGTGTGTACATTTGAAATGTTAATTGTCTTATTTAAATCAATGAAATATCTGCACTCCTGATTAGTCTCATCACAGGTGCAGAGGAGAGCACATGTCACAATGAAAAATACAACACTCCCGCACATTGGATTTTGCCAAATCTCACTCTTTTTATTCTTTAAAAGAAAATAGAAGCTAACGTTTTCTTATTTGTAAAATGATTAATTTGTTTTTTTTCAGTTTTTGCACTTGGAGACGTGCTGCTAGTTTCGACAGGTATGTGTGTCTCTGATACGTTCACATAATAAGATTCAATGTTTTAAATCTTCATTTCATTATGAATGAATAACATTCAGGGTAGAATTCACAAGGCCGTTTACTCTGAAGAATCTTTAGAACCATTTTTCCTGAAAGACTACACACACACAATGAAGATACTCAACCTGAAATAAACAACTCAGGCAATGGATTCTTAGGTATTCTTATGATGTTTATTTCTAGTTTTCTCACATTAATGGGTGTCTTTCTCTTTTCGGAAAGAAGTGGTGCAGAAGATAGATTAAAGTACAGGCTTTGTAAATTGCACCCTTGTGTTTTTCTTCCAAATAACATCACCGTTACTATTCCAAAATGCTTGAGCTACAGCCCATTTCAAATAACTACATGCAATAAATTTGTTTTTAAAATTAATGACATTTTGTAGCATTTGCAAAGATGACATTTTTCATGTATTGTCAAAATGAAAAATATAAACTTTTCTCCTGGTTATATTTTACTGATAACTTTTATGAAACAGAACAAAAAGTGTAATATTGTTTTTGGATTAAATGTTCCAAATCACGTGAAAACAAAAACTGGTGTTTTCAGAAAACAAATTCTCTTATTTGATTTTCTAAAAACGTCATGTTTTAGACATATTTATATACACGGAATGTCAAATGTCTATAAAAAGTTTATTATTACTTCAATAAGTGTCTATATGTTATTTGCTTAACAGATTGTTCTCTCTCATTTGTCATTTTTCATTTTTAATACATTTTTACAGAGCCACTTCACACAGCAATAATTCAAATTGGCAAAACGACTGTAGTGGAAAGGGAGAAGGTTGAATTCAAATGTTTAATATCAGCTGTGTACGGAAAACAACCAGAGAACAAGGAGAAGAATTGGTTCCATTTATATAAAAACAGAGAGAAGATCAGCTCACTGCCGGAGCCCGGAGGAATGGCAGCTGTCACATTTATAAAACAAGACATCAGAAAGAATGATGCTGGAAACTATACCTGCATGTATGGAAAAGAGAATCCAGGAAATGTGAAAAACATCAGCCATGGCTCTTCAGTTTATCTCAACGTAAAAGGTGAGTACAAAACCAAACACCTGAATGTTTTTTTATTATTTTTATTTTTTTTGTGAAGGAAATTAACTGATTTCATATAAAAAAATAACACAATCACATTTTAAATTGCTTGGTTTGTTCTTAAATAGGTGGAAAAGGAAAAATGCATTTTTGTAACAACTACTTTTAGAGCCTAAATGTTATTTTAGAAACTTGAAGTATATATATATATAAATATATATATAAATAATAGAGTGATCCTTCAGTCAATTGATTATTCTTGAAATTAGTCTTGAAATTGTTTTAAATATTTCAGCTAAATTTCCCATACACTACTCACACTAATCTGAACCATGCTCTGGTTATTAAATGCTTATTGATATCGGCTGGAGAAAGCTTATAATTATGTGAGATAGCTGTCTCTCAATGTTTTATTCAAATGGTTATTACTGATTTGCCATCAACTACAACTTAAAAAAATATTAAACATAACACTAGATAAGGTGTTTTTAATATGGTACAGATTATGATCAAACCAGTAATTGGAACAGGGTTTGGATTAGTAAAACTACTGTTTGTTATTGAATATTTTTAGGTATGTTCTGAAGGCATATTTTTAACTTATTTTCAGAGTCAAGCAATCAGTTCATACTTCTGCTAGACAAACAGAGTGCAGTTGAAGGAATGGATGTATCATTTAAATGCATGATACCAGTTGAATTCAGAGATGCAACAGGAAAAGAGAGGTTTTTCCATCTGTATAAAAATGGAAGCCTTGTCGATTCACAACCCGATCCCAAAGGCAAACCAGCTGTCAAGTTTTGTATTAAAAAAGTTAAGAGGAGTGATACTGGAAACTACACCTGTGTCTATGGAAAAGAGAAGCATGTGAACTCAGCAAACAGCAAACACAGTCGCCCAGTCTATCTTCATGTGACAGGTAAGGACTGAGCTCAATACTTTGTGTCACAGTGGGGCCGATTCAATTGACAGTGGCACATACAGCTATGGACAAAAGTTTTGCATTATCCAGAAAAATAAAATTTAGACATAATCAAAAAATATATATATAAACATAATTTAGATTGTGTATTTAACATCATGTCATAAAGAAACTGCAAAATAATATCTACTGCAAGCCATAATAGTAGTACAGTATTTCATGTTAGATTTCGAAATGTCAAATCTTAAAATTGTTGTCAGTTTTTCATTAAGTATATGCAAAACTACAAAGCGGTTTGTAGTTCAATGTGTTAACATAGCATTATTTAGCAGGTTTAATTATGCTTTATGAAGCAAAATTTGTTAATTCTATAGGGTGATGCAAAACTTTTGGCCAGAGCTGTACAGCCACTCTTTTAGTCATCAGATGAGGGGACTTTGTGAAACCCAGCATCTGTAAAGGTGTTTGTGAGTCTTCTTTTCAGTATTGTTAGTAAGATGAAACTAACAAAAAATAAAATTAAAAATACTGTTGGTAAATATGGAATACGAAAATAAATATAATAAAAAAAATATTTACTGTTTGCTGAATAGCAAAGCAAAATAGCACAGCCGGGTCTTTAAAAAAATCATAATTAGCCTTCTCATATTATTATTATTTATTTCTTAGCAGACGCCCTTATCCAGGGCGACTTACAGTCGTAAACAAAAATACATTTCAAAAATACATATTACTCATTACTGTAATTCACAAATAGTTTTATTTATTTACTTGTTTCAATGTTTGCTGTACAGCACTGCAAAAACCATCATTAAATAGTCTATGATATATTCTAAAGCTGGTATGGGGGTGGAGGATATAATTTAATTTTATTTAATGTTTGTCTGCTTGATGACATGTCAACTATTGTGTCTCTCATGTGATTTCAATTAGACATGAAACTGCTTTGAAATATGACAAAGATCAATTTCCATGCAGTTTATGAATCTGAAGAGATCATCAGAATCCCTCAGTTTAATAATTGCTAGTCTGTATTATTTAGAAGAGAAACTGCCACCTCAGCTTTAGTTTCTGTTTATATTCCCACAGAATATATGACAACTCCATCCCAACAGAAACTGACAGGCAAGTCTGTGTTTGTTTGGTTCTCAATTCAATTTTCTGATTTAAATGACCATTTTTGACAACATATTTCACGATTAAAATGATTGACTTGGAGTTAGCCATCATTGCATACAGTAGGGGTAGTTTCTTCAAATGAAACCATTCTGACAGGACTCACTATGAAGTACAGTACGCTAATATTAACCCAGTAGAGCTGACCCATAATCTGAACCACAGTCTTACAGAATTAAAATAAACACAAAACATGTATAAACACAAAACAAAGACGGGGCTGGCATTATTAGTATGGAGCAACTTATGATGTGAGCAGAGAAAATATGAACAATTGTATGTCAGACCTCCAAGCGTCCGCAGGAGAGGGCACTTGCCCTCCCGGGAATCCAAATTTACTAAAAAAAAAAAAAAAAAAAAAAATATGTGAATGGTAGTTGTAACCCTAACTCTCTCAGTTAGTGGTATGCAGTCGTACAGAGGAGTCATCTATTCGGGTGATGAAATAATGGTTTTGAAAGCTGTATTGGAAAGCACACCAAACTGATCAAAAGGATACCAAACTGGCTGTCCTGCTCAAAGGCAGGGTGGACTGTCCTGGGATTCTTGTGCACAACCTTTTTTTTTTGCTGGTGCGAAATAACATGTGTGTTCAGTAGTGCAGACTACAGGGACAGAAAGACAGTGCGACGTTAGAGAACTCACATATTCAGGTAACCAGGAACGCGAAGAAATCCAGACCAGTATACGGTACCTTATTATTATTATTATTATTTATTTCTTAGCAGACACCCTTATCCAGGGCGACTTACAATTGTTACAAGATATCACATTATTTTTACATACAATTACATTATTCTTTACACATTATTTTTACATACAATTACCCATTTATACAGTTGGGTTTTTACTGGAGCAATCTAGGAAAAGTATTAGATCAAATAATTTTACTCTGTATTTGCTGACGTACGTTAGTCTGAATTTGATAATCGGAGTCAATATGGAGGCACATTTACAGTAGCCTATTGGTTTTCATCAGATGTTGTTGTTTTAGCTGATTAATGTGCACATATACAGTATGTGCTTTACCTTTCTACTGCATTTATAACAATGTAAACTTTGATTGGCTGCGCTTTTACTCACAGATTAAATGCTACTCTACACATCTGAGTGTGTCGGGTATTACAGTATAAATTGAACTGTTAATTATAGTGACGCGGTACCACCACAGTTAGGGTTGAGTTGGCTTTATTGTTAAACACCAATTTTTGCACTTTAATAATTCTGACCCTGTTAAATGGACTGGCACGACATTTTGCATGGATGGTCTTGTAGGGTAAATGTCTCTTGACGTGGTCAAATTCTTTCCAGTCTGTGCAGTTTTTGAGATCATTTTTTGTAATAAAAAAAAAATCATATCTGGTGTTTAAAAAACACTGCATTTATAGCGAATTTCTGTAAATGTAAAATGGGGAAACGTCAGGCTACTCTCAGATCTGTAGTTTTGCAGGAGTCTTAAACAATGCAAGCTCTCAAGAGTTCACAGCACACAACTTTTCAGGAAGTTTGGTGTAGAAATGTCTTAAATCTCCCAGTTTATAAAGCACAGATTTTATTCTTGATGTGAAATATTAAATTAATCTTTTAAATTCGAGAGCATATATATATATATATATATATATATATATATATATATAGGATGTTAGTGAATGTACTGGTGGTGTTTTTCTTGAAAATCAGATTGCTCTAGCTAAAGTACATTTACAAAAACTATAATGACATCATGCATTAATAAGAGGAGCTATTTTGTACTGGTGTTTATTCTTCTTCTTTGGGTCTGCAAGCAGTTTAACGCATTATTTCTTTCACAAAGGGGAACATATACAAAGGTAAATGCATTTATATTCGTTGTACTTTCCATACCTTTACCAAAGTTATTTTCTGTGCATTGCATTTAAGTCATGTAATTTTAAATGTGTTTGCTTGAAGCAGTGTATTAAATCAAATTCCTTACAATGTGAATGCCCAACTGTGAATATCTTTTTCTTGCTTTGTTTTATGTGTGATGGTGCAGACCACTTAAGTTGAAAATGTCTTTACAACAGTTTTATTTTTTATTTTTAATTATTTTCTGTTCATAGTTATATTCTGTGGAGGCTGTGTGGTCCAGCGGTTAAATAAATGTTGTGGAACCAAGAAGTTCCTGGCTTTAAATTCCATCTCAGCCACTGACTCACTCTGTGAGTCACTTAACTTCCTTGTGCTCTGTCTTTAGTTTGAGGTGTGAACCCGAGGTCCTAATTTAAGTGACCCTGCAACAGTGATGGTTGTTGTATAGTTCACAGCTTAGCCTCTGTAATTTGTCTCAGATAAAGGTGTCTGCAAAATAAATAAATAATAATATTATTATATACTGCTACTATAGTTATTCATTATAAATAACACGTTTAAGCAGGAAACTTGTTTTCATGTCTTCTACAATAAAATCATTTTTATACTTTTTACCCAACTCACTTAGTATAATTAAATAGCTTGCTGCTGGCCATTTACAAGATAGTAATACTGTACCTCTAGTTAGGTGTGTCAGTGCTGCGGCTCAGAGCCACACAGACCTATGCGTGATGACTATCATAGTATCATGTGTTTAAGTGTGTGTTTGTTTGTTTTAAATAGTTCAGTTAGCTTGGAGCAGTGTGTTTAACATGCACTTTCTTACTGCAATATGTCAGCAGGTGACATATTTTGTTTTATAGTTTACACTTCCTGCTCTACTTGGTTGTGGTTGTTTTTCTTTGCAAAGTATATTTATAATTGTTTCAAGTGTGTTGATGAAGCACACTTTATGACTGCTTTTTTAAACTTTTATTCCTACACGTTCCTGTGTGACTAAAATAATTCTATAGAAGTGGAGACAGTAGCTAAAGTGTATTCTTAAATTCCCCTTACTGTGCAGCACAGTCTGTGCGCTTGAATTAAATATAGATAGACTAGTGGAAACGCAACCTGAAAATGAGAGGATCTCTGCTGCCACCTGGACCTATTCCGGCTTACGTCTGAGTTGTAAATGAGGCTTCGAAGTGTAATAATAATTACAAAACCACGTTACCCCAACTAGTTTTAAACACCGTGCCCCCCCCCCCAGAATTAATTCTGCGGACGCCCATGCCTCCAAGGCTGGGGAACAAGCTTACCCCCGGAGTGGGAAAGAATGGGTGAAATAATCTTGAGTGAAGAGCTCTCCTCAGTCTCAGTGGAGAGCCGTCCTCAATGAGGTGAAGCCAGCGCTGTCAGACCTCCAAGGCTGGGGAACGAGCTTCATTTAACCCCAGAGGAGAAACTGAGGGAAAGGGAGTGTGTGATTGTGCTTGTGACTGAACATACATAGAGCTCAATAAGTGGAATGAGGTCTGCACAAGATCAGGTTTATACATTATAGGGGCAGTAGTTAGATCTCCCACTATCCACATAATTACAAATAACACATTATCATCAAATTAATATTGGTCTGAATTATTAAAATTATTAAACAGCTGGCCACCTTTTTAGCCTAATGGTGATACTTTTCTACACGTTGTTGCTTATGTTCCCACAGGAGATATGACAACTCCAACCACATCTAACAAGACCCAACAAACAAATGGGATAGGCAAGTGTGAATAACTTCGTTTTTCATAAGTTTCCTTGAACTTAATAAAACCACATATTTTAAAGTAGTCCAAGTTTTAGAAAGCAAAGAAGTTCTTAAATTGTTAATAATAAAGGCACTAATTGATTTATATACTGTATCAGAAATTATAATTGAACCAGAATGGTCACAGCTCTGATTATTGTTGGTATGCATGGACAATTTCATGCCAGATTAAACCAACTCCAAAAACTAGGCTTTCTGTAAAACGTGATTATTGTGTGTTTGGTGTACCTGCTCAAAAACCAACAATGTTGACGTCACTGTGGAGCATACTGTATGTACACTATTCACATACTGCAAGATCAAGGCACTGTAAAAACAGGATTGGATTACATTTGTTTTAAACAAATCTTGATCATGCTTTTATGCTTTATATGTTTATTGAACTATATAATATTTTGTTAACATAGATGACAAACTCATGCGAATCTAGCTTGGCTCACAGTAAAACTTCATAATGCCTGTCGTGTCCCCACACAGCCTGTATAACCATACACTGGTTCTGTTTTCTCCTCAATTCAGAGTCTTACAGGCTGGGGAATGACATCAGAATATTCCTATCCCTGGGGATCCTTCTTGTGCTCTCAGTTATTGTGGGGGAAGACTGCAGCAGCAGACAGAGGAAGCACCATGGGGATGGTAAGGGAGCTTCCCTTATGGAGTAGGAGGCTGTGTGGTCCAGTGGTTAAAGAAAAGGGCTTGTAACCAGGGGGTGCCCGGTTCAAATCCCCCCTAAGCCACTGACTCATTGTGTGACCCTGAGCGTCACTTAAACTCCTTGTGCTCCGTCTTTCGGGTGAGACGTAATTGTAAGTGACTCTGTAGCTGATGCATAGTTCACACACCCTAGTCTCTGTAAGTCGCCTTGGATAAAGGCGTCTGCTAAATAAATAAAAAAAAATAAATGTTGTTATTGACCATGAGTCATATATATATATATATATATATACACACACACAGCAAGAAGTCATACCGGATGACTATAGTGCAGTGTATATATATATATATATATATATATATATATATATATATATATATATATATATTTATTTGTTAATTCTTTAACTAGGAAAACCCATTGAGAGCGAGGTCTCTTTTACATGAGTGTCCTGGCAAGATGACCAGAAACAGACAGCAGTCATTTCACATCCCTAAAAATAACATCACTCTAAAAGACAATCACATCATTACATTTACACTTTGATAATTCTTGGAACCGACTCATTAAAATCAATGTAATCTTAGTCATTATTTTTCGTTTAGCAGCTGATATATTTGGGTTATTTATCAGTTGCTCGATCATATCCCGGATACTCTTGTCCAGACTATTGCATGCCATAGGGGGCGCTGTAGCTAAATGCTGATCAGCCAACCCAGGACCTTCTCCAAGGCACTTGATAAATAAGTGCAAGACTAGATCGTAAACTATGCTTGGATATATTTACCTGTATCAATAATAATGCACCTACAGTGATGATGCCACATTCTTAAACAAATGTAACAAACGTTTCTTGTCTATTATAAGAAGAAAAATGTATTGAAAACTTTGCTTGAAGTACGTATTGTATTTCATCGGCTCGCAATAAACAAATAGTTCTTTTCAAATGGAGATCAGCTTGTTGATTTCCAAGTCTTGCAGCATTATCTTTGTTATTGGCAGTTTTCCAAATGGAAATAGTTCTGTTGATCAGACGTAACTCAGTTCAGAAAATGTGTTGCAATTGGAAAGTTATGTAGTTCGTAGAAGTGTTCTCGTTGCAATTCTTGTGTGTCTCAGTTCAGACGGAAGGAGGGCTCTAAACATAAATGATCAGTCAAATGCTTCAAATCCACAATTGTTTGTGAGCAATTTATTATGTGATTTTTGTGTTTGGAAACAAATGCTCAAACATTTGCCAATATTAATTAGCATGCACATTATATTGTTTCTAATACGTTATCGTACACAATATATTAGTATTACAAATATAGATATTTATGCTTATGTTTTAAAGGGTATGTAATGCATATAAACTAAATATATACTGACTAATATCTTGGTTGTAAATATTTAAAAGAAGGACAATTTCATTCATTGCTACATGAACTTCTGGAGTCCCCATTGGAGATAGCACTGTCAATCATGGTATCCATCCGGGGTTTAGCTTCACAGACTGAGTTAAGATGGGAAGAATTAAAAAAATAATAATAAATAAATAAAAAATAAGTTGTAAAAAATGAAATGTATAAAGTCAGGATCCACAAGAACCACAAGACTTAAGTGACCTAGAATTCAATTTAAATTACTCACAGAGAATGATTAAACTGACAAATCCCCAATAACTTACTCTTGGTGGTGGAGCCCGACTGCGCATGCGTAACATTTGAGTTAGCAAAACATAAACCATGAATGCACAAAGAAAAATTAAATAACTTGCTAAATAGTTTATCAGTTTTTTGGGTTTCTGCCCAATATGGTGTTTAAACATGCAGCTGTTTTTTTTGTTATTTTAGAGCAAAACAAACTCTAACTAATTTGTCAAAACTAATTTTTTGACGATTCTGCGACTTAAAATCTACCACACGGATTTTCATGAAACATGGACAAAAAAAATTCTCCATCACAAGAACACGGAGCCATCCAGATCCGTTTTGAAATGGCAGAGAAAACATACCCCTCAAAATCAAGTTTAAACCAGGCTCTGACAGCCGCTCTTAGCTATAAGGGTGCTATTGCGCCGTTATAATATAGTAATATATTGTAGAATCCAAATATTGTATTTTTAAAGACATTGCAGTATACAGTGTGACCTTGCTTAATGGTCACTTCAGTACAAAGTCCATCAGCAATCAAGGCATTGTATCCACTGTATCCATTGAATCCACTGTAGAATCCATGTATTAGACTGTATTTTTTACCATCCTGATTTGTACTCATTGAATCAACCTTCAATATGAAGTCCACCCACTATTACAGATTATGAGCACCATCTGCATTCCCAAACACATCAAAACTATGTTAACTTACCTCACACGATCAACATACTGTATACTGCCAATGAATTTTCAAAAGGTAAAAAGAAAGAACTATGTGGATGCAGTTAGCTGGGTTTTCTGAAGATGGTTCTATTTGTACCTAATAAAATGTTTCTCTCTTACAGACACCAATGGACAATAAACTGGCCCATCCTTCAACGCTGTCCTTTGATCTGCAGTGCAGATGTAACACATCTTGTAATACGACAAAAACAGCTCACAAGTTACAAAGAAATACCCTGCGAGGAAAAAGAGAGAGCTACAAAAAGCACCACTTTGTGAAAGCAAAGTAAAAGTACAAGCTTATTTTAAGACTGAGAGACATGTAATAGTTTTTTTTACAAGTTTCTGAATTGAATATTGCTGATTGTATAAAGTGTTACTGAACACCCTGCAGTGTTTACTAGAAACGCAATACTTTGCTTTTGCTGTATCTATTTTTCATATCTTCTTCAATTTATTCATGTTATTTTTCACACCTCATGGAAATACATTTCTCAGTGTTTATCAGGAGAAGATAATTTCTCTTAAAATCATCACAGTGTATCCAGATCAGGCTCCCACTGGCAACAAAGCTGGTGCTCTGAATGAGTGGTGAGTTGTGGGAACAGGAAATTAGCATTGTTACAAGAGGGAGCATGAACTTGATACACTGCAGGGTGATTCATAATTCACATAACATCGGAGATGTATTATGATTTCCATCTTGCACACTGAACTTACAGCACAGAGCTGCAGAGTGCTGCTAACATTGCAGGGTTACTGTTAGCTTCATTGATCAAACACGCTTTTTATTATTTACCACAGAGATGAAAGGGCTTTTCATTTGGTTGTGTTTTTTTAAATTGTTTTGCATAATAAAATATTTTGATCTAAGTTGTCTGATTTATTATTATTTCTACTTGTCCAGTTTGCCTATACCACTGTTTTACACCTTGTGACAGGGTATCGTCATGGCCAAGCTGTTACCGGCAGGTAGAGAGACTCAGAGACACAGAAGCTGCAGTTTCAAGCGTTAATGCACACTTTTAATAAACAAACAAACAGTACAAAAACACATTTAACAAACAAAATGGCACAAGGGCCAAAACAAAAAGTCAACACAGCGACGTGGCAACACATACCTCCTCCTCGATCACCAACTTTAATTCTATTATTAGCACCCTTTTTATACACCTGTGGCTGGAGCCTAATTAATCATTCCACATTCCCATGTGTTTTGACAGGGAAGAATTTAACCCCCTCCCTGCTGAACCAATATTCCACACACACATTTCACACCGGCAGGGCTTTCAGAATTGTCTTCCCTCACATACCACACAAAGGCACCAAGGTTCATGATTTGAATCTGTACTACTTTGATACACCTGCAAACTCTAAGGGCCCTGCTTCAGTTACAGCTGTATCATAACCTGAAATAAGGCGCTTTTGCGTGTTGTGAAAAGCAGACTCTAAGAGTATGGAATTTTTGCTTGTACAAGTATGTAAATGTAAAATGCCAGCGAGAGTCCTCTATAAACTACTGAAACTAAAACTACATCTACTGTCACTTAAATCTGTTGAATGTACAAAAATGGCCCAATTAACATAAAGGGTTCAGCCATGGGAAATCTACAAAAGTGACCGAGTTATAAACCAAAAAAGATTAGCCCTGTTAAGATGTGTAGTAATGTAAAAAAGATACAATTAGGCAAACATAACCTCACTTGTTATTCGTGAAGCTACTAGTTCCTACTGTAACAACAATGAGGGCCAAGCTTGCCCCAGTTGTTTCTTGTTTAACTTTTAAATTACATCTTTACAGGGCTGCCCTTTATGATAACTTGACTGTTTTTAGTACTTGTGTTGCACCTCCACTCAGGACCAGATCAAAATGTGCTACTAGTGAGTTTCATTAAACAAATAAAATGGAGCCCACTACTTTCCTATATAATTGATTTTAATAATTAACTTATTAGATATTATCTACATTCCCTCTAGAAACAAACACAGTAGCTTCTGTGTAGTGCATCAATATGTTAGTTTGATCATTATGTATTTATTTATTTGTTTATGAGCACTTTTTCTCCCAGGAGACTGTCGTGTGGGGAGAGTCCTGTCCTTCCATCCATTTGCTCATCAAACCACCTTCTTAAAAATATTTTTAGGCCTGTGGTCCTTGTAGTATACATCTCTTGTTAGTTAGTAAAGAAAATAGCGTACTTCAAGAACTCATATTTTCTGTTTGTTATCTTTGTGTGACATAAAGAACCCTTTGTCTACGTTTGGCAGGGGCAAACCTTCATGAACATATCCTTCTTCCTTCATTTATTTGAAAGGGGCCTGTAAGCGGGGCAGAGCAGTTATAACTATCTTATTTACCACTGGAGTTCCCCCTACTCCTAAAAAAATCCAGTTGGTGAAGTGGTCGAAGAGTTGTTTGCCCTGGGGTTTAAAGGTGTATTTTAGCCAGGGGTCACATATAGAATTGATCTTAATCATTCACTTATTAAATAATGTCTGCATTCCCTCTAGAAACCTACACAGTAGCTTCTGTAGAGCACATTCATTAAAAATACATACAACTAAGTATCAACTATGTCTAAACTTGGTGAGAGTCAGAAATTAGAATTATTTTGCTCTACAGACCCTTGTGGCCATATAAAATTATAGTGCCGCAATAGTTGTGGTTTCAACCTTGTTTCTATGATAAACTCTGATTTTCAACCATTGATATCTCAGTAATGGTGAGGGGTATAGTGATATCCTTTGGAACATGAACACTTTGTGACATTGTCTCTTTAAATCTTTAAATAGGATTAGCATTTTAAATGCTAAAAGGGATAAAACGTTAACATTTCCAATGTACAATCTGAATTAAAATGCCATCTTTCAGCAGATCTGGAGGAAAAACTTATAATAGCTACAATATAGTACTCAGCAACGAGATAGCAGTCTCTACTGACTTAACTCCCTATGGTGATTCAAACTTGACTGGATTTGTGGCTTTACAGTTATTTGGATTTTAATGTTGGTTTTTGTGGTGTGCACAGTTGAGCGTTTGGGAGGTGGCAGTTTTTCCCCATCAGGTCTGCACAGAAAGACACACACCCTTCATAACACAAGGCACTGTGTGAGAAAACTGCCCTCTCGATGAGGATATCAGTATCTGAGTTTACTGGTCCTGTTTACACACCATTGCTCCCTAACCCTAACCCTAACCCTATAACACAAGGCACTGTGTGAGAATGCTGCCCTCTTGATGAGGATATCAGTATCTCAGCTCTCTGTGGCCGACCTCCTGGAACTCATTCCGGGCCGCAGGCCTCCCGGTGCAGACTTCCATCCCTATTCATTTCCAGGGCTGTGCTGATACTCGTACTCGGGATTGTTTTTAAGAAGTATTTATCAGCAGGTATTCAATAAACCCATTCATTAACGTGTTGATTTCAAAACAAGAAAACCTGCCCTTCACTCACGTTTACAATTGGGTACCAATCAATGAGAATTAACTTCTGCATTGCGTGTTTTAAAAGCTGATTGGAAGATTATTTTCCTCTCATCCGGGACGCTGACATTTTTACTGCTGTACCTGCGAACCAAGAGTGTAAACTGACTCCGCTTCAAAACCGCCTTCAACTATAAGTGTATATGATGTGCTAGATATTGTGTATCTGAGTTTACTGATCCTGTTTACACACCGCTGCTGCTCGTCATCTTTCTTTTTTTTATTATTTTTCTATAAATAACATGACATCAATATTAAACTACTAATATTAATTAATTCAACACTCATAAATATGTTAATACATTTAAGAAAACTCCCTCACCCCCACCCGATACAGCCTAAAGAAATAATGTTGAAATAAAAATAGTCAAATATAAATACACAGCACACTGTGTTAAGAGCCATCACACTCACAGGGTGTGCAGAAACAATATTTTTAGTTGCAGTGTTTAGAGGACACCAATGAGAGAGTGTGAAAGGCTCAAACTGTTTGTTTATCACTTTTGACCTTGTGTTGCTACATTGGTATTCGTCTGATTATGCCAGAAATACACACGTGCAACGGAAACAGGCATTTCTGTTGCGCATGAGTTTCCATTGCAGTATTATAATCTCATAGTATACACTGTCACATTTAGTTGTGTCACAGATTGAGGAACTGTACAGTGTTAGTTTCAGAGATTAGGTGAATAGCGTTCTAATATGCCTTGGAATGTGAAATTAATCATGATATGTAAGTTTTACATCTTTCATACATTTTTTATGAGTACATTTGAAATGTTGCGTTTCTTATTTGTAAAATGATTAATTTGTTTTTCAGTTTTTGCACTTGGAGACGTGCTGCTGGTTTCGACAGGTATGTGTGTCTCTGACACGCTGACATAATAAGATACAATGATTTAATGCTTGATTGCATTAGAAATTAAGAACATTCACGGTGAAATTCACAAAGACATTTTGTCCAAATTATCTTTATCACCATTATTCTTGAAAGAATACATGCACACAATGAAGTTACTCAACCTGAAATAAGCAATTCAGGAATTGAATTCTTAGGTATTCTTATGTTGTTTATTTCTAGTTTTCTCACATTAATGGGTGTCTTTATCTTTTCAGAAAGAAGTGGTGCAATGATAGTTTGGAGTACAGGCTTTGTAAATTGCACCCTTGTGTTTTTCTACCAAATAACATCACTATTCTGAAATGCTTGAAATAGAGCCAATTTCAAATAACTATATGCAATAAACATGTGTTTATGAAATGAATGAAAAAATGTATTAACATTTACAAAGATGGCTTTTTTCTTGTATTGTTAAACTGGTAAATCTGTTTTCAGTGGCCCTAGTTTTAACCAGTTTTGAGAAGTGACCGATTTATTCAAACTTTGTCTTGGATTAATGTAACAAATATCTACCTCAGGGCACATTTTAAAAGCAGTTTCAGCATCTGCATCAGTCAACACTACAGCAGCACATTCATCTGAAGAGCTGGCAAACATTTAATGTCTTTTCATTTCATGTGTTCTGACCATTCTTTACACTTCTTACATAATATCCATAGCATAAACACACATGACCATCACCGCACGTAACCAGAACACAAAAGAGTAAAAAAAGCAATCTTACATTTTACTGACAAATTGTATAATGCCTTTATTGAAACAGCTATGACAGAGAATCATGAGCTGAGAATCATTAAGGAAAAAGGCGTAAAAGTCACAATATATTGGATTTAGTATTAACAAACAATAAAACACATGTGTCAACATGTTAATATGCTAGCAGTTATCACTTTATTAACTAAGTTACCTTTCTTTATCCATCTATGCTGTTACACACACTTTGACAGTTTGCTGAAAACGTGTTTTCTGAAAAGTAAAGTCGGCTTTCAAAACTCATGTACAGTTTAGAAAAAAAGTGTAATATTGTTATTGGATTAAATGTTCCAGATAACATGAACACAGAAAAGTGTCGTTTTCAGAGAACAAATGGTGTTATTTAATATTCTGAAAACATCATGCTTCAAACAGATTTATATGCACTGAATGTCTATAATGAAGTTTAATCTCACTTTAGGGATGCATACTTTAAGTGTATATGAAACATCTGTTAACAGGTGTTGATGATTATTATCAAGGGATTATAGTTCATTACCAAGCTGTATTTCTAGTGCTTGATATTATTAGTATTATTACTTACCACCTACAGTCTAACATAAATGCAGTTGGTATGCTAAAATTGAGATGTGTGGTTAAATACTTACTTCAATAAATGTTCATATGTCTGTATGTTATTATTTGCTTATCAGATTGTTCTCTCTCGTGTTATTTTTTAAAAATTGTTTAATACATTTTTACAGAGCCACTTCGTACAGCACAGATTCAAATTGGGAAACCAACTGCAGTGGAAGGGGAGAAGGTTGAAATCAAATGTGTAATATCAGCTGTGTACAGAGAACAATCAAACAGCAAGGAGAATTTGTTCCATCTGTATAAAAACAGAGAGAAGATCAGCTCACTGCCGGAGCCCGGAGGAATGGCAGCTGTCACATTTATAAAACAAGACATCAGAAAGAATGACGCTGGAAACTATACCTGCATGTATGGAAATGAGAATCCAGGAGATGTGACAAACATCAGCCATGGTTCTTCAGTTTATCTCAGTGTACAAGGTAAGTACAGCACCAAACAATGAGGAAACACCTGAATGTAATTTTTCTGTGAAAGAAATCAATTGATAGTAATATAGCAAATAACAAAAACATTTGAAAATGCTTGGCTTTGTTCTTGAAGAGGTTAATTACTTTTTAAATACATTTTTATTACAACTGCTTTTAGATCCTAAATTATTCAGCTGTTATTTTTTTGACAAATTTGTAGCATATATAAACAACAGACTTCTCCTTCAGTCAATTGGTGATAAAAAAAAAAAGTATTGAAATTATAATACATTTCCCATACATTAGACTCTGACTAATCCGAACCATGCTCTGGTAATTAAATGCTTGCTGATATCATCTGAAGAAAGTTAAATCCTATAATTATGTGAGAATGTATAAAATAGCTGTCTTTGAATGTTTTATTCAAATGGTTCTGATTTATCATCAGCTATAATTTAAAAAAAATATCAGACATAAGACTAAATAAGGTGTTTTTAATATGGAACAGATTACGATTCTGAACAGAGTTTGGATTAAGATGTACTGTTTGTTGTTTCATATTTTTAGGTGCATTCTGAAGGCATGTTTTTAACAAGTTAAACTGTATTTTCAGAGTCAAGCTATCAGCTCACACTTCAGCTAGACAAACACAACCCAATGGAAGGAATGGATGTATCATTTAAATGTATGATACCAGCTGAATTTAGAGATGCAGCAGGAAAAGAGGATTTTTTCCATCTGTATAAAAATGGAAGCCTTGTCGATTCACAACCCGATCCCAAAGGCTTACCAGGTGTTGAGTTTTCCATAAAAAATGTTAAGAGGAGTGATACTGGAAACTACACCTGTGTGTATGGAAAAGAGAAGCTTGTGAACTCAACAAACAGCAAACGCAGTCGCCCAGTCTACCTTCATGTGACAGGTAAGTACTGAGCTGAATACTTTGTGTCACAGTGGGGTCAACTCAGTTGATCTAAACTGTGACACATACAGCCTCCATCTTTTAATCATCAGATGAGGGGACTGTGAAAACCAACATCTGTAAAGATTTTGTGAGTCTTCTTTACAGTATTGTGAGTAAGATTAAACTAACACCCCATGTCCCAGGTGGGGCTATACTACAATGGTAAAGATTAAAATACAATTTAAAAAATCCATTTGGTGCATCTGGTATAGTAAAATACATATAGTAGAATACTGTGTGCTTCTAATGTTTGCTGTTTATATTCCCACAGACTATATGACAACTCCATTCCAACAAAAACTGACAGGCAAGTCTGTGTTTGTTTTGTTTTCAATTCAGTTTTCTGATTTAAATTAATGGTTTTGACAAAATAGTTTAACTGTGTCTATTTCACGATTAAAATGATTGACTTGGAGTTACCATCATTGCATACAGTAGGGGTAGTTTCTTCAAATGAAACCATTCTGACAGGACTCACCATGAAGTACAGTACGCTAATATTAACCCAGTAGAGCTGACCTATAATCTGAACCATACTCTTACAGAATTAAATACAAATATAAAAACAAAACAAAGACTGGGTTGGCATTATTAGCATGGAACAAGTCATGATGCAAACAGAGGTAATAATTAATGTAAACCGTCCCTTCTGCAGGCAATATGTTTCGGGGCAGTTCAAATACAGTCCAAGGATCCCAGGTTGGCAATACTATGCCCTCCTAGGGGAAATTCAATTACCCATGCCTTTGACGTTAAGGCCAAATATTTTTAATTGAAGGCGTGGTGACAGGATTAGATGGAAGTAGATAGAACTCCGGACAGGAGAACAGCTGAGGATCCAAATACTGCCACTCAAAATGACTCCCTCTGATGTTTACCCCAGATTGATTCATTGAAACCCTTCAACATGACTACAGATAATCAGTGGAATGAGGTCTGCACAAGATCAGGTTTATACATTGTAGGGGCGGTATTTAGATTTCCCACTATCCACATCATTACAAAGAACATATTATCAAATTAATGTTGGTCTGAATTATTAAAATTATTAAACAGCTGGCCACCTTTTTAGCACAATGGTGATACTTTTCTACACATTGTTGTTTATGTTCCCACAGGAGATATGACAACTCCAAACACATCTATCAAGACCCAACACACAAATGAGACAGGCAAGTGTGCATAACTGTTTTCTATCAATACACTTATCACTGATTTTAAAGTAGTCCAAGTTTTAGAAAGAAAAGTAGGTTCTTAAGTTGATAATCAAGGCAGTAAATAACTAATATATCAGACTGTATAACTGAATAAGAATGATCACAGCTCTGATTATTGCTGATGCACACAGATAATTCCATGCCAGATTAAACCAACTATAAAAGTGTACATATAGAGGAGAAGCTCAGGTGGGTCTAGCTTGGCTCACAGTAAAACTTCATAATCCCTGTCGTGTCCCCACGCAGCCTGTATAACCAAACACTGGTTCTGTTTTCTCCTCAATTCAGAGTCGTACGGGCTGGGGAATGACATCAGAATCTTCCTATCCCTGGGGATCCTTCTTGTGCCCTCAGTTATTGTGGGGGAAGACTTCAGTAGCAGACAGAAGCACCATGGGGATGGTAAGGGAGCTTCCCTTATGGATTAAATATAATTGTCTTATTGACCATGTGTTGTTCATATATACACACAGCATGAAGTCATCTAATACAGTGCAGTGTATATTAGGGTTGTCAAGCGTTTTAAAAAATGTGATTAATCTCGCAATTAAAAATTGTAATCTTGGTTTTAATCACATTTTTAATTGATACATTTACTGCATCTTTCTCATTCAGGTTTCTTTTATTACTGACACTATTATTATTATTATTATTATTATTATTATTATTATTATTATTATTATTATTATTATTATTATTACCTCTGTCGGAGCCAAGACATTTAGTTATAATTCCCCTCGTCTTGGAACTTGCTCCCGATTCATAGCAGAAATGCAAGCACAATTGAGTCTTTTAAATCATGTTTGAAAAAGTATCTGTTTATTTGTAGCTGGATTATATATTAGACACAGACTTTTTTATATTTAATTTATAAGGCGCCCTGGAATGCTTGCATTTAGAGCACTAGTATATAAGTGAAATGTGCACTGCCATTTATTATTATTATTATTATTATTAATATACAAAAAACAACCCAGCATAAAAATACATGTTGTCCTATTTCTAGATTAATAGTTTTTATAGTCTTTATACTTTATTTATTTAAACAGAATTACACAAAAACTCCAGCATTGTTGTCAAATTGCTTGAACCAACTGCTAAATCACAATGGAGTCAGTTTATTACTCACCTTAATGTATTTCAATATATTTTGTTTTTCATTGCCTTTTTTTAAACTATTCTCTTATTAGTAAATTGAAATTGTCTAAATAAAGCAAAGCATTCATTGAGTAATTATATTCTCCTTAATTATACATACTATTATATATTGGTTATACTATCATACTTCGCTTGCTTTGTGGGCTTGCAGCGATCCTGGATTTCTAAAAGTGTACACGGTCGAAACTGACAGATGATAGATCGCGCCTACGTTCGCGATACTGAAACTCAATTTGACGGTAGATACGCCAGAAAGACTTTTTAAAACAAACTTCTTTCAATGCAAACGCAGACTGCACACATTGCGCCACGTGCACTCGAGTATATTAAAATGGTGCCACAGGGAATGAATTACAGTGTGCGAAGAGGCTCAAGACAGAGGAGTGTTATTAATACACAGGGTTGTATTTTGCTGTGTTTTAATGCGGATTCTTCAAAAACAATACTCTTTACTGTCGTCCTAAAAGGTATAGACAATGTCGACCCAGGGGACTTTTTTGACCTGAAAAAAGAAACAAGGACCAGGGGTCACAAATGGAGATTAGATAAAGAGGCAGTCAGAACAGAAAATAGTAGTAGGCACTTTTTTACACAGAGAATTGTGAGGGTCTGGAACCAACTCCCCAGTAATGTTGTTGAAGCTGACACCCTGGGATCCTTCAAGAAGCTGCTTGATGAGATTCTGGGATCAATAAGCTACTAACAACCAAACAAGCAAGATGGGCTGAATGGCCTCCTGTCATTTATAAACTTTCTTATGTTCTTATGTCCGATACCTTTCAATTGTTTAAAAAAAAAAAAAAATCATATGTCTTGTTTTTGACCTAACTATACTTTTCTTTGTACCCCTAACTAAATCAGGACAGCTATGCCGTTTCCCTGTAAGGTTCTTCCTCTGCAAAACAATTACTTCTTCTCACTGGGTAGTCCAGTCCATAGTCAGGGGCATAGCTAGAAATAGATTTTTACTCAGGCATATCCTATTCATGAAGCCTGGAGACTATTAATGTAAATATAACTGAAAAGCATTGTTAGTCGCTAACTCTTTTTATCCAGTGACTCACCTTGATTGATGTTTAAAATGTCATGATGCATATTTTTTATTTTTTTAATTAAACAAATCTCCCAGCAAAAACCACACCAACATAACGTTACTCTATTCACACTGTTATAAATATGTGATATTAAAAGGCCAAGAAGAATAGAAGTTATAGATATGAATCAGTAGATGGGTTTATACCTTCATTGAGAGACATGCGTTTGGTTCACTGCTACTGAAGTTAATGCTGAGACTGGTAACACTGATGCTACAACTGGAACTGGTAAGACTGGTGCTGCTACTGCTGGGTCTGGTGCTGATACTGCTGGGACTAGTGCTGCTACTGCTGGGACTGGCAAGACTGGTGCTGACACTCCTGGGACTGGCAAGACTGGTGCTGACACTCCTGGGACTGGCAAGACTGGTGCTGACACTCCTGGGACACCGATTTATGAAAACGTATCGCAGCTAAACATCACATTGCACAGGACTGTCAGCAGAAAAACAATATTAATGTAAGAAATACAATAACTAAACATTCTTACACAGATTTGGCTTCTTCTGAGAGAAATGCGTTACAGATTGGTTTCTACGTTTCATCTTTGAGCATGTACAGTATCTAACTGTCCATTAAATAATATATGGGACCAGGGGCTGGTTGCACTAACGAGAACAAAAAATGGGATTGGATCCGAATTAACTGGACTCGGATCATAAACAGATGTAACTAGGGAAACTGACCAATGAGAACGAGACGCGAACATGTCTGTTTGGCGCAAAGTTTCAATACCCCAGCTGTCAAATTTATATACAGCCTAAGATCACAATAACGGTAGGAAGAAATGGCAAATACAAAATAACAACAATATGAAAACATGTCGATTATATGCCACTCAAATGTAAGTGGGCACATTATTTAAAAAAAAAAAAAAAAAAAAAGAAATTTTAGATATATCTTTGTACCTTTTTTTTTAAAGTACCTAGCTGATGTTTACTGAGGTGGCCGCCACTAGGGCAGCAGTGTGGAGTAGTCCTTAGGGCTCTGGACTCTTGACCAGAGGGGTTGTGGGTTCAATCCCATGTGGGGGACACTGCTGCTATACCCTTGAGCAAGGTACTTTACCTAGATTGCTCCAGTAAAAACCTAACTGTATAAATGGGTAATTGTATGTAAAATAATAATAATAATAATGTGATATCTTGTAACAATTGTAAGTCGCCCTGGGTACGGGTATCTGCTAAGAAATAAATAAATAATACTAATAATAATAATAATAATAATAATAATAATAATATTAATAATAATGTATGCTACGCCCCTGGTAGTCCGTAAGATTTCTTCCTTTGTTCCTCACTCTGTAGTCCTGTTTGCTCCTCACAGACCTGTTATACTCCACTTGTAATTGCTTAACACTCAATTTAATTTGATTCCCTTCACCTGGATGCCTTGTAATAGTGCTAACCCAGGTGATGCTGTGATTTCTGCAGACCGATGACCTCTAGTGGTGAGCACTGCGCTGGTACTGCAGTCTATTTTACCACTTCTTTTATACAAGTCCTGTCAAGGGGAATAATGCTTTACTGTGCCATAAACTAACATACTTCCCTTCAGTTACTTTGCCACAGCAGTTATTTCAATTATACCTCAAGGCGTGATGTAAGGGTCAGTGTAGGTGTGAGATATCTTCCTGAGTTGGGGTTATTCTTTCAGGAGCAGGAGTCCTGTGATAGATAAAATAACAGATGTCCTGCAATGCAGTTCATCTCTGGGTTCTGGGGCATTTCATAACCCACTGGAGCTTCAGTCTCACGGTTTACGATGTCACAGAACCCCTGAATTAAATATTTTTCTCATTATGCGCTGCAGCCAGTCTGTTACTTTTCATACTACATATGTGATGAAATATGTATTATATGTAATATATTTGGTGATCCAAATATATTACATATAATACATATAATAATATAATATAGTATAATATATAATATAGTAATATACTGAAGAATCCATATATTAGACTGTATTTTTAAATATATTACAATATAGAATGGGACCTTGATTTATGGTCACTTCAGTACAAAGTCCACCAGCGATCAAGGCATTTTTACCATCCTGATTTGTACTCATTGAATCAACCTTCAATATGAAGTCCACCCACTATTACAGATTACGAGCACCATCTGCACTCATGTTAAATTACCTCACACACACGATCATCATACTGTGCACTGCTAATGAGTTTTCAAAAGGAAAAAAGAAAGAACTGTGTGGATGCAATTAGCTGGGTTTGCTGAAGATGGTTTTAAAGGCTATTTGTACCTAATAAAATGTTGCTCTCTTACAGACACCAATGGACAATAAACCGGCCCATCCTTCAACGCTGTCCTTTGATCTGCAGTGCAGGTGTAACACATCTTGTAATACGACACAAACAGCTCACAAGTTACAAAGAAATATCCAGCGAGGAAAAGGAGAGATCTACAAAAAGCACCACTCTGTGAAAGCAAAGTAAAAGTGTTGCTATCTTGTGTTCTCTGATAACATGTTGTGACGGGGAGCCCCACCCTATGTATATTTGCGCGCTATTTTTTATGATTTATTTGTATTATGATTTATATTATATATGACGTCGAAAAGCCATGTTTTGTATTGTTTGGAGGACGACCATCCGCCATTTCTTGTTTCTGTTTTTAAATGACTCGTGGGAATGCGTGACTATCAGCTACTGATTATTTAACTGGCTGACAGTCACGCAGAATGGAAAAGACCTGCAGTTTGGCTGCACACAGAGAAGTGTGTTCGTGAGTGGAGAACGGGTGTGGAGTAATAATAATAATAGTAAAAAGATAACAACCAGCATACAACTTGTTACTATGTATTGTTTGTTTTGCCCTTTTGTTTTTAAAGTGTTTTGTGTTTGTTTAAATCTTTTATTTGTATTAAATAAAGCACTGAACACCATAGCGGTTTCTGAATTCCTATGTGTGTAAACCTCTATGTTTTCATATTACTGTCTTTGCAGTTAAGGAAAAAAAAAGCAGTACACTTTTATTCCTGCCTAACACACCTCAGCTCCTTGAGCCTGTGCTCCACTCTGGCATACGCTATGCGCTGCCACGTTGTGTGACTGCACGCGGTCCAGAACCAGGTTATCGCTGCTCTGATTGCCTACCGCAGCCACTCGAGTCTGTGTATCCACCCCGGTGTATGCTACGCGTTATCCTGGGTTGTGTTGACTTCACGCGGTTAAGGCTACGCGCCTCTCAGTGCTTAGCGCCACAGCATGTCAATAACACCTGCACTCAGTGCCCCGATCCTTCAGTGCACCAGTACTGTATTCTACCTCACTCAGTGTCCTCGGTGCTTCTGCACCCTTGGTGCCTGAGTGCTTCAATAATACACAGGTCTACACCCTCTGGTGTTTAAACAACGCCCTTGGTGCTGAGCAGACATCACGCATGGCTAAAGTCCACGCTTGCACGTCCTGCACAACATCCCCTGCTAGCACGGCTGAGCCGTACGCGGCGTTGGGAGCCCCTGGCCAGGCAGCAAGCTTAAGCCCCTGCTCTGGCCCCAGCTTAGCCGATAACACTGACCCGTAGCTGACCCTGACTGCACCGGTGGTTCCCCCGGATGTTATAGAACCGGATGTCAGCATTGCTGAGGAGGACCATGATGCGATTCTATTGTGGCCTCATGGGACGGTGGCTCCTTCCTTCAAAAGCAGCCTCTGCCTCCCCTGATAATTTCTTGGACCAGCGGTTGAGGAATTACTGCAGCGCTCTCACCGAGAATACAAGGCGTCTCGGCAGGCAGCCTCAATGCTCCTCTCCTTTACTCTTGTACGGGAGAGAACGAGACATTGGCGTCCACCGTACTCGCCAGGCTGTCCGGCTGGGTGAATGATTTATCACACTGGACCAAAAGAACGTGGATTCCACGTTCCTATTCGTCCAGCACACAGGAAGTATCTCTGTTTCGCCTTTCAGGAGAGCGTCTTTGAGTTTTCCGTGGTGTGATTCGGCCTCTCCCCCCGCAGGCAGAGGAGTTCGTGGATCCTGGTCGGATCACTGGACATCCCTGCACATAAATGTGTGGGAGCTGAGAGCATCCCACGAGTGGCCCAAAGCGTTTTTTACGCTTTCCCGCCTATACCGCTGGTCCAGGCCTTTCTCGAAAAGGTCTGGTTAGAGGAAACGTCAGTTCTCCTAGTGGCCCAACAAGTGGCCCAAGAGAATCTTCAGAGGTGCCTCGATGTCTTATATTTGTACTGTGGCTAGCTGGGCTATGCCACATACTTTCTCCAGGTCGCATCGGTCGCCCTCACGGGTTTGATGGTAAAAGAGAAATGGCTTCCTTTGGATGACAGTTTTATCCTCTCGATGGACGGGACCGAGTGCATCATCCCAGGAAGGGGCCTATCGGCAGCTCTGGTATAGAGAGCTCAGCAATACCTACCCAATGGGCAGTCATATCCCATACATAATGTCATTGCTGGCCATCTTCTCTTTCAGGGAACCAGGGTCATGGAAGTAACCTAATGTTTTTCACCTTCAGAATTGTTTACCCTCATGAACCACACAAAGACACTGAGGTTCATGATCTGAATCTTTACTACTTTGATACACCTGCAATCAATGAAGTCAGAAACTCCAATATAAACTGCTGGAACTCAAACTAGATGCAGCCATATACATATGAGATATCTACAAAAGAGGTCAAGTTATACAGCAAAAAGGGTTAGCCCTGTAAAGATGTGCAGTAATGTAAAAAAGACACAATTAGGCAAACATACCCTCACTTGTTATTCATGATGCTACTAGTTCATACTGTAATAGAAAGGAGTGCCAAGTTTGCCCCAATTGTTTCTTGTTTAACTTTTTAATTACATATCCGAGGGGATAAAATAGTAATCCAAGTAATCCAATTAGGGAGTTAACCACTCCCTAATGCATGGAATAGGGAGTGATTAACATGTAGAAAACAGAAAGTACTGATTAGAGGAGAAACCTCAAAATGGAGGCGGGTAACCATGGTGTACCACAGGGATCAGTATTAGGTCCTCTGCTATTCCTAATCTACATTAATGATTTAGATTCTGGTAAGCAAACTAAATTAGATTTGCAGACGACACAAACACTGTTGCAGCAGCAAAGGTCATTGAAAATGATGTAGACAGCATTCAGAACTGGGCAGACACATGGCAAATGAAATTTAATAGAGAAAAGTTTAAGGTACTGCAAGCAGGCAATAAAAATGTGCATTATAAATATCATATGGGAGATACTGAAATTGAAGAAGGAATCTATGAAAAAGACCTAGGAGTTTATGTTTACTCGGAAATGTCTTCATCTAGACAATGTGGAGAAGCTATAAAAAAGGCCACAAGATGCTCGGATATATTGTGAAAAGTGTTGAATTTAAATCAAGGGAAGTAATGTTAAAACTTTACAATACATTAGTAAGACCTCTGGTCACCTCGTTACAAAAAGGATATTGTTGCTCTAGAAAGAGTGTAAAGAAGAGCAACCAGAATTATCCCGGGTTTAAAACACATCTTGTATGCAGAAAGGCTAAAAGAATTGAATCTGTTCAGTCTTTACCAAAGAAAACTACGCTGTGATCTGATTCAAGCATTCAAAATTCTAAAAGGTATAGACAATGTCGACCCAGGGGACTTTTTCGACCTGAAAAAAGAAACAAGGACCAGGGGTCAGAAATGGAGATTAGATAAAGGGGCATTCAGAACAGAAAATAGAAGGCACTTTTTTACACAGAGAATTGTGAGGGTCTGGAACCACCTCCACAGTAGTGCTGTTGAAGCTGACACCCTGGAAGCTGCTTGATGAGATTCTGGGATCAATAAGCTACTAACAACCAAACAAGAAAGATGGGCTGAATGACCTCCACTCGTTTGTAAACTTTCTTATGTTCTTATGTTCTTAAAACTATCATCCAAAGGAAGCCATTTCTCTTTTTCCATCAAACCCATGAGGGCGACCAATACGACGTTGCGGTTGGTGGTCGTCTTCTATGATGTGAAATGAGTTGCAAGCTATAAAACAGGATTATCAATGTAAATCAGTTTGGACTGTCCACAATGGCTTTCTATTCAACTGAGAAATCAGAAAATGATAAATATACTACAAATAGGCGAGAATAACCAAAGGCTGATGAAAAACCCTTCCTAACCAACCACTAACTGGCTATTCCGAGCAATAAAGGGGTGAATTATTAGAAAACAGCCCACAATACTGGCTACCGAAGTTGCATAATGAAGGAAAGTGACACATTTAATGCAGCTAAGAGAGAATAACACAATACTGTTGAAAACACTGTCGGAACCGTCCTTTTAATACCTGGTTGGTCAAAATAACCATTAAACGGTTTACTGTGACTTAGACAAAACATTAGAGAGGTCCATCTGTTCAAAAAGATCAATTACTTGGGTTTTTCTTTTCGGTGTATTTGTTTTGCTTTCAACTTATTTGCAGTAATATTGCTCTTTGCTCCTGTTTGACAGAGCAAAAGGTAATTAAAGGGGCGTGTCCCTCATTACCATAGAAATTAATACATGGATATTTGATTTTGTGCTCTGGAGCAAAACCAGTCTGGGATTAAATTACATTTTTGCACAAGAGAAAGCGGGGAACATATTAGTGTACAAAAAATGGAGCGAAATCTTTGGAAGATTATTTTCCTCTGATCCGGGACGCTGACATTTTTACTGCCGTACCTGCGAACCAAGAGTGTAAACTGACTCCACTTCAAAACCGCCTTCAATTATCAGTGTATATGATGTGCTAGATAGTGTGTATCTGAGTTTACTGATCCTGTTACACACCGCTGCTGCCCGTTATCTTTATTTATTAATATTTTTTATTAATTTTCAATAGATAACATGACATCATGTGACAGAGAAAGAATGAATCTTGGTTATAAATCTCCCTCCCGACCTGTGGGGGCGCTGTGTAAAGGGAACAGTGTGCCCCGGACTGGATGGTTTGGCAATTCATTCCAGGGAAAGGTGGAAGTCCGCCATCTAGAAAGGGGGCGGAGCCACAGTACACCAAGTCATCGCCCCAGACGGGAGGAAAAGCGATTGCACTCGCTAACCAAGGGGGCGTGGCTGAAGTTACAAAAGGGGGTGTGGTCAAGCGAACTGTTCCTTTGTTATGGTTGCGAGAGAACCGCTGAAGGACCGTAGAGTAGCAGTGAGTGTTTCGTGTTTGTTTGTTTGCTATTCTAATTGTACACGAACCCAGACAGCACTGCACTACTGTTCACTAATAAATTGTATTTCACCACTTGCACCAAAGCACTCACTCTGGACTTGTGATCATGTTTGTGTTCTGTGTGTGTTTATACCGCGTTTATTATTTCGGGGACTGTACCCTGTGGTTTAAACTGTGCAATACACATTTCTATTGCGCATGATTTTCCATTACTCTATTATAATACACACTGCTGTGTATTGCCAAGGATATTATTTACGGTTGCCAAACGACCTGGATTATAAAAACAAATAAAGCGTTGTTTGGACCATGAACTTTGTTGATTGTCATCTGTTTACACATTGCAACACCTGTACACCTGCACACTTTAAACCACTTTGACACACGTCAATATTAAACTACTAACAATAATTAATTCACAAAAACATTCATAAATATGTTAATACATTTAAGAAAAGTCCCCCACCCCCACCCAATACAGCTTTATAATAAATGATGTTGAAATAAAAATAGTTAAAAATAAACAGTTCCTGCCACACCTTGTGTTAAGAGCCACTCACATGCTGTTAATCCAGGCCTAGAAATTGATATACATTGATTGCCACATGTGTGGGCTTACAGTGTGTGCAGTACAGTAGTAATAACGGAAACACACATTTCTAGTGCGCATGAGTTTCCATTACTGTATTATAATCAAATAGTACGCACTGTTACATTTAGTTGTGTTACAGATTGAGGAACTGTTCAGTGTTAGTTTCAGAGATTAAGTGAACAGCATTCTGATATGCCTTGGAAAGTGAACTTAATCATGATATGTAAGTATTATATCTTTGATACGTGTTTTTTTTTTATGTAGGAAAATTTGAAATGTTGCTTTTCTTATTTTGAAAATGATTAATTTGTTTTTCAGTTTTTGCACTTGGAGACGTGCTACTGGTTTTGACAGGTATGTGTGTCTCTGACACGTTCACATAATAAGATACAATGATTTAATGCTTGATTACATTAGAAATACATAACATTTAGAGTGAAATTCACAAAGATATTTACTCTGAAGTGTCTTCAGCACCATTATTCCTGTTAGAATAAACACACACACAATGAAGTTACTCAACCTGAAATAAACAACTCAGGCATTGAATTCTTAGGTATTCTTATGATGTTTATTTCTACTTTTCTGACATTAATGGGCATCTTTCTCATTTCAGAAAGAAGTGCAAATGATAGTTGAGAGTAAAGGTCTTTGTAGATTTCACCCTTGTGTTTTTCTACCAAATAACATCATTGTTATTATTCCAAAATGCTTGAGCCAGAGCAAATTTCAAATTACTACATGCAATAAACATATGTTTATAAAATTACTGATAAATGTATTAATATTTGGTCGATGGCGGCTTTTTTCTTGTATTGTCAAACTGATAAATCTGCTTTTACGTGTCTCTAGTTTTAGCCACGTTCATAAATAGAGACACTTAATTCAAACTTTGTCTTGTAGTGAAGTCCTCAACATCTTCACTTATTTACACTTCTTACATAACATCAATAACACAAATGCACATACCATAACAAAAAACAGTAAAAAAAAAAACTTCCTCCTGGTTACATTTTACTGATAACTTTTATGAACATAAAAAGGGTGTTTTCTGAAAAGAAATACTCTTACTGAATTTTCTGAAAACTGCAAGTTTCAAACAGATTGGTATGCACTGAATGTCCAGTGTCTATAAAGAAGTTTAATCTCACTTCAATAAGTGTCCATATGCCCATGTTCTTATTTGCTTAACAGATTGTTCTCTCTCCTGGTATTTTTTACATTGTTTAAATACATTTTTACAGAGCCACTTCGTACAGCAATGATTCGGATTGGAAAAACACCTGTAGTGGAAGGGGAGAAGGTTGAATTCAAATGTGTAATATCAGCTGTGCACAGAGAACAATCAAAGAACAAGAATTGGTTCCATTTGTATAAAAACAGAGAGAAGATCAGCTCACTGCCGGATTCCGGAGCAATAGGAGCTGTCACATTTATAAAACAAGACATCAGAAAGAATGATGCTGGAAAATATACCTGCATGTATGGAACTGAGAATCCAGGAGATGTGAAAAACATCAACCATAGGTCTTCAGTTAACCTCAATGTACAAGGTAAGTACAGCAGCAAACAATGGTGAAACAGCTGAATGTAACTTTTCTGTGAAGGAAATGAATTGATAGTAATATAGCAAATAACAAAACCAAATTTGAAAATGCTGGGCTTTGTTCTTCAAGAGGTTAATTAATTTTTAAATACATTTCTATTACAACTGCTTTTAGATCCTACATCATTCAACTGTTGTTATTTTCCAGATTTGTAGTTTTTAAATGAGTCTTGAAATTGTATTCACATTTTTTATACTAAATTTCCCTTACACTAGACTCACTAATACAAACTATGCTATGGTCATTAAGTGCTTGCTGATATCGGCTGAAGAAAGTTACATTTTATAATTGTGTGAGAATATATAAAATAGCTGTTTATATAAGATGTTTTATTAAAATGGTTATTACTGAATTTTCATTTAATATAACTTAGAAAATATTAAACATAAAACTAGAGAAGGTGTTTCTAATATGGTACAGATTATGATCAAGCCATTAATCTGAACAGGGTTTGGATTAGTAAGAGTCTACTGTTTGTTATTTATAGATACACTCACACTTCAGCTAGACAAACAGAGTGCAGTTGAAGGAATGGATGTATCATTTAAATGTATGATGCCAGCTGAACTCAGAGAAGCAACAGGAAAAGAGAACTTTTTCCATCTATATAAAAATGGAAGCCTTGTCGATTCACAACCTGATCCCAAAGGCTTACCAGGTGTTGAGTTTTCCATAAAAAATGTTAAGAGGAATGATACTGGAAACTACACCTGTGTCTATGGAAAAGAGAAGCTTGTAAACTCAGCAAACAGCAAACGCAGTCGCCTAGTCTACCTTCATGTGACAGGTAAGGACTGAGCTGAATACTTTGTGACACAGTGGATTCGACTCAATTGATCTAAACTCTGGCACATGCGGCCTCCATCTTTCAATCAATGTGAAAACCAACATCTGTAATGTTTGTGAGACTTCTTTACAGTATTATTGAGTAAGATGAAACTAACAACACATGTCCCAGATGGGGCTCTGCTAAAATTAAAAATACACTTGAGACATATGTTATAGGCAAATAGAACTGAATCTCCATACATTTTTGTCTGCTTGATGACAAATTAACTAGCACTATATATATATACACACACACACACACACACATTAGGCTCAAAAAAATTAATTGATTGCTCGAAGTTGATGTTGATCAAAAATTTTAAAAAAAATGGTTTCGTGTTACTAGAGTGAAATACAATGAAAGCACTTGGAAGTGGTTCAAACAACCTATAGTCTGTATCCATAGCAATGTATTATTATTATTATTTATTTCTTAGCAGACGCCCTTATCCAGGGCGACTTACAATCATAAGCAAAAACATTTCAAGCGTTACAATACAAGTAATACAATAAGAGCAAGAAATACAATAACTTTTGTTCAAGCAAAGTACAAGTTTGACAAACCACAATTCAATAATACAGCAGGTAATAGTGATAGTTACATCAGGATATGATTAAATAGTGATAGTTACATCAGGATGTGATTAAATACAAAGTACTACAGGTTAAAAACTTGGCAGATTACAGTATTCTGAAGTACAGGATTAAATGCAGTAAAATAGGGGGCTGATAAGAACAAAATAAAGCACATTTACATGAAGGGTGATAGTGTCCCAGGATACAAACAGAGGAGTTCTACAGGTGCTCTTTGAAGAGGTGAGTCTTAAGGAGGCGCCGGAATGTGGTCAGGGACTGGGCAGTCCTGACATCTGTAGGAAGGTCATTCCACCACTGGTGGAGAAGGAGCGGGCTTTGGAGGCAGGGGAGCGTAGCGGTGGTAGAGCTAGTCTTCTAGTGCAGGCAGAGCGGAGAGGTCGAGTGGGGGTGTAGGGAGAGATGAGGGTCTGGAGGTAGCTGGGTGCAGACTGGTCAAGGCATCTGTAGGCTAGTACAAGAGTCTTGAACTGGATGCGAGCGGTGATCGGGAGCCAGTGGAGCGAGCGGAGTAGTGGAGTAGCGTGGGCGAAGCGAGGCAGAGAGAACACCAGGCGGGCAGCAGAGTTCTGGATGAGCTGGAGCGGACGGGTGTAGTCTAACACGTTTGCCTAGAGAAGTCTAGAGAAATATTTTGCATGATTTATTGGTATAGAACTTCTGACAGACATATCTATGACATTAGTCAGTGTTTTATATATATATATATATATTGTAAAGTAGCGGGTTATGAGAAACAGCAGGGAGGGGGTTAAAACCTCCCTGCTATAGAAATGCACTGTTTTGAGTTGTGTTGCTTTATTGTTTTGTTTAATTGTTTAATTGTTTTATTATTAATCATCATCCGCACCTGGGCGTTATTGGATTTTTTTTTTTCAGCACTCACGCGCTATTTTTTTAATAATCACAAAAAGTAAACAAAACAAAGTACACAAAACAAACACCTAGCTCTTCTGAGCATTAACTACACACGCAGGAACCTAACTATCACAGGACGGCTAAGCCGTTTCCCTGTTCCACCAAAACTCAACCACACAGGTTTGCACTGTACCTTTTCCTCGGGACTGCCAGGAAGCAGAGCACTCCTTTCTGCCTCCTTCCATTCAGCAGCCCCGAGCAGACTGCTTGCTCTCTTTTTAAACCCCCGCACCTGGGCTTAATTTCCAATAACGTCCAGGTGCGGATGATAATTAACAATAAAACAATTAAACAATAAACAAAACAATAAAGCAACACAAAATCAAAACAGTGCATTTCTATAGCAGGGAGGTTTTAACCCCCTCCCTGCTGTTTCTCATAACCCGCTACTTTACAATATATATATATATATATATAATCAACCTATTGCTTTATCAATAATACTCATACCTGCTGCGACTACATTTTCAAACTCCACCATTTTTAAACCCAGGATAATTCTGGTTGCTCTTCTTTGCACTCTTTCTAGAGCAGCAATATCCTTTTTGTAACGAGATGACCAGCACTGAACCCAATATTCTAGAAGAGGTCATGCTAATGCATTGTACATTTTTAACATTACTTCCCTTGATTTAAATGCAACTCTTTTCACTACATATCCAAGCACTTTGTTGGCCTTTTTTTATAGCTTCCTCACATTGTCTAGATGAAGACATTTCTGTGTCAACATAAACTCCTAGATCTTTTTCATAGGTTCCTTCTTCAATTTCAGTATCTCCCATATCGTATTTATAATATGTACATTTGTATTGCTTGTATGCAGTTCAATGTGTCTGCCCAGTTCTGAATGCTGTCTAGATCATTTTGAATGACCTTTGATGCTGCAACAGTGTTTGCCGCTCCTCCTATTTTTGTGTCGCTTGCAAATTAAACAAGTTTGCTTACTATACCAGAATCTTAAGTCATTAATGTAGATTAGGGAGAGCAGTGGGCCTAATACTGATCCCTGTGGTACACCACTGGTTACCTGGCTTCTTCTCTAATCAGTACCTTCTGTTTTCTACATGTTAACCACTCCCTAATCCATGTGCATGCATTTCCTTGATTCCCTACTGGGTTCAGTTTGAGAATTAATCTTTTATGCGGGACTTTGTCAAAAGCTTTCTGAAATCTAAATAAACCATGTGTGAATGAACATTAGAACGTCATTTTCTAACAATACTAGGCTTTCTGTAAAACTTGTTTATGGTGCTTGGTGTACCTGTGCAAAAAACAACAATTTATGACTTCACTGTGGAGCATATTGTATGTACCCTATTCACATACTGCAAGATCAAGGCACTGTAAAAACAGGACTGAATTACATTTGTTTTGAACACATCTTGATCAGGCTTTTATGACAATAGGTTATTAGTGAATTATAGAATCTGTTTGCACATATTTAACTGGATCTTACAATGAATCCCATTTGTATGTGGATCCCCCCAGGATCTGTTCCAGCTCCATACCTGGGTGCAGGGGTAGGATGTGGGGTCCTTGTGCTGCTGTTACTGCTGATAGGAGGAGTGCTGAAGTGTCTACAATCCAAACGAGGTAGGGCACAGCATTCTTCACCACAATGGATACAAATGAAGTATGTTTAAATGATGGGGACTTCTTCATCTCGCTGTGTCAATTTATTGTGACCCTCAATCATGTTCAATTCTATATTAAAGCTTGATTCCTGGGTGAGTGTTTACTGCAGTCTTCCATTGTTCAGCCTTTGGTGCAAAAATGTACCTTGCTGTTACTGATGCATAGTGTAGCTGTTTTCACCTCCATTCAAAGTAGGAAACTAATCTATTTGATACAATGCCATTCCAGACCTTGCTGTCCAGACTGGACCTGTGTACATCATGGTGGTGAGTCCTATATGTTACATGTCTCTCAAAAAATTTTCTTGTATATATATACAGTTTTTTTCAGATTAAAATAGATACATTTCCATTATGTATCATTCATTAAATACACTCACAAAACATTGGATACACAGACTCTCGGATAATAATCCAGGTACAGTGGAACGTCACATATCCAACCGTCACATAACCACCCTGATCAATTAACTGCCTCTCTAAATAAATAAATAAATAAATAAATAATTAAATAAATAAATATTACAATTAGGCTTCGAGAATAATGGTATTGGCAGCAAGTGCAGCGTCCGAGATGGAAGCAGAAAGAAAGCGTTATAGCAATCCACCTTTTGGTGCGTTCCCCTTTAAGAGAGACAGGCTGTGTGCGCGTGTCAGTCAGCTGTGTGTAGCAGTGACATTCAGAAAGCTTTGTGTTTTACTCTTTTTTTGTGCAATGTGTTTATATGATGGAGCGCACAGTTGCAGATATTGGCAGCATGTTGTTGTAGATGCATTTGAATTAAACAAAACAAGCTTCATAAACGCAATGCTTACCGGCCGTTTGTTTAAAATAGCCGAAGCAATATTTAAACCGATCTTCTTATCGGCTGTTGGCAATATCAAGAAAGAGCGCAAAGTACCGTGACAGAGATAATAAGAAAGCCGAACCATGGAGGCAGGGACTTCTAGAGTTAAGAAAGAAGCCATCAGTTGCAGGTTACTGTACATTTACCGTTTGTTTTGTATTTTTTTTAAAAAAAAAAGCTTTGCATGGAGATGGCTTAACCTAATTAACCTCATTTACGGTTGCTTACTTTTAAAGTAAAAAATGTCCCCATGTTTAAAGCAGTTTGCATGGATGTGTAAATGCTTTTACCATAGATGTTCGCAAATCCGACTTTTTCACATATCCGCCTATACCCCAGTCCACTGGGGGTCGGATATGCGACGTTGTACTGTGTTGTTATTATTACTATTTTATTTAGAATTAAAATGTTCTTTTAGACCTTCTGTAATGAGATGAGCGATTTGAATTTGCTCCAGGAAAGGGTATTTTGACATCTTTGGTTTCCATTGACTAATGCTACATTTCCCCCTGTAAACAGACTGTAGGTAATAACTCTCATTTGAGGAGTGTATATGTTAAACTCAGAGTCAGAATTCAGTCAGTCACTGACAAAAATAACCATTTTGCGATATGAGCATTTAAAAACTATCAAAGAATGAATTGAAATGTTACTATCACTATTATCTGCTGTATTATTGAATTGTGGTTTGTCACACTTGAACAAAAATTATTGTATTTCTTGCTCTTATTGTATTACTTGTATTGTAACACTTGAATGTATTTGTATTTGCTTGCGATTGTAAGTCGCCCTGGATAAGGTTGTCTGCTAAGAAATAAATAATAATAATAATAATATTTCTGCCTTTTAGCAAATTATTTTGCTCAAATTGCGAAACAGAAGTTACCAAACAATCAAAGAGCGAACAAGAAAAGAAGAGGCAGCTTGTGAAATGTGCTTTGAACAAATGTACCGCTCTACAATCTGCAGCTGCTACATCGTTTCCCTTCTGGGTTAATACGTTCCTGCAACGGAGTCTTGTCGTCTTCCAGACTGACCGACTTCCTGACCCTGGCCAGCCCATCCAAAGAACTCTACTTTCGCTGCTTAGCGCCCTCACAGGCCGGGAGGGAGATTTACAACCAAGATTCATTATATTTCTGTCACATAGGCTCACTGTGACCACATATCTGTTGCATTGTGGAACAAAACCTTCACCATTTGATTCTGAAATGGCAATGAGAGTGAGCTACTGACATCGCAAAATGAATGGCTGACATTTCTTTTTCAGGGAACCAGGGTTACAACTCGTAACCTAATGTTCCCTTTCAATCTCAAAATGTCAACCATTACGAGTTGGGAAATGTATACCCAAGCTGTCACAGTGAGCCAAAACAGCCACAAGCCTTGCCCTGGTGCTAGCCTAACTGTCATGCTTCCACCCAAGAGGGCAAGCAGCCTCAAGGACTTTGGACCCCACCGAAGGTGCCGCTGAACCAGCAACATTCAGTCGATAAAACCTTATAAACGTCTGTGGTGTGGCCCATGCTTTACATATGTCTGGCAGGGATGTCCCATGAAACACTGCCCAAGACATCATAGTACCTCTAGTGGAGTGAGCTATAACATTACCCAGCGAGGGTAAGTTAGCCAGCTCATAAGCTAACTCAATGGTATCCACTATCCAATGCGACAACCATTGCTTGGAAAGTGCCTGACCCTGAGTACGCGAACCACAGCATACCGATAACTGGGTTGTTTGTTGCCATGAGTTAAACTTGTCCATGTAACACCTCAGCACCCTGCCAGGGCAGAGTGTGTTAAGTCTGTGATCTTCTTCAGAAGTGAAAGGGGGCAGATGGAATGCCTCCAATTCCACCAACTGGTTCAGGTGAAACTGCAAAACAACCTTAGGCAGAAAAACTGGGTTAGTGCGCAAAGTAACCTTATCATTATCATACCTTAAAGGAATCCTCTACCGTGAGAGCCTGTAACTCACTGACACGCTCTATTAAAAGACAAGTATTTAGGGTCCACTGACTGGAGAGGTTCGAAGGAAGCCTTCGTGAGAGCCTCTAGGACTAAGTCCAGATACCAGGATGCAACCATTGGTTTAAGGGGAGGGCAGAGCCTTCTAGCCCCTTTCTAGAACTGCACTGCCAAAAAATTAGCTCCGGGAGACACAGAGTCAATTTTGACGTAGCCCACGGATATAACAGCCAGGTACCCCTTCAACGTAGAGGGGGACATACCTTCCTCTGGGAGGTCCTGTAAAAACTGCTAAATAACCGGCATGGAGCAGGAGGTGGGGTCATGGTCTCTCTCCAAGCACCACTCCTGGAAAATCTTCCATTTATATGAATACTGAGACTTTGTTGAAGAGGCTCTAGCATTCTCAAAAAAACAAACGAAACTGCAATCCGCACTAAAAACGCACAGCCGTGTGATTTAGTTCAAAGTATAATCAATACAGAAATAAGAACTACCGTCACATCCAAAGGAAGGGGCAAGCCAGCTTCCAAAGAAGAATATGGGAGGTAATAACTAGCCAAAACAGTCTCGAAGAGAAAGAGATTCTCGCAAAAACAGAACAAGTGGAAGCACGTCTGCTTAGGTTAGAGTGAGGAATCAAATGGCAAAGATTTTGTTCCAAAATGCAATAGGTATGTGGTCATAGTGGGCCTATCAGGCAGGTTTTTAAATATGTGCTCAGGTCATGTGACACAAAGGCCATTTCCCAACTCGTAATGGTTGACATGATTGAAAGGGAAAATACAGTTTTAGAAGAAATAACGAACATAATTAAAAATTGATTGTTTTATTCATATTGCAAAATCAAATGTCAGTCTACGCTGGTCTAATCACTGTTTTTTAAGTGAAAAAAAGAAAGAAAGAAAGAAAGAAAGAAAGAAAGAAAGAAAGAAAGAAAGAAAAGTATGCTTATTAAACATTTATAATATTCTGATAAATTATAGGAAGTGGTGAACTACCACTTTTTAGAAACCATGTTTTACAGACCCGATCTGCACCAGACAGTGCAAACTCTTCTTAAATGTTTTGATTTTCAAAAGAAACCATATTGAGAACTCCTCTGGGTTACTGAGCCTCATTTTAAAGCACTATTTTAATTGTTTAGATAATAATAGTCAGGCATAATTAAAGTAGTTCCATCAAATTAGATACATACTGTATAAAGAAACCATAATACCACAAAAAAATCACTGTATTTGTTTTTGCAGGGCTTGCTGCTGAGGCATTTAGAA
This sequence comes from Acipenser ruthenus, assembly GCF_902713425.1. Taxonomy (NCBI): domain Eukaryota; kingdom Metazoa; phylum Chordata; class Actinopteri; order Acipenseriformes; family Acipenseridae; genus Acipenser; species Acipenser ruthenus. Next base: position 5,454,768 of record NC_081240.1, on the reverse strand, counting down.
TTGCACTTAATGTCCTTCTGCGCACAGAACTACTTCTTTGTTTGACAAAAAAATGAAGCCTTGCATAGCCCCAGAATCAGCTGCTGCTGCTGTACGAAGATAAAGTTTGTTTTCTTTGGGTACTTTCTCCAAATTAGGAATGCGCTATCGGACAATTGAAAATCAATTCAACTGAAAAGGTGCTGCAGAGATCCTCCAGCAGACCGAAGACTGAAGAAGCTGTCTCATCTTTCATGTTTCATTCTTTGGTTGTTTGGTATTTGCAATTTCAGCACACTAATTGCTCAAAGATCGAAATAATCTTTCATTTCATCCTTTAATCATTTTTAAATGCTCAGATCGTGATTGACTCTGAGTGTAACATACACATGGTGTAGAGGAACGTTGAGAGTGTCTAATGCCTCATTCACACAACCTAAATAATTCATGATAATCACATGATGAAACCACAACTGTGAACAAAGTGAATGATAATGACATGGTTTCAACACATTAGGTATTGTTTAGGTATTGTTTTTAGTAATGTGGATAAGGTATAACAAGAAGATATTGTGCAGCTACTGGTATATATTTACAGATGGATAAAATGCCCTTTTCTTTTATTAGGTTGTATCTCTTTGTTTGGGCAGTTTGTTTAGTACCGTTTAGCCATCCTGATCACTTTCCAATCTGTTAATTTATTGCAGAATCAGCCCAAGCAGCCTTCAAAGCAACAGGACGACACACTCACCTACTCAGAAATAAACACTGCCCATGTCACCAAGAAGAAACCCAGCTCTGCACCTGATGAAGACAATGTAACATACGCAGCAATTAAAACTTCCACATACTGAAAACCACTGGAAAAAAATGAATGTTGTTTTGAAAAATACCTGAATAGTCAATGCATTAAAATGGTATTTCCCTTTTATCTATGTACTCTCTGCTTTCATTCCTACCAGAACGATCATACAGAGTCCGATCAGAGGGAGACACTTTAGTTCTTGTCCCAGAAATGACAAACCATTGAAGATATAAATAATCTAGGAGACTGTGGGGAATGTTGACTGTGGGGCAGCAGTGTGGAATAGTGGTTAGTGCTCTGGACTCTTGACCGGAGGGTCGTGGGTTCAATCCCTGATAGGGGACACGGATGCTGTACTCTTGAGCAAGGTACTTGCTCCAGTAAAAAAAAAAAAAAAAAAAACTGTATAAATGGGTAATTTAATGGGTAATGTAAAAATAATGTGATATCTTGTAACACTTGTAAGTCGCCCTAGATAAGGGCATCTGCTAATAAATAAATAATAATAATAATAAAAAATAATAAAATGTGTCAAACAATAGAAGACACACTGATAGCAATTCCATCAATGCTGGGAGGCAACATTTCTATGAAACCTTCTGCACAGGTTCTAGTGTTTAAAGAGCTAGTAGTATACTGTGTGTTTCCCTGTAGGAGTGTGGGATTCTTAATCAATGCTAACACACAATGCATTTCTTAATCAAAGCTAACACACAATGCATTTCTTAATCAAAGCTGACACACAATGAGGTCTGGTGTGAATGCAAAAGGGTCTAAAATTGGGTTAATTTGGCAACAAACTGCCAGTGTGCTTGAGAGAGTCCCAGGACTGAATGTCCAGCTTGTAAGTTGTTTAGAATTGTAAATAGTATTCTTTCCTTTCAAAAGAACTTGATAAAAGCTTTGAGACCCTAATCTGTTGTGTTATGAATGAAATTCAGTTATAATTCGTATTTCCTGTTTTACATGTGATTCCTATTCATACTGTAAAACAATTAGATGTATTTCAATAACCAGAAGCGGGTTACATAGACCCCAGTTAGCAGCAGTGCTAATTTACCTTACCTAAGGTACACAGGCAGTCCATGATTAGTGCTCATGTGGGTCTGTTGAATCAGCCACATCTCTGAGCTACAGTGACTTCATCATGGCTCTGTATGTATTTAACTTCATTGTTATAACGTGTACAATATGCATTTGTGTGGTTTTGTTGTCTCTTATCTATGATCTCAACTCACTGTTTTTTTTCATCTTGGCCAACACCACCGGACATGTTTTGTATTGATGGTCTTTTATCATTTCTGTTTTAAATACTGTGGTTTGCTTAAGCAAGGTTCTCTGTCATTCTTGTCACAGCGCTACGCATGCTAAAATTAAACACTGCATATGCCTTGCACAATGAGGCTGTGAGTAGCATTGGCTTTCTCATTCTTCTGTCTAATGTCTAAAAATAATTAATTTCTGTTCGTAACTTCATATGAGTCATTTCTATTTCACCTCAGCCATGCATTGCCTGCTTTGTGCTTTCAGAGTCAGGGGTGCTGAACCCAGCATCTGGTTTCATTGCTATATGCTGAGCTGCATGCACAGCATGTGCCTAACTGTTGTTATGATGCTCATGTTTTCCGCCTGTTCCTCAAACTGACACTAAGTCCTGGTCATTGTCCTGCAGCTAAATTTAGTGACAAAGGATTGTTATAGACAAAATAATGGAACATTGTGTTGTAGCCATGAGCCGTACATTTGCATTTGTTCCCTTTATAACAGAAGTGAATAAGTAAAGACATTGAAAGGAATGCGTGTCTGAATGATTCTGATTCTGAAGTGTAGTTAAGTGTTCATGTTTAAATATAATTATACAGGTTCCAGTTCTATATGCTGTCCTTCCAACTCTGCCGTTGATTGCTTCAGAAGAACCCCAGCAACTCATCCAGCATGTTTCTGAAATCCATTCCAGGTTGCCCTTGTCCACAAACTGGTAAAGAGTACAGAGGAACAGAGATGATAAGTATGTCAGAAGATGTGGTGGACATACTGTAGGGGACATCTTGAAAGCCTTGGAAGAAATTAGAGGGCAGTGAAAGACCTGAGGGCGGCACGGTGGCGTAGTGGTTAGCGCTGCTGCCTCACAGCGCCAGGGTCCTAGGTTCGAATCCGACCTAGGGTACTGTCTGTGTGGAGTTTGCATGTTCTCCCCGTGTTCGCGTGGGTTTTCTCCTGGTACTCCGGTTTCCTCCCAAAGTCCAAAGACATGCTGTCTAGGTTGATTGGTCACTCTAAATTGCCCACTGTGTGAGTGAGTGTGTGTGTGGTGCCCTGCTATGGACTGGCGTCCTGTCCAGGGTGTAGTCTCGCCTTGCGCCCTGTGTATGACAGGTTAGGCTCCGGCTCACCGCGACCCTGTAAAGGAAGTAAGCGGTTAATGATAATGGATGGATGGATGAAAGACCTGAAGGCCTCTATTCACTAGTTTGTGAGAGAGTGGTCAGCCCAACAGAAAGACAGGGACAATGTAATTCAGAATCAGAGAAGTGTGCCCCCTTCAGCCAGGAACTGGAATGTGGTCAAACATGCTGAGAGTGTGGGTGTGTCCTGCTGTTTCCTTCAGTGGAGCTGCTGATCTGTCCTGCAAATGCTTTATGGGAAATTAGATGTATATAACAGAAAGATAGGCATGTCAATGTGTAATTGGTACTGGTCCCCATGTATTTATCCCCCATATTTATCATAGCCTGTGAATTTGGTAACATTGTGCTAAGAATGGATGTGCTTGTTAAGTACAGTGCCTTGCGAAAGTATTCGGCCCCCTTGAACTTTGCGACCTTTTGCCACATTTCAGGCTTCAAACATAAAGATATGAAACTGTAATTTTTTGTGAAGAATCAACAACAAGTGGGACACAATCATGAAGTGGAACGAAATTTATTGGATATTTCAAACTTTTTTAACAAATAAAAAACTGAAAAATTATTCAGCCCCTTTACTTTCAGTGCAGCAAACTCTCTCCAGAAGTTCAGTGAGGATCTCTGAATGATCCAATGTTGACCTAAATGACTAATGATGATAAATAGAATCCACCTGTGTGTAATCAATTCTCCGTATAAATGCACCTGCACTGTGATAGTCTCAGAGGTCCGTTTAAAGCGCAGAGAGCATCATGAAGAACAAGGAACACACCAGGCAGGTCCGAGATACTGTTGTGGAGAAGTTTAAAGCCGGATTTGGATACAAAAAGATTTACCAAGCTTTAAACATCCCAAGGAGCACTGTGCAAGCGATAATATTGAAATGGAAGGAGTATCAGACCACTGCAAATCTACCAAGACCTGGCCGTCCCTCTAAACTTTCAGCTCATACAAGGAGAAGACTGATCAGAGATGCAGCCAAGAGGCCCATGATCACTCTGGATGAACTGCAGAGATCTACAGCTGAGGTGGGAGACTCTGTCCATAGGACAACAATCAGTCGTATACTGCACAAATCTGGCCTTTATGGAAGAGTGGCAAGAAGAAAGCCATTTCTTAAAGATATCCATAAAAAGTGTTGTTTACAGTTTGCCACAAGCCACCTGGGAGACACACCAAACATGTGGAAGAAGGTGCTCTGGTCAGATGAAACCAAAATCGAACTTTTTGGCAACAATGCAAAACGTTATGTTTGGCGTAAAAGCAACACAGCTCATCACCCTGAACACACCATCCCCACTGTCAAACATGGTGGTGGCAGCATCATGGTTTGGGCCTGCTTTTCTTCAGCAGGGACAGGGAAGATGGTTAAAATTGATGGGAAGATGGATGGAGCCAAATACAGGACCATTCTGGAAGAAAACCTGATGGAGTCTGCAAAAGACCTGAGACTGGGACGGAGATTTGTCTTCCAACAAAACAATGATCCAAAACATAAAGCAAAATCTACAATGGAATGGTTCACAAATAAACATATCCAGGTGTTAGAATGGCCAAGTCAAAGTCCAGACCTGAATCCAATCGAGAATCTGTGTAAAGAACTGAAAACTGCTGTTCACAAATGCTTTCCATCCAACCTCACTGAGCTCGAGCTGTTTTGCAAGGAGGAATGGGCAAAAATTTCAGTCTCTCGATGTGCAAAACTGATAGAGACATACCCCGAGCGACTTACAGCTGTAATCGCAGCAAAAGGTGGTGCTACAAAGTATTAACTTAAGGGGGCTGAATAATTTTGCACGCCCAATTTTTCAGTTTTTTATTTGTTAAAAAAGTTTGAAATATCCAATAAATTTCGTTCCACTTCATGATTGTGTCCCACTTGTTGTTGATTCTTCACAAAAAATTACAGTTTCATATCTTTATGTTTGAAGCCTGAAATGTGGCAAAAGGTCGCAAAGTTCAAGGGGGCCGAATACTTTCGCAAGGCACTGTATGTCTTGGTGCTGGACATTACATATATAAAGTGCTTTTTGATTTTACAGGTCAATATTGAGGGGGGGGGTATTCTAACCTGGTCTGTTTATTATTCAGGCTCAGGTTGAAGGAATGCTGGTTCCCTCCTAGATAGTCATCACTATTTACTGGCCTGGCTGGTGAGAAGCCAGTGTTCTGGTTAGAGTAGCCACTATTACTATTAAAATTAAAATATGATAAAGGGATTGATTTGGGAAAGTTTATAGTAAGAACTGCAGTGAGGAACATTATAGAAACACCTCTAAAGAACATAACAAGTTATCTTGGTGGTAGGTGAAGTTCATCTACTGGTCAGTGTTTAACTGACTCTGAGATGGGAGCTGTAACAATGTTCTTACTCTCACCTCAGATAAATGTAGACAAGTTATTGTGCTGATATACCATCAACTTGAAGTTTAGCCAAGTCAGTTAAGATGTCACCCTTTTGAGTGCCTGTCACAATGATGGTTGGTAGATGACGTCACAGACCCGGAAGATATAGACACACAAGGCAGTACTGAGGTATGAAAAAGCACTGCATGCGCATTTATTTAATAAATGAAAAGTTTAAACAAAAACACTTTATCAAAACAAAACGGCTCGTTGGCCAAACAAAACAGACAAATAATAATTATAATAGAAAAACAAGTTTATAAAATGGCTTGGATAAATTGAGTGCTGTGATTGGCTGAACAAAATCACATGACCGTGCGGTAATAATTAATAATTACATAGACCAACTTACTTACCTGATCTATAAATATTACTATGCCGTAATAGTAACAATTCTCTAAACAGTGTTTATGTAGGTAAAAATGTCAACGTACAACTGAAACAGAATTTAAATCATTCAACAATCTTTTTTTCATCTCTATCACTAAGAATTACAGAAAAATTGGCAAATATACTGTGGTATTTATTTAGTCAGAGAACAGAACAAAGAAAACTCTGAGGCAAGCAGTAGCAGTAACACTATTCAAAAGTCTTCTGAGAAATAACCACGCAATTCTTACTCAGCACGTAATATATATGCAGCAGTGGCATCTACTTATTAAATATCACCTTATAAAACTGACTAGCGAGTATGCAATGTTTAAACTCGACAACAGATACATCTCACCACTACCCTCCAATTTCAGAATCATATTATAAAACAAAATTCAAATCTCTCCTGCTCTCTGCTGACACAACCGTTGGAGGTCGGGTTCAGCATAGAATTCTATTGCGCTCGCCGTGGACGGGAAGGACTGCGGCACTGCGCAAACTGACACGGAAGTCGTTTAGTCCACATATCATCTAATGCTGGTTTACAATATAGGGAAATTATGCCGGTTACCGGCCATTGGTGTAAAAACTGACTCAGAAATTATTGGGCAGCTTCTCTAGAAGACCACAAAGCCTCAAAGCCTGAGAAGAATCATTTCCTACAAACAACAACAAAAAAAAAACACTTGGAAGCCCCTCTACTGAGTGCCAGTGCAGTGCAGTGTTTGGCTGTTCCATGAATCCTCCCTCAGATGTGGGAAATCAGTCTGCTTTCAATTCACACCTGCCATTTTATTTAATCTCGAAAATGTTACTATAAATGGCAATATTCAATGTAATGTTTATGGTAAATAATAAAAAAGCACAAAATATATGTTACAATCAAAATCTTCAGGGACTATATTTTCTCAGTGGAAGGATACATAATATATTTCTTATTTTTTCCTTAAAAAAGCTAGTTTGTGTAATTATTTTCAAAAAAGAAATGTAGCCATTTTATAAGCGAAATAACCCACTCCTGTCATGGGTTATTTCTTACATCATGCTGGTTCTGCACCAGCACGTAGAGCATTTGTTTCATTTTCGACTATTTACTTTTACCTCCTCGCTCCCCGTACTCTACTCCTCAACCATCTCTCCCTATGAGCCCAGAGTGGGTCCTTTATTCTGTGGCTGGAGCCTTAATTACCCAATAAACAATTACCTTATTAAGGCTCCAGCCACATTTCCATGAGATGTATAGGGATGGGGTTTTAATACAATACAATTACATAAAAGGGGGTGGGCACCTGTGGCTGAGTGGTTTGCAGGGCACAGGTGTAGGTGTGATGCGGTGCGCAATGAAGAGACAGACAGTGATAATCAGAAAAGAGATTTAATTTTTAATCCAGGTCTGGTGACCAAAACAATAATCCCAGGCAATACACAACAATGTGTATTGCACTGTTCTATAAAACAGGTTTGCAGTCCCAAATAATAAACACACAGCTAATACATCCACAATATACAAACACACTCACCAGTCCTCGTGATGCAAATACAAGTTATCGTGATACAGGTGCCGTGATGTCCAGGTTAGTTCTGGCCTCTGGCAACAGCTCCGGAATGTGTTAGCCATTTACTAATAATAACAAATAGCAACAATCAGAGACAAACAAACAAAACACTCAAGATACGATGCACACAATACTGGTCCTTACGGGTCATTCCTTAACCATTAACAAAAAAACAGATCACGTTGCTCCGTCCTCTATTTGTACCGTCACTCATGACCCCTTGGTAAACGATTGCAACAGCTCCTCCAATCCACGGCTGCCACATCGTTTCCCTTCCAGGTCGATGAGTTAGTGCACCGGAGTTCTGTCCCCTTTTTAGACGACCAAATTCCTTTTAACCCAGGGGATGAATTGTCAGGCCATCCAGTTCAGGATACTCTGTTCCCTTTACTTAGAGCCCTCACAGGTCGGGAGGGAGATTTACCACCAAGAATCATTCTCTTTCTGTAACAGCACCCCATCAAAGTGTCTCTGCATTTCTGGAAGGAGTCCAGCAATGTCCTGTGGCATCACATTGTCCAGGGACAGCACCAGACGTACTGGTACAGAAGGATGGAAGCATACAACTATCTGTGGAGTACTGTAGGCTGAATAAAGAGATGCAGTTAAAAAGAGGATTAATTTGTTTTTCAGTTTTTGCACTTGGAGACGTGCTGCTGGTTTTGACAGGTATATGTGTCTGACACGTTCACATAATAAGATACAATGATTTAATACTTGATTACATTAGAAATGAATAACATTCAGGGTGGAATTCACAAGGCCTTTCACTCTGAAGTGTCTTTCTCACCCTTTGTCCTGAATGCATAAACACACACATTAACGGCTGCCTTTCTCTTTTCAGTACAAAATATGCAAATTATTATTATTATTATTTATTTCTTAGCAGACGCCCTTATCCAGGGCGACTTACATTTGTTACAAGATATCACATTATTTTTTACATACAATTACTTTATTTTTTACACATTATTTTTACATATAATTACCCATTTATACAGTTGGGTTTTTACTGGAGCAATTTAGGTAAAGTACCTTGCTCAAGGGTACAGCAGCAGTGTCCCCACCTGGGATTGAACCCACAACCCTCCGGTCAAGAGTCCGGAGCCCTAACCACTACTCCACACTGCTGCCCTGCCAAATGATAATTTTGAATAAAAACTGTGATTTTCTCCCCTTCTGTTTTTTTTTTAAATCACATAACACACGTTCCTATCTACACCTTTTAATTTTCTGTCGTAAACATGAAACTATGGAGAAACAAAGTGAAGAAGACAATCACTTTGGCTAGTATCATCATATCATACTGATAAAGACATAGGTCTTTACTCAGGGCAAATTGAATAGTCCTATTTTATGGTTGAACACATGTATTATTATTATTATTATTATTATTATTATTATTATTATTATTATTATTATTACTACTAATCTGTAACTGTACAGAAAACAATTGGTCATTTTACAAACAGCACAACTATTCCACACAGTAACAGTTCTTTTTGAACACTCACAGTAATCTTTTAGAAACACCATATGTCTCGCTCTACAACCATCTCACTGGTAGACTCCCCCTGAACTGGATCCGAGGCTGTCTTTATACAGCCAAGACTCTGCCCTAACAAGACACACCTGTGTCCTGTTACACAATTAACGTTGGCCATTTTGACTATGGCCTTCTGGGAAATGTAGTCTTTTAGTCGGGAGCCATTTTACCCCACTACACACAGTACCCACTACAGACAGTTATTTATATATATAAAGCTATACATTCAAACTCCAGCCCCTTTGTCAGATCAAATCCAGGTGTTCAAAGAGCTGCTTGATTCTTTGTTTTTAATACATGCTGTGCTCGACACCCTGTGCATTGGAATTTGAGAGATCTGTTTAGCTTCTCTGATGGGATGCTACTCATCACATCACCAGACAAGTCATTTCTAGGTGCAGGAAGCATCTGTCACACGTGGCCACCAACTGTACTGTAAATGAAAAAAGAAAGTGCTGCAAACTTAATCAGGGACAATCAACAATTTATTTATTTTTTTCTTCCTCATTTGATAGACATGAAAAACCCAACTAGTAAAGTTATCAAACTGCAAATAAAAAACAGTGTTGGGTTGTTTCTTATCAGTGTTGTAATTGTAATTGGTGTTTACAACAGTCACTCCAAAGGGGACCGAATTAGATAACACTTAGACAGAGCCTCTTCAGCACAGCTCTGTATGTATTTCATGTCATTGTTATCAAGTAAATTGCTATTTGTTTTTCTATTATCTCACACACATTACATATTCTCTTCTTTTCATCAGGGCACACTGTAACCACCAAATGACATGTTGTGTGTTGATGGCTTCTTAACATTTCTATTTTAAGTCCTGTGGTTTGCTGAAGCAGTGTAAGAGTCTTTCTAAGCTTACTAAAATGAACTCTGTACACGTCTCGCACAAACAGGCTATGAGCAGCACTGGCTCATGCGCTTGAAGAGTCCCAGCCCTCGGGTTCTGATGGGTTTCCATGCAATACGCTTAGCTGCATGCATAGCATGGACTCCCCTGTTGTTATGTCTGCTATGTTATCTCAAGCTTTCCAGCTGCCCTTTACACACTGTCTCACAAACTAGGTCCTGGAGGTCATTGTGGCACAGCAAAACTCAGAGGATTAGGATTGATTCGTAAATTGTAAACTGTATTAAATGCTAAAGTTTATAAGTCCCTTATAAATGCCTTTAACTAAATAAAACTGTATTTGATTTCCTGTTTTCAAAGCTTTTGTTTCCATGATTTAAAATAAGGGAAGGTGAATATCCACGGTTTACCCTTTCACTGCTGTTATGCCATTTCTTTACTTTGAATTTAGTTTGGGGAGGAATCAGATTTTACCAACAAGCTCATAAATAACTGTTGACTGGCTGCCACAGTGTTAGTGCTGGAGCTCAGCCTGCATGCTGACTGTTGATTTATTACACTTGTATGAAATGCCTCTATCCTGTTTTCCTGGATACATCAAATGGCTGTGTCTTGTGCTCATCGAAGAAAAGGACCTTGCTTAAAATAAGGCCCATGGAGATCTATTGAATTGACCTAATCAGCTGTGGATCTAAATGCCACCACCATTTAAATCATTAAAAATATGAATCTTACGCATTTAAATATTTCTGCACACATAATAAGAACTAAAGACACTAACATGCACTGTTGCCCTTTATTCATTTTTTGAAAGTGGTGGTATTTAAATCCACTGCTGTTCCGAACAGTTGAATATTCTCCATGGTCTCTTAAAGTCCTTCTCCAGTTAATCAAATTCGATACTAATTGAAAACCGACATTCTAATCCCTCTATCCAGTACAGTACAGTTGGTTTAATTTATGTCTCTTTAATAGCCAAGAACCTGTACTGCTGTAGACTGCATGAGTCAGCACTTCCTCCCATAAACCACTGTGTATTCTACTGTTCTGAGAAACCTAATACTGGTCACCACCTCACTCAAACACTTTGCTCTTCTAGACACAGGCCCCAGCATGCCTTGTCTCAATCTATTAGCCACTTTGAAATATATTATTTAACAGCAGGGAACATTCAACCACTGAAGTGCCCTCCAGTATTCTGTGTACAAACTGAAACAACCCTTACATTTGTTCTGTGAACTCAATCATGTTGTGCTCACACTGTACAGCAGGTGTGGCCAACCCTGGTCCTGTAGAGCCACAATCCTGCAGGTTTTCTGGGTATCTTTAAATAATCAATGGCTAAAGACTTGGAAAAAATGTTAATGTTGACCATCAGAAAATTATTGGTTCAGTTAAGTAATTAATTTAAGAATGAAAACCAGAAGACCCTGTGGCTCTCCGGGACCAGGATTGGCCACCTCGCTATAGAGCATAATGATGTTTTGGAAGTCCATTACAGTTCTACATTATAGGAATTACAAAAAGGATCCAGCACCATGTCAAATCTTGGTAATGCTTTACATAAAATGTCTCTGATTACTTTTTATTTACATTGTTGTTACTTAGTAAATACATGTGTATTTACACATAATTACAGTGCCTAGTGTTAACAATCACAGGTGTGGCCATTCTTCACTTAGGTAATTGAGTGCTAACTGGGGAGTGGCCACCTGTATAGAGGTTTAGGAGAAGGTGTTAGGTGGGTGTATATACTGTGTGTAGACTGACACTACACAGCCATCGAGAAGAATGAGGAAGCAGAGATTATCTGATGCTCAATGAGAATTGTTGATGAAGTTTTAAAAAACAGGGCTGCGCTGTCTTGTACACCTTGGCAAAGCCCCAGGATCACCCATGTCTGGTCAGAAATAGCCATACACATGTGGTGTTGGGATGATGCAAAGATTCACCCATAAAGAAGATGGCATAAACTCAACAGGGACCGTGTGGGAGCAGAAAGTCAAAGGTAAAAATGTGCAGAGGCAGAGTCTCTCATGTTAAGATCCTTTGCAGTTTGACTGAAGATGTAGAAATTGTGTTATAAGTCATGTCTTGTAACAAGACTCATATCAAGTTATTATAAATCATAAAGATGTGTCAAACTAAATAGTGACAACATAATTAATGATAAACTGTTGTTTAAAGCTGTGAAATTAAGCTCTGGTGTGTTTATCTTGTACCCCCCAAAAAACGAAGGAATTATCAACAGTTATTTACAGGCTACTGTACACTATTCCTTATAATTTGAAATTTGAATTATTAGTATCTGTTCATGAATTCTTTAAAATAAGCACTGTCTTTCAGCGGATGCAGATGAATGATACATTGAGGTTATAAAGAAAATACAACTACCTGGTCTTAAGATGACGACAATGAGAGGCTTTGAAGGACCAATACCATTTATGTATTGCTCTTGATCTTTGGTTACTTTAATAGCCAGCTTTTACATGTGTAACGGAAACACTTGTTCAGTGAGGGAGGGTGCTGTCGAATGTGCATTACTGTATTAATCTCACCATTTTCACTGGCATGTTTAGTTGTGTTACAAATAGAGGAACTTCACACTAGTAGGTTCAGAAATTAATTGGAAAGCTTCCCAATATGCGTTGGGGTATTCATTCAATCATAATATGTAAGTATTATTTATTTGATAACTTTCTTATGTGTGTACATTTGAAATGTTGCTTTTCTTATTTGTAAAATTTGTTTTTCAGTTTTTGCACTTGGAGACGTGCTGCTGGTTTCGACAGGTATGTGTGTCTCTGACACGTTCACATAATAAGATACAATTATTTAAATATTGATTGCATTATGAATGAGTGACATTCAGGGTGAAATTCACAGGGCCGTTTACTCTGAAGAATCTTTAGAACCATTATTGCTGAAAGAATAAACAAACATAATGAAGTTACTTAACCTGAAATAAACAACTCAGGCACTGGATTCTTAGATATTCTTATGTTGTTTATTTCTAGTTTACATTACTGTTACTATTCCAAAATGCTTGAGCTATGGCCAGTTTCAAATAACTACATGCCATAAACATGTGTTTTTAAAATTAATGACATTTAGTAGCATTTGCGAAGATGACTTTTTCATGCATTATCAATCTGATAAAGCTAAACTTTTCTCCTGGTTATATTTTACTGGTAATGTTTATGAAACAGAAAAAAAAATAAAAATTGTTATTGGATTAAATGTTCCAGATCACATGAACACAGAAAAGTTGTGTATTCAGAAAACAAATGGACTTATTCAATTTCCAAAAAAAGTCATGTTTTAAACATATTTAATACACGGAATGTCAAATGTCTATAAAAAGTTTATTATCACTTCAATAAGTGTCCATAGGTTCTATATTTGCTTAACAGATTGTTTTCTCTCTTATCTGGCATTTTTTCATTTTTAAATACATTTTTACAGAGCCACTTCGCACAGCAATAATTAAAATTGGCAAAACATCTGTAGTGGAAGGGGAGAAGGTTGAATTCAAATGTGTAACATCAGCTGTGCATGGAGAACAACCAGAGAACAAGGAGAGGAATTGGTTCCATTTATATAAAAACAGAGAGAAGATCAGCTCACTGCCGGAGCCCGGAGGAATGGCAGCTGTCACATTTATAAAACAAGACATCAGAAAGAATGATGCTGGAAACTATACCTGCATGTATGGAAATGAGAATCCAGGAGATGTGAAAAACATCAGCCATGGTTCTTCAGTTTATCTCAATGTAAAAGGTGAGTACAAAACCAAACACCTGAATGTGTGTGTGTGTTTTTTTTTGGTTTTTTTTTTTTGCATGTGTAAAGGAAATTAACAGATTTCATATGAAAAATAACAAAATCACATTTTAAATTGCTTGGTTTGTTCTTAAATAGGTGGATTAGGAAAAATGCATTTTGGTAACAACTACTTTTAGAGCCTAAATCATTCAAAAAATGTTATTTTACAAACTTGAAGTATATATAAATAATAGAGTGAACTTTCAGTCAATTGATTATTCTTCGAATGAATCTTGAAATTGTATTAGAAATATTTCAGCTAAATTTCCCATACACTAGACTCCCACTAATCCGAACTATGCTTTGATAATTAAATGCTTGCTGATATCGGCTGAAGAAAGTTCAATCTTATAATTATGTGAGAATGTATAAAATAGCTGTCTCTGAATGTTTTATTCAAATGGTTATTACTGATTTATCATCAACTATAACTTACAAAAATATCAAACATGAGACTAGAGAAGGTGTTTTAATATGGTACAGATTATGATCAAACTACTAATCAGAACAGAGTTTGGATTAGTAAAACTCTTCTGTTTGTTATTGATTATTTTAGGTATGTTCTGACAGCATATTTTTAACTTAAACTGTATTTTCAGAGTCAAACAATCAGTTCATACTTCAGCTAGACAAACAGAGGGCAATGGAAGGAATGGATGTATTATTTAAATGTATGATGCCAGCTGAATTCAGAGATGCAACAGGAAAAGAGAGTTTTTTCCATCTGTATAAAAATGGAATCCTTGTCGATTCACAACCCGATCCCAAAGGCATACCAGCTGTCAAGTTTTCCATTAAAAATGTTAAGAGGAGTGATACTGGAAACTACACCTGTGTCTATGGAAAAGAGAAGCTTGTGAACTTAGCAAACAGCAAACGCAGTCGCCCAGTCTACCTTCATGTGGCAGGTATGTACTGAGCTGAATACTTTGTGTCACAGTGCGGTCGATTCAATTGACAGTGGCACATACAGCTATGGACAAAAGTTTTGCATCATCCAGAAAAATAAAATTTAGACATCATTAAAAAATATATATAAACATAATTTAGATCTTGTATTTAACATCATGTCACAAAGAAACTACAAAATAATATCTACTGCAAGCCATAATAGTAGTACAGTATTTCATGTTAGATTTCAAAATGTCAAATCTTAAAATTGTTGTCAGTTTTTCATTAAGTATATGCAAAACTACAAAACGGTTTGTAGTTCAATGTGTTAACATAACATTATTTAGCAGGTTTAATTCGACTTTATGAAGCAAAATGAGTTAATTCTATAGGGTGATGCAAACTTTTGGCCATAGCTATAAAGCCACCATTTTAGTCATCAGATGAGGGGTCTCAGTGAAAACCAACATCTGTAAAGGTGTTTGTGAGTCTTCTGTATAGTATAGTTAGTAAAGTGAAACTAGTGTGGAGTAGTGGTTAGGGCTCTGGACTCTGGACCGGAGGGTTGTGGGTTCAATCCCCAGTGGGGGACACTGCTGTTGTACCCTTGAGCAAGGTACTTTACCTAGATTGCTCCAGTAAAAACCCAACTGTATAAATGGGTAATTGTATGTAAAAATAATGTGATATCTTGTAACAATTGTAAGTCGCCCTGGATAAGGGCGTCTGCTAAGAAATAAATAATAATAAGAAGAAGAAAAAATGTCCCGGTGGGGCTCTGCTGAAATTGTAAAAATTAAAATTAAAAATAATTCTGGTACATATGCTATAGGAAAATAAATATAATAATAAAAAATACTTACTGTTTGCCATATAGCAAAGCAAAATAGCACAGCCGTGTCTTTAAAAAAAACATAATTATTATTTTTTATTAGACTCTCTTATCCAGCGCGACTTACAATTGTTACAAGATATCACATTATTTTTACATACAATTACCTATTTATACAGTTGGGTTTCTACTGGAGCAATCTAGGTAAAGTACCTTGCACAAGGGTACAGCAGCAGTGTCCCCCACCTGGGATTGAACCCACGACCCTCCGGTCAAGAGTCCAGAGCCCTAACCACTACTCCACACTGCTGCCCTGTAATGAGCGTTCTCATATTACTCATTACTGTAATTTACTTATTTCATTGTGTGCTGTACAGCACTGCAAAGACCATCATTAAATACTCTATGATATATTCTAAAGCTGGTATGGGGATGGAGGATAGAACTAAATGACATGTTAACTATTCTGTCTCTCAAGTAGTTTCAATTAGACACAAAACTGCTTTGAAGTGTGGCAAAGATCAATTGCCATGCAGTTCATGAATCTGAAGAGATCAGGTTTAATAATTGTTGGTCTGAATTATTTAGAAGAGAAACTGCCACCTCAGCTTTAGTTTCTGTTTATATCCCCACAGAATATATGACAACTCCATCCCAACAGAAACTGACAGGCAAGTCTGTGTTTGTTTTGTTTTCAATTCAGTTTTCTGATTTAATCGAAAGTTTTTGGCAACATATTTCACGATTAAAATGATTGACTTGGAGTTACCATCATTGCATACAGTGGGGGTAGTTTCTTCAAACCATTCTGACAGGACTCACCATGAAGTACAGTATGCTAATATTAACCCAGTAGAGCTGACCCATAATCTGAACCACAGTCTTACAGAATTAAAATAAACAGAAAACATGTATAAACACAAAACAAAGACTGGGCTGGCATTATTAGTATGGAACAAGTTATGTTGTGAGCAGAGAAAATATGGACAATTGTATGTCAGACCCCCAAGCGTCCGCAGGAGAGGGCACTTGCCCTCCCGGGAATCCAAATTTACTAAAATATATATATATATATATATATATATATATATATATATATATATATGTGTGAATGGTAGTTGTAAGCTTAACTCTCAGTTAGTGGTATGCAGTCGTACAGAGGAGTCATCTATTTGGGGTGATGAAATAATGGTTTTGGGATCTGTATTGGAAAGCACACCAAGCTGATCAAAAGGATACTAAGCTGACTGTCCTGCTCAAAGGCAGGGTGGACTGTCCAGGTATTCTTGTGCACAACCGTTTTTTGCTGGTGGGAAATAACGTGTGCGTTCAGTAGTGCAGACTACAGGGACAGAAAGACAGTGCGACGTTAGAGAACTCACATATTCAGGTAACCAGGAACGCGAAGAAATCCGGACCAGTATACGGTACCTTATTAGATCAAATAATTTTACTCTGGCTGCGCTTTTACTAACAGATTAAATGCTACTCTATACATCTGAGTGTGTCAGGTATTACAGTATAAATTGAACTGTTAATTATAGTGGCGCGGTACCACCACAGTTAGGGATGAGTTGGCTTTATTGTTAAACACCAATTTTTGCACTTTAATAATTTTGACCCTGTTAAATGGACTGGCACGACAATTTGCATGGATGGTCTTGTAGGGTAAATGTCTCTTGACGTTGTCAAATTCATTCCGGTCTGTGCAGTTTATGAGATCATTTTTGTTTTTGTTTGTTTTTTTAAGAGGTCTAGCGCTAAGAAAGTTTGGATTTGGAGATGGCCCAAAGATGGTGGTTTTACTGGTAATAAAAAAATATTAATATTTGGTGTTTAAAAAACACTGCATTTATAGCGAATTTCTGTAAATGTAAAATGGTGAAACGTCAGGCTACTCTCAGCTCTGTAGTTCTGCGGGAGTCTTAAACAATGCAAGCTCTCAAGAGTTCACAGCACACAGCTTTACAGGAAGTTTGGTGTAGAAATGCCTTAAATCTCCCAGTTTATAAAGCACAGATTTTATTCTTGATGTGAAATATTAAATTAATCTTTTAAATTTGAGAGCAGATTTATATTGTTTTTAATTATACAACAAGAAACTCGGATGTTTGTGAATACTGGTGGTGTTTTTCTTGAAAATCAGATTGCTCTAGCTAAAGTGCATTTACAAAAACTATTATGACATCATGCATTAATAAGAGGGACTATTTTGTACTGGTGTTTATTCTTCTTCTTTGGGTCTGCAAGCAGTTTAACACATTATTTCTTTCACAAAGGGCAACATATACAAGGGTAAATGCATTTTTATTCATGTTGTACTTTCTGTATCTTTACCAAAGTTATTTTTTATGCATTGCATTTAAATCATCTAATTTTAAATGTGTTTGCTTGAAGCAGTGTATTAAATCAGACGTCTTACAATGTGAATGCCCAACTGTGAATATCTTTTTCTTGCTTTCTTTTATGTGTGATGGTACAGACCACTTAAGTTGAAAATGTCTTTTTTTATTATTATTTTCTGTTCATAGTTATATTCTGTGGAGGCTGTGTGGTCCAGAGGTTAAATAAATGTTGTGGAACCAAGAGGTTCCTGGCTTTAAATCCCATCTCAGCCACTGACTCACTCTGTGACCTTGAGCAAGTCACTTAACTTCCTTGTGCTCTGTCTTTAGTTTGAGGTGTGAACCCGCAGTCCTAGTTTAAGTGACCCTGCAACAGTGATGGTTGTTGCATAGTTCACAGCTTAGCCTCTGTAAGTTGTCTCAGATAAAGGTTTCTGCAAAATAAAAAAATAATAATATTATTATATACTGCTACTATAGTTATTCATCATAAATAACACGTTTAAGCAGGAAACCTGTTTTCATGTCTTCTACAATAAAATCATTTTTATACTTTTTACCCAACTCACTAAGTATAATTAAGTAGCTTGCTGCTGGCTATTTACAAGATAGTAATACTGTACCTCTAGTTAGGTGTGTCAGTGCTGCGGCTCGGAGCCACACAGACCTATGCGTGATGACTATCATAGTATCATGTGTTTAAGTGTGTGTTTGTTTGTTTTAAGTAGTTCAGTTAGCTTGGAGCAGTGTGTTTAACATGCAGTTTGTTACTGCAATATGTCAGCAGGTGACATATTTTGTTTTATAGTTTACACTTCCTGCTCTACCTGGTTGTGGTTGTTTTTCTTTGCAAAGTATATTTATAATTGTTTCAAGTGTGTTGATAAAGCACACTTTATCACTGCTTTTTTAAACTTTTATTCCTACACGTTCCTGTGTGATTAAAATAATTCTATAGAAGCGGAGACAGTACCTAAAGTGTATTCTTAAATTCCCCTTACTGTGCAGCACAGTCTGTGCGCTTGAATTAAATATAGATAGACAAGTTGAAACTCAGCTTGAAAATGAGAGGATCTCTTCTGCCATCCGGACCTATTCCGGCTTACGTCTGAGTTTTAAATGAGGCTTAGAAGTGTAATAATAATTACAAAACCACGATACCCCAACTAGTTTTAAACACCGTGCCCCCCCCCCTAGAATTAATTCTGCGGACGCCCATGCCTCCAAGGCTGGTGAACAAGCTTACCCCCGGAGTGGGAAAGAATGGGTGAAATAAGCTTGAGTGAAGAGCTCTCCTCAGTCTCAGTGGAGAGCCGTCCTCATTGAGGTGAGGCCAGCGCTGTCAGACCTCCAAGGCTGGGGAACGAGCTTCATTTACCCCCAGAGTAGAAACTGAGGGAAAGGGAGTGTGTGATTGTGCTTGTGACTGAACATACATAGAGCCCAATAAGTGGAATGCAGTCTGCACAAGATCAGGTTTATACATTATAGGGGCAGTAGTTAGATCTCCCACTATCCACATCATTACAAATAACACATTATCATCAAATTAATATTGGTCTGAATTATTAAAATTATTGAACAGCTGGCCACATTTTTAGCCTAATGGTGATACTTTTCTACACGTTGTTGCTTATGTTCCCACAGGAGATATGACAACTCCAATCATATCTAACAAGACCCAACAGACAAATGGGATAGGCAAGTGTGAATAACTGTTTTTCATAAGTTTCCATGAACTCGATAAAACCACATATTTTAAAGTAGTCCAAGTTTTAGAAAGCAAAGAAGTTCTTAAGTTATTAATAATAAAGGCACTAATTGATTTATATACTGTATCAGAAATTATAATTGAACTAGAATAGTCACAGCTCTGATTATTGCTGGTACGCATGGACAATTTCATGCCAGATTAAACCAACTCCAAAAACTAGGCTTTCTGTAAAGCGTGATTATTGTGTGTTTGATGTACCTGCTCAAAAAACAGCAATGTATGTCTTCACTTTGGAGCACACTGTATGTACCCTATTCACATACTGCAAGATCAAGGCACTGTAAAAACAGGATTGGATTACATTTGTTTTCAACACATCTTGATTGCTTTTATGTCAATAGGTTATTCATGAATTATATAATTTGTTTATTGAACTATATAATATTTTGTTAACATATCGATGACAAACTCATGCGGGTCTAGCTTGGCTCACAGTAAAACTTCATAATCCCTGTCGTGTCCCCACACAGCCTGTATAACCAAACACTGGTTCTGTTTTCTCCTCAATTCAGAGTTGTACGGGCTAGGGAATGACATCAGAATCTTCCTATCCCTGGGGATCCTTCTTCTGCTCTCAGTTATTGTGGGGGAAGACTTCAGTAGCAGACAGAGGAAGCACCATGGGGATGGTAAGGGAGCTTCCCTAATGGATTAAATATAATGTTGTTATTGACCACGAGTCATTCATATATATATATATATATATATATATATATATATATATATACACACAGCAAGAAGTCATACTGGATGACTATAGTGCAGTGTATATATATATATTCATTTATTTGTTCATTCTTTAATTAGGAAAAACCCATTGAGAGTGAGGCCTCTTTTACAAGAGTGTCCTGGCAAGATGACCAGAAACAGACAGCAGTCATTTCACATCCCTAAAAGTAACATCACTCTAAAAGACAATCACATCATTACATTTACACTTTGATAATTCTTGGAACCGACTCATTAAAAACAATGTAATCTCAGTCATTATTTTTCGTTTAGCAGATGATACATTTGGGTTATTTATCAGTTGCTTGATCATATCCCAGATACTCTTGTCCAGACTATTGCATGCCATAGGGGGCGCTGTAGCTAAATGCTGATCAGCCAACCCAGGACCTTCTCCAAGGCCCTTGATAAATAAGTGCAAGACTAGATCGTAAACTATGCTTGGATATATTTACCTGTATCAATAATAATGCACCTACAGTGATGATGCCACATTCTTAAACAAATGTAACAAACATTTCTTGTATATTATAAGAAGAAAAATGCATTGAGAGCTTTGCTTGAAGTATGTATTGTATTTCATTGGCTCGCAATAAACAAATAGTTCTTTTCAAATGGAGATCAGCTTGTTGATTTCCAAGTCTTGCAGAATTATCTTTGTTATCGGCAGTTTTCCAACTGGAAATAGTTCTGTTGATCAGACGTAACTCAGTTCAGATAATGTGTTGCAATTGGAATGTTATGTAGTTAGTAGAAGTGTTCTCGTTGCAATTCTTGTGTCACAGTTCACACAGAAGGAGGGTTCTAAAGATAAATGATCAGTCAAATGCTTCAAATCCACAATTGTTTGTGAGCAATTTATGATGTGATTTTTGTGTTTGGAAACAAATGCTCAAACATTTGGCAATATTAATTAGCATGCACATTATATTGTTTCTAATACGTTATCATACACAATATATTAGTATTACAAATGTAGATATTTATGCTTATGTTTTAAAGGGTATGTAATGCATATAAACTAAATATATACTGACTAATATGTGGGTTGTAAATATTTAAAAGAGGGACAATTTCATTCATTGCTACATGAACTTCTGGAGTCCCCATTGGAGATAGCACTGTCAATCATGGTATCCATCTGGGGTTTAGCTTCACAGACTGAGTTAAGTTGGGAAGAATTAAAAAAAATATATAATAATAAATAAAAAATAAGTCATAAAAAATGAATTGGATAAAGTCAGGATCCACAAGAACAACAAGACATAAGTGACCTAAGGAATTCAATTTAAATTACTCACAGAAAATGATTAAACTGACGAATCCCCACTAACTTACTCTTGGTGGTGGAGCCCGACTGCGAATGCGTAACATTTGAGTTAGCAAAACATAACCCATGAATGCACAAAGAAAAATTAAAATAACTTGCTAAATACTTTATCAGTTTTTTGGGTTTCTGCCCAATATGGTGTTTAAACATGCAGCTGTTTTTTTTGTTATTTTAAAGCAAAACAAACTCTAACTAATATGTCAAAAGTAATTTTTTGACGGTTGTGCGACATAAAATCCACCACATGGATTTTCATGAAACATGGACAAAAAAAAATTTCCATCACAAGAACACAGAGCATATGAATTGCCATCCAGATCCGTTTTGAAATGGCAGAGAAAACATACCCCTCAAAATCAAGTTTAAACCAGGCTCTGCCAGCCGCTCTTAGCTATAAGGGTGCTATTGCGCCGTTATAATATAGTAATATACTGTAGAATCCAAATATTGTATTTTTAAAGACATTGCAGTATACAGTGTGACCTTGCTTAATGGTCACTTCAGTACAAAGTCCATCAGAAATCAAAGCATTTTACCATCCTGATTTGTACTCACTGAATCAACCTTCAATATGAAGTCCACCCGCTATTACAGATTACAAGCACCATCTGAATTCAAAACACATCAAAACTATGTTAAATTACCTCACTTACACGATCAACATACTGTACACTGCCAATGAGTTTTTAAAAGGAAAAAAGAAAGAACTGTGTGGATGCAATTAGCTGGGTTTGCTGAAGATGGTTCCAAAGGCTATTTGTACCTAATAAAATGTTGCTCTCTTACAGACACCAATGGACAATAAACCGGCGCATCCTTCAACGCTGTCCTTTGATCTGCAGTGCAGGTGTAACACATC
This sequence comes from Acipenser ruthenus, assembly GCF_902713425.1. Taxonomy (NCBI): domain Eukaryota; kingdom Metazoa; phylum Chordata; class Actinopteri; order Acipenseriformes; family Acipenseridae; genus Acipenser; species Acipenser ruthenus. The sequence goes on along the minus strand of NC_081240.1, from coordinate 5,432,255 downwards.
TTGTAATATGACACAAACAGCTCACAAGTTACAAAGAAATATCCTGCGAGGAAAAGGAGAGATCTACAAAAAGAACCACTTAGTGAAAGCAAAGGAAAAGTACAAGCTTATTGTAAGACTGAGAGACATGTAGTTGTTTTAAGTTTCTGAATTCAACAGTGCTGATTGTATAAAGTGTTACTGAACACCCTGTAGTGTTTACTAGAAACACAATAGTTTGCTTTTGCTATATCTATTTTTCATACCTTCTTCAATTTATTCTTGTTATTTTTCACACCTCATGGAAATACATTTCTCAGGAGTGTTTATCATTTCTCTTCAAATCATCACAGTGTATCCAGATCAGGCTCCCGCTTGTAACAAAGCTGGTGCTCTGAATGAGTGGTGAGTTGTGGGAACAGGAAATTAGCACTGTTACAAGAGGGAGCATGAACTTGATATACTACAGGGTGATTCATAATTCACACAACAATGTCAGAGATGTATTATGATTTCCATCTTGCACACTGAACTTACAGCACAGAGCTGCAGAGCGCTGCTAACATTGCAGGGTTACTGTTAGCTTCACTGATCAAACACGTTTTTTTTTATTTACCACAGAGATGAAAGGGCTTTTCTTTTGGTTGTGTTTTTTTAAATTGTTTTGCATAATAAAATATTTTGATCTAAGTTGTCTGATTTATTATTATTTCTACTTGTCCAGTCTGCCTATACCACTGTTTTACACCTTGTGACAGGATATCATCATGGCCAAGCTGTTACCGGCAGGTAGAGAGACTCAGAGACACAGAAGCTGCAGTTTCAAGCGTTAATGCACACTTTTAATAAACAAACAAACAGTACAAAAACACATTTAACAAACAAAACGGCACAAGGGCCAAAACAAAAAGTCAACACAGCGACGTGGCAACACATAACTCCTCCTCGATCATCAACTTTAATTCTATTATTAGCACAATTTTTATACACCTGTGGCTGCAGCCTAATTAATCATCCCACATTCCCATGTGTTTTGACAGGGAATAATTTAACCCCTCCCCTGCTGAACACAACTAAGGTTCATGATCTGAATCTATACTACTTTGATACACCTGCAAACTCTAAGGGCCCTGCTTCAATTACAGCAGTATCATAACCTGAAATAAGGTGCTTTTGCATGTTGTGAAAAACAGACTCTAAGAGTGTGTAATTTTTGCTTGTACAAGTATGTAAATGTAAAATGCAAGCGAGAGTCTTCTATAAACTACTGAAACTAAAACTACATCTACTGTCACTTAAATCTGTTGAATGTATAAAAATGGCCCAGTTAGCATAAAGGGTTCAGCCATGGGAAATCTACAAAAATGACCGAGTTATAAACCAAAAAGGATTAGCCCTGTAAAGATGTGCAGTAATGTAAAAAAGGCACAATTAGGCAAACATACCCTCACATGTTATTCATGACGCTACTAGTTCCTACTGTAATAACAATGAGGGCCAAGTTTGCCCCAGTTGTTTCTTGTTTAAATTTTAAATTACATACAGTGCCTTGCGAAAGTATTCGGCCCCCTTGAACTTTGCGACCTTTTGCCACATTTCAGGCTTCAAACATAAAGATATGAAACTGTAATTTTTTGTGAAGAATCAACAACAAGTGGGACACAATCATGAAGTGGAACGAAATTTATTGGATATTTCAAACTTTTTTAACAAATAAAAAACTGAAAAATTGGGCGTGCAAAATTATTCAGCCCCCTTAAGTTAATACTTTGTAGCGCCACCTTTTGCTGTGATTACAGCTGTAAGTCGCTTGGGGTATGTCTCTATCAGTTTTGCACATCGAGAGACTGAAATTTTTGCCCATTCCTCCTTGCAAAACAGCTCAAGCTCAGTGAGGTTGGATGGAGAGCATTTGTGAACAGCAGTTTTCAGTTCTTTCCACAGATTCTCGATTGGATTCAGGTCTGGACTTTGACTTGGCCATTCTAACACCTGGATATGTTTATTTGTGAACCATTCCATTGTAGATTTTGCTTTATGTTTTGGATCATTGTCTTGTTGGAAGACAAATCTCCATCCCAGTCTCAGGTCTTTTGCAGACTCCATCAGGTTTTCTTCCAGAATGGTCCTGTATTTGGCTCCATCCATCTTCCCATCAATTTTAACCATCTTCCCTGTCCCTGCTGAAGAAAAGCAGGCCCAAACCATGATGCTGCCACCACCATGTTTGACAGTGGGGATGGTGTGTTCAGGGTGATGAGCTGTGTTGCTTTTACGCCAAACATAACGTTTTGCATTGTTGCCAAAAAGTTCGATTTTGGTTTCATCTGACCAGAGCACCTTCTTCCACATGTTTGGTGTGTCTCCCAGGTGGCTTGTGGCAAACTGTAAACGACACTTTTTATGGATATCTTTAAGAAATGGCTTTCTTCTTGCCACTCTTCCATAAAGGCCAGATTTGTGCAGTATACGACTGATTGTTGTCCTATGGACAGAGTCTCCCACCTCAGCTGTAGATCTCTGCAGTTCATCCAGAGTGATCATGGGCCTCTTGGCTGCATCTCTGATCAGTCTTCTCCTTGTATGAGCTGAAAGTTTAGAGGGACGGCCAGGTCTTGGTAGATTTGCAGTGGTCTGATACTCCTTCCATTTCAATATTATCGCTTGCACAGTGCTCCTTGGGATGTTTAAAGCTTGGGAAATCTTTTTGTATCCAAATCCGGCTTTAAACTTCTCCACAACAGTATCTCGGACCTGCCTGGTGTGTTCCTTGTTCTTCATGATGCTCTCTGCGCTTTAAACGGACCTCTGAGACTATCACAGTGCAGGTGCATTTATACGGAGACTTGATTACACACAGGTGGATTCTATTTATCATCATTAGTCATTTAGGTCAACATTGGATCATTCAGAGATCCTCACTGAACTTCTGGAGAGAGTTTGCTGCACTGAAAGTGTTTTAAGAATAATTTTGCACGCCCAATTCTTCAGTTTTTTATTTGTTAAAAAAGTTTGAAATATCCAATAAATTTCGTTCCACTTCATGATTGTGTCCCACTTGTTGTTGATTCTTCACAAAAAATTACAGTTTCATAACTTTATGTTTGAAGCCTGAAATGTGGCAAAAGGTCGCAAAGTTCAAGGGGGCCGAATACTTTCGCAAGGCACTGCCCTTTATGATAACTTGACTGCTTTTAGTACTTGTGTTGCACCTCCAGTCAGGACCAGATCAAAATGTGCTACTACTGAGTTTCATTAAACAAATAAAATGGAGCCCCCTATTTTCCTATATAATTGATTTTAATAATTAACTTATTAGATATTATCTACATTCCCTCTAGAAACAAACACAGTAGCTTCTGTGTAGTGCATCAATATACTAGTTTGATATTTATTTATTTATTTATTTGTTTTTGAGCACTTTTTCTCCCAGGAGCCTGTCGTGTGGGGAGAGTCCTGTCCTTCCATCCATTTGCTCATCAAACCACCTTCTTAAAAATCTTTTTAGGCCTGTGGTCCCTATAGTATACATCCCTTGTTATTATTTATTTCTTGTTAGTTAGTAAAGAAAATATTGTACTACAAGATCTCATCTTTTCTGTTTGTTATCTTTGAGTGACATAAAGAACCCGTTACCTACGTTTGACAGGGGCAAACCTTCATGAATATATCCTTCTTCCTTCATTTATTTGAAAGGGGCCTGTAAGCGGGGCAGAGCAGTTATAACTATCTTATTTACCACTGGAGTTCCCCCTACTCCTTACAAAACCAGTTGGTGATGTGGTTGAAGAGTTGTTTGCCCTGGTGTTTAAGGGTGTATTTTAGCCAGGGGTCACATATAGAATTGATCTTAATCATTCACTTACTAAATAATGTCTGCATTCCCTCTAGAAACATACACAGTCGCTTCTGTGGAGCACATTCATTAAAAATACATACTACTAAGTATCAACTATGTCTAAACTTAGCGAGAGTCAGAAATTAGAATTATTTTGCTCTACAGACCCTTGTGGCCATATAAGATTATAGTGCCGCAATAGTTGTGGTTTCAACCTTGTTTCTATGATAAACTCTGATTTTCAACCATTAATATCTCAGTAATGGTGAGGGGTATAGTGATATCCTTTGGAACATGAACACTTTGTGACATTGTCTCTTTAAATCTTTAAATAGCATTAGCATTTTAAATGCTAAAAGGGGGTAAAACGTTAACATTTCCAATGTACAATCTGAATTAAAATGCCATCTTTCAGCAGATCTGGAGGAAAAACTTATAATAGCTACAGCTATAGTACTCAGCAATGAGATTGCAGTCTCTACTGACTTAACTCCCTATGGTGATTCAAGTTTGACCGGATTTGTAGTTTTACTGTTATTTGGATTTTAATGTTGGTTTTTGTGCACATTTGAGCGTTTGGGAGGTGGCAGTTTTTCACCATCAGGTCTGCACAGAAAGACACACGCCCTTCATAACACAAGGCACTGTGTGAGAATGCTGCCACTCGATGGGGGATATCAGCTCTCTGTGGCCGACCTCCTGGCTCTCATTCCGGGCCGCAGGCCTCACAGTGCAGACTTCCATCGCTATTAATTTCTAGAGCTGTTCTGATACTCCTACTCGGAATTGCTTTTAAAAAGTATTCATCAGCATGTATTCAATAAACCCATTCATTAACGTGTTGATTTCAAAACAAGAAAACCTGCCCTTCGCTCATGTTTACAATTGGGTACCAATCAATTAGAATTAACTTCTGCATTGCGTGTTTTAAAAGCTGATTGGAAGATTATTTTCCTCTCATCCGGGACGCAGACATTTTTACTGCTGTACCTGCGAACCAAGAGTGTAAACTGACTCCACTTCAAAACCGCCTTTAATTATAAGTGTATATGATGTGCTAGATATTGTGTATCTGAGTTTACTGTTCCTGTTTACACACCGTTGCTGCTCGTCATCTTTCTTTTTTTTAAATTATTTTTCTATAAATAACATGACATCAATATTAAACTACTAACATTAATTAATTCAACACTCATAAATATGTTAATACATTTAAGAAAACTCCCTCACCCCCACCCGATACAGCCTAAAGAATTAATGTTGAAATAAAAACAGTCAAATATAAACACATTTAAATTAACATAGTTTGTGCCACACAGCACACTGTGTTAAGAGCCATCACACTCACATTGTGTTAACCCAGGCCTAGACATTTTTTGGATTGTCACATGTGTGGGCTACAGGGTGTGCAATATTTTTAGTTGCAGTGTTTAGAGGACACCAATGAGAGAGTGTGAAAGGCTCAAACTATTTGTTTATCACTTTTGACCTTGTGTTGCTACATTGGTATTCGTCTGATTATGCCAGAAATACACACATGTAATGGAAACAGGCATTTCTGTTGCGCATGAGTTTCTGTTGCAGTATTATAATCTCATAGAATACACTGTCACATTTAGTTGTGTCACAGATTGAGGAACTGTACAGTGTTAGTTTCAGAGATTAGGTGAATAGCGTTCTAATATGCCTTGGAATGTGAAATTAATCATGATATGTAAGTTTTACATGTTTCATACATTTTTTATTAGTACATTTGAAATGTTGCGTTTCTTATTTGTAAAATGATTCATTTGTTTTTCAGTTTTTGCACTTGGAGACGTGCTACTGCTTTCGACAGGTATGTGTGTCTCTGACACGCTGACATAATAAGATACAATGATTTAATGCTTGATTAAATTATAAATTAAGAACATTCACGGTGAAATTCACAAAGACATTTTGTCCAAATTATCTTTATCACCATTATTCTTGAAAGAATACATGCACACAATGAAGTTACTCAACCTGAAATAAGCAATTCAGGAATTGAATTCTTAGGTATTCTTATGTTGTTTATTTCTAGTTTTCTCACATTAATGGGTGTCTTTATCTTTTCAGAAAGAAGTGGTGCAATGATAGTTTGGAGTACAGGCTTTGTAAATTGCACCCTTGTGTTTTTCTACCAAATAACGTTACTATTCTGAAATGCTTGAAATAGAGCCAATTTCAAATAACTATATGCAATAAACATGTGTGTATGAATGAATGAAAAAATGTATTAACATTTACAAAGATGGCTTTTTTCTTGTATTGTTAAACTGATAAATCTGTTTTCAGTGGCCCTAGTTTTAACCAGTTTTGAGAAGTGACCGATTTATTCAAACTTTGTCTTGGATTAATGTAACAAATATCTACCTCAGGGCACATTTTAAAAGCAGTTTCAGCATCTGCAAAGGTCAACACTACAGCAGCACAACACATTCATCTAAAAGATCTGGCAAACATTTAATGTCGGTTCATTTCATGTGTTCTGAAGTCCTCGACATTTTTATAATTTTTTACGCTTCTTACATAATATCCATAGCATAAACACACATGACCATCACCGCACGTAACCAGAACACAAAAGAGTAAAAAAAGCAATCTTACATTTTACTGACAAATTGTATAATGCCTTTATTGAAACAGCTATGACTGAGAATCATGAGCTGAGAATCATTAAGGAAAAAGGTGTAAAAGTCACAATATATTGGATTTAGTATTAACAAACAATAAAACACATGTGTCAACATGTTAATATGCTAGCAGTTATCACTTTATTAACTAAGTTACCTTTCTTTATCAATCTATGCTGTTACACACACTTTGACAGTTTGCTGAAAACGTGTTTTCTGAAAAGTAAAGTCGGCTTTCAAAACTCATGTACAGTTTAGAAAAAAAGTGTAATATTGTTATTGGATTAAATGTTCCAGATCACATGAACACAGAAAAGTGGTGTTTTCAGAGAACAAATGGTCTTATTTATTATTTAGGTGGAGTTGATAAGGTATTACAAGCAGGTATTGTGCAACTACTGGTTTATATTTACAGCCCGTTATTATGTCCCCTGTTTTAAGAAAGTGCTGAATCTACTTGTAAAGCAATTGATTATTCACAGTTCAGCCTTCCTGACCTGTCACATCACCTTATATAAGGACAGAAGAAAATTACGAACAAGATCAGTTCCTTGTAGCTGATTGATCTCAAAACCCTGTCAAGTTGGGTCTAAAAGGATCCGAGTGATATATCCCTTACTCCACACTCTGTCTCTCTCCAATAAATTTACCTTTTTATTTATTGCAGAATAAGTTGAATCAGTCTCCACAGCAACAGGACGACACAATCCCCGATCCAGAAACACACACTCCCCCTGTCCCCAAGAAAACATGTACAGCAGAATCTGACGGATCTGATGTAGAAAACGCAACAATTGAAACTTCCAAAACTGACAACCCATTGGAGATGTAAAGAATCTGGCAGGTTACCTGTCAGCTCTGCCAGCCCCTCTGTGGCGGAGTGTCCTGCCCCTATTTATTATTATTTGTATTTTTGTTTGCGGCGCGGATAAAAGCGCCGCGTCTTTTATTATTATATTTAAAAACCCCGTGAGGATGCATGGCTGATCAGCTACTGATTATTTAAATAGCTGACAGTCATGCATCCTTACCAAACGCGTGCAGACTCTGGCCGGGGGATAATAAGATAATTACCAACTAGTTAAATCCCTCGGCCAGAGTATATAAACCAGCAGCTCTCTGCACTCGGGGTTGGGGGTGTTGGAGTAGAGAGTACGGGGAGCGGAGAGAAGGAATAACATTTAAAAAAACAATTGCTAATACGTGCTGGATTATCCAGCACGGCACTTACTTGTTTGTTTATTTATTCGTTTGGCCCTCGTGCCCTTTTGTTTGTATTTTGTTTAAATCTTTAGTTTGTTTATTATTAAATACGCTGAGTGCTTTTGCACTCGGTTTCACCCGCCCATCCACTGTTTTGGAGTCAGTTACTTCCTGGTCCGTGACGTCATCCACCACACCACTGCGAGCCAGACTGCCACACCCTCTTACTCTCCTTTCTATAAACATGTAGGTGCTGCTGGTAGAGTGGACAAGGTAAAGGCAGATTTATTAGAAACATGATATGAACTCAATATTGGAGCAATGGAACCAGAACCACTCAGAATGAGTGATAATTGCAAACTCTGTAAAACAGTAAAGCTAATGATGTTAAATACAATTAATAACCAAGGTACTGTAATGACACATTTATCTGTGTATTGCCCAATACGTGTTTGTTTTTTCATTCATGAATACACTTTTGAATAAAAAATGTCTATTCAATGTGTCTGTAACAAATGTTTGTTTTTTTCTGTTCCATATGACAGATTTTTACATTTAAAATGACCTATGATTTTACTGTTGATGCAATCTACTTTTTGATTTCAGTTATTTTGCAGACATGAAGTCAAAATGAATATCTATCTATCTATCTATCTATCTATCTATCTATCTATCTATCTATTTATCTATCTATCTATCTATCTACATCTATATATTCTTTGCAAAAAGCTTCATTAATGCATCAGTTAGGGTTGACATTAAAACAACAAAAGTAGGGAATTGCGATGTTAGAATCTCATCATGCAGCTTCTTGAAGGATCCCAGGGTGTCAGCTTCAACAACATTACTGGGGAGTTGGTTCTAGACTCCCACAATTCTCTGTGTAAAAAGTGCCTCCTATGTTCTGTTCTGAATGTCTCTTTTTCTAATCTCCATTTGTGACCCCTGGTCCTTGTTTCTTTTTTCGGGTGAAAAAGTCCCCTGGGTCGACATTGTCAATACCTTTAAGAATTTTGAAAGCTTGAATCAGATCGCCGGGTACTCTTCTTTGTTCAAGACTGAATAGATTTAATTATTTTAGCCTGCCTGCATATGAAATGCCTTTTAAACCTTATTTGCACTCTTTCTAGAGCAACAATATCCTTTTTGTACTGAGGTGACCAGACCTGAACACAATATTCTAGGTGAGGTCTTACTAATGCATTGTAAAGTTTTAACATTACTTCCATTGATTTCACTTTTTTTATAGCTTCCCCACATTGTCTAGATGAAGACAACATAAACGCTTGATCTTTATTATAGATTCCTTCTTCAATTTCAGTATCTCCCATATGGTATTTATAATGGACATTTGTATTGCCTGCATGCAGTACCTTACACTTTTCTATATTAAATTTCATTTGCCATGTGTCTGCCCAGTTCTGAATGCTGTCTAGATCATTTTGAATGACCTTTGCTGCTGCAGTGGTGTTTCCCACTCCTCCTATTTTTGGTTTGTCTGCAAATTTAAGTTTGTTTACTATACTGGAATCTAAGTCATTAATGTAGATTAGGAATAGCAGAGGACCTAATACTGATCCCTGTGGTACTCCACTGGTTACCACGCTCCGTTTTGAGGTTTCTCCTCTAATCAGTATTTTTTGTTTTCTACATGTTAACCACTACCTAATCCATGTGCATGGCATTGCACCAGAGTACATCTTTTCAACGAAAGAACCTCACGAAAGAAAATCCTCCTCACGACCAAAGAAATTACGTGTGTGTGTGTATATACAGTACTGTGCAAAAGTTTTAGGCAGGTGTGAAAAAATGCTGTAAAGTAAGAATGCTTTCAAAAATAGACATGTTAATAGATTATATTTATCAATTAACTAAATGCAAAGTGAGTGAACAGAAGAAAAATCTAAATCAAATCCATATTTGGTGTGACCACCCTTTGCCTTCAAAACAGCATCAATTCTTCTAGGTACACTTGCACAAAGTCAGGGATTTTGTAGGCATATAGTCAGGTGTATGATTAAACAATTATACCAAACAGGTGCTAATGATCATCAATTCAATATGTAGGTTGAAACACAATCATTAACTGAAACAGAAACAGCTGTGTAGGAGGAATAAAACTGGGTGAGGAACAGCCAAACTCAGCTAACAAGGTGAGGTTGCTGAAGACAGTTTACTGTCAAAAGTCATACACCATGGCAAGACTGAGCACAGCAACAAGACACAAGGTAGTTATACTGCATCAGCAAGGTCTCTCCCAGGCAGAAATTTCAAGGCAGACAGGGGTTTCCAGATGTGCTGTCCAAGCTCTTTTGAAGAAGCACAAAGAAACGGGCAACGTTGAGGACCGTAGACGCAGTGGTCGGCCAAGGAAACTTACTGCAGCAGATGAAAGACACATCATCCTTACTTCCCTTCGCAATCGGAAGATGTCCAGCAGTGCCATCAGCTCAGAATTGGCAGAAAACAGTGGGACCCTGGTACACCCATCTACTGTCCGGAGAAGTCTGGTCAGAAGTGGCCTTCATGGAAGGCTTGCGGCCAAAAAGCCATACCTCCGACGTGGAAACAAGGCCAAGCTACTCAACTATGCACGAAAACACAGGAACTGGGGTGCAGAAAAATTGCAGCAGGTGCTCTGGACTGATGAGTCAGAATTTGAAATATTTGGCTGTAGCAGAAGGCAGTTTGTTCGCCGAAGGGCTGGAGAGCGGTACACGAATGAGTGTCTGCAGGCAACAGTGAAGCATGCTGGAGGTTCCTTGCAAGTTTGGGGCTGCATTTCTGCAAATGGAGTTGGGGATTTGGTCAGAATTAATGGTCTCCTCAATGCAGATAATTATCCATCACGCAATACCATCAGGGAGGCATCTGATTGGCCCCAAATTTATTCTGCAGCATGACAACGACCCCAAACATAAAGCGAAAGTCATTAAGAACTATCTTCAGCGTAAAGAAGAACAAGGAGTCCTGGAAATGATGGTATGGCCCCCACAGAGCCCTGATCTCAACATCATCGAGTCTGTCTGGGATTACATGAAGAGAGAGAAGCAACTGAGGCTGCCTAAATCCACAGAAGAACTGTGGTTAGTTCCCCAAGATGTTTGGGCCAACCTACCTGCCGAGTTCCTTCAAAAACTGTGTGCAAGTCTACCTAGAAGAATTGATGCTGTTTTGAAGGCAAAGGGTGGTCACACCAAATATTGATTTGATGTAGATTTTTCTTCTGTTCACTCACTTTGCATTTTATTAATTGATAAATATAAACTATTAACATGTCTATTTTTGAAAGCATTCTTACTTTACAGCATTTTTTCACACCTGCCTAAAACTTTTGCACAGTACTGTATATATATATATATATATATATATATATATATATATATATATATATATATATATATATATATGTGTGTATATCTATCTATTATATATATATATATATATATATATATATATATATATATATATATATATATATATATATATATATATGTTTGAAAAGAGATATAACTGCAGTGTACAACATTCTTTTAAAAGTGCTTTGTCTCTGCTGTGATCCCCTGCTCTCAGATCTCAGATCCAGGTGTTCAAAGTGCTGCTCGATTCTTTGTTTTTAATACATGCTGTGCTCGACACCCTGTGCATTGGAATTTGAGAGTTCTGTTTAGCTTCTCTGATAGGATGCTACTCATCACATCACCAGACAAGTTATTTCTATGTGCAGGAAGCGTCTGTTACACGTGGCCACCAATTGTACAGTCGAACACAATAAAAAAACACAAAAATTTAAAAAAGAAAGTGCTGCAAACTTAATAAGGGACAATCAACAATTTATGTTTTTTTCTTCCTCATTTGATAGACATGAAAAACCCAAATAATGAAGTTACCAAACTGCAAATAAAAAATAGTGTATCTTATCAGTGTAATTGTAATTGGTGTTCACAGCAGTCACTCCAAAGGGGGGCCCAACTAGATAACACTTAGACAGAGCCTCTTCAGCACAACTCTGTATGTATTTCATGTCATTGTTATAAAGTTAATTGCTATTTGCTTTTTGTTTTCCTATTATCTCACACACATTACATATTCGCTTCTTCTCATCAGGGCACACTGTAACCACCAAATGACATGTTGTGTGTTGATGGCCTACTAAGATTTCTATTTTAAATCCTGTGGTTTGCTGAAGCAGTGTTTTAAGCGCCTCTCTAAGCTTGCTAAAATGAACTCTGTACACGTCTCAAACAGGCTCAAATGTGCAGCACTGGCTCATGTACTTGAAGAGTCCCAGCCCCCGGGTTCTGATGGGTTTCCATGCAATACACTTAGCTGCATGCATAGCATGGACTCCCCTGTTGTTATGTCTGCTATGTTATCTCAAGCTTTCCAGCTGCCCTTTACACACTGTCTCACAAACTATGTCTGTGGCACAGCTAACATCAGAGGATTAGGATTGATTTGTAAATAAATAAAACTGTATTTGTATTCCTGTTGACATTTCTTGTAGTTTTCAAAGCTTTTGTTTAAATGATTTATAATAAGTGAAGGTGAATATCCATGGTTTACCCTTTCGCTGCTGTTATACAATTTCTTTACTTTGACTTACGTTTGGGGAGGAATCACATTTTACCCTCAAGCTATAAATATCTGTTGACTGGCTGCCACAGTGTTAGTGCTGGAGCTCAGCCTGCATGCTGACTGTTGATTTATTACACAGTGCTGCACTTGTATGAAAAGCCTCTATCCTGTTTTTCTGGCTACATAAAATGGTTGTGTCTTGTTCTTATCAAAGAAAAGGACCTTGTCTAAAATGAGACCCATGGAGATCTACTGAATTGACCTAATCAGCTGTGGATCTAAATGCCACCACCATTTAAATCATAAAAATATGAATCTTACACATTTAAATATTTCTACACACATAATAAGAACTAAAGACACTAACATGCACTGTTGCCCTTTATTCATTTTTTTTTAAATTGGTGGTATTTAAATCCACTGCTGTTCCAATCAGTTGAATATTCTCCATGGTCTCTTAAAGTCCTTCTCCAGTTAATCAAAGTCGATACTAATTGAAAACCGACATTCTTAATCCCTCTATCCAGTACAGTACAGTTGGTTTAATTTATGTCTCTTTAATAGCCAAGAACCTGTACTGCTGTAGACTGCATGAGTCAGCACTTCCTCCAATAAACCACTGTGTATTCTACTGTTCTGAGAAACCTAATACTGGTGACCATCTCACTCAAACACTTTGCTCTTCTAGACACAGGCCCCAGCATGCCTTGTCTCAATCTATTAGCCACTTTGAAATATATTATTTAACAGCAGGGAACATTCAACCAATGAAGCGTCCTCCAGTATTCTGTGTACAAACTGAAACACCCCTTACATTTGTTCTGTGAACTCGATCATGTTGTGCTCACACTGTACAGCAGGGGTGGGCAACCCTGGTTCAGGGGAGCCACAATCCTGCAGGTTTTCTGGGTATCTTTAAATCGTCAATAGCTGAAGAACTGGAAGAAATGTTAGTGTTGAGCAATTCAGAAAATAATTGGTTCAGTTAAGTAATTGAGAACTCAGGTGTAATGAAAACCAGAAGACCCTGCGGCTCTCCAGGACCAGGGTAGGCCACCCCACTATAGAGCATAATGATGTTTTGGAAATCCATTACAGTTCTACAGTATAGGAGTTACAAAAAGGATCCAACACCATGTCAAATCTTGGTAACGCTTTACATTAAATGTCTCTGATTAATCTGTAATTACACTGTACTTACTTAGTAAATACATGTGTAATTACACATAATTACAATGCCATTATGCATAGTGTGGCAGCGATGGGGTTAAATCCTATCCCTGCCAACAATCACAGATGTGGCCATTCCCCAATTAGGTAATTGAATGCTAATTGGGGTGTGGCCACCTGTATAGAGGGGAGCAGAAATCCTTTGTTTGGGAGTTAGGTGAGTGTATATACTGTGTTTAGACTGTGTTTTTGAGAATTATATAGTGAAGGCTATTGCCCAGCCTGCACTGTTTTTGTGGAAACCCTTTTGTTTTGACCCTTGTGCCTTTTACAGAAATGTGTGGCTGAGACTGCAGCTTCTCTCTCTGGGTCACTAATTCCTGCCGGTAACATCTTGGGCGACAGCGCTATCCTTTCACACAAAGTTACAATGTACTAATGTGTAAATCCTTTTGCACAATATAACCCTTACCATAACCCTATTCCTAACCGTAACCCTAATGCTAACTCTAAACCTAACACACTAACCCTAATGCTAATCCTAGCTCTAACAAGTGTGCATATCATGGGTGCCTATGTGGCATTGCACCTAGGCAGGGTTAGTCCATCCCTGTCCATCACCAACCCATCACTGTGATTAGTCTATTTATGATGTGTGTGGTCAGCAGTAGGGAAGAGGTGTATGGGTGGTGGATTTCCCATAGAAAAACTAAAGAAGAAAGAAAATAAAAAAGAAAGAAAAGAAAAAATAGAGAAAAGGTAGATTAGACTGATGAAGTGGTGTTATTTTGTTAATTCTGTTAACCTTTACAAAATGCATTGTGTAAAATGGCCCACTATTAAATACAAAAACAATAACTGTGTATAAATATTGTTCCAGTGACCACGTTGAATAATTTTGCTTGCATCAATACATAAGGCTACTGAAACTGATCAGCGTCATATTGCTTTCACTAAAACTGGGCAGCAGTGTGGAGTAGTGGTTAGGGCTCTGGACTCTTGACCGGAAGGTCATGGGTTCAATCCCTGGTAGGGGACACTGCTGCTGTACCCTTGAGCAAGGTACTTTACCTAGATTGCTCCAGTAAAAACCCAACTGTACAAATGGGTAATTGTATGTAAAAATAATGTGATATCTTGTAACAATTGTAAGTCGCCCTGGATAAAGGCGTCTGCTAAGAAATAAATAATAACTAAAAATGGCCAGGGTACATTACGAGGGAGACTCACTGACACTACACAGCCATTGAGAAGAATGTGGAAGCAGAGATTATCTGATGCTCACTGAGAATTGTTGATGAAGTTTTAAAAAACAGGGCTGTGCTGTCTTGTACACCTTGGCAAAGCCCAAACCACAGGAGCACCCATGGCTGGTCAGAAATAGCCATACAAATGTGATGTTGGGTTGATGCAAAGATTCACCCATAAAGAAGATGGCATAAACTCAACAGGGACCGTGTGGGAGCAGAAAGTTGAAGATGCAGTCTCTCAGGTTAAGATCATTTGCAGTTTGACTGAAGATGGAAGAAACTGATAGCAGGTCAGTATAAATCCTGAAGATGGGTAAAACTAAAGAGTGACAACATCATTAATGATACACTGATGTTCAAAGCTGTGAAATGAAGCTTTGGTGTGTTTATCTTGTATCCGAAAAAATGAAGGAATTCTCAACAGTTATTTACAGGCTGCTGTATGTTATTCCTTATCATTTGAATTATTAGTATCTGTTCATTCATTCTTTACAATAAGTTCACTCTCTTTCAGATGATGCAACTACCTGGTCTTTAGATGACGACAATGAGAGGCTTTGATGGACCAATACTATTTGTGTATTGCTCTTGATCTTTGGTTACTTTAATAGTGAACTTTTACATGTGTAACGGAAACACTTGTTCAGTGAGGGAGGGTGCTGTTGTATGTGCATTACTGTATTGATCTAATCATTTTCACTGTTATGTTTAGTTGTGTTACAAATAGAGGAACTTCATACTGGTAGTTTCAGAAATTCATTGGACAGCTTGCCAATATGCCTTGGGGTATTCATTCAATCATGCTGTGTAAGTATAATTTATTTGATAAATATTTGAGTACATTTGAAATGTTCCTTTTCTTATTCGTAAAATGATGAATTTGTTTTTCAGTTTTTGCACTTGGAGACGTGCTGCTGGTTTCGACAGGTATGTGTGTCTCTGACATGTTCACATAATAAGATACAATTATTAATGCTTGATTACATTAGAAATGAATAACATTTAGAGTGAAATTCACAGACATTTACTCTGAAGTGTCTTTAGCACCATTATTCCTCAACATGAAATAAACAACCCAGGCATTGAATTCTTAGATATTCTTATGATGTTTATTTCTAGTTTTCTAAAAGTAATGGGTATCTTTCTCTTTTCAGAAAGAAGTGCAAATGATAGTTTGGAGTAAAGGCCTTTGTAAATTGTACACTTGTGTTTCTTTTCCAAATAACATCAATGTTACTATTCTGAAATGCTTGAGCTGGAGCCGGTTTCAAATAGCTACATACAATAAACATGTGTTTATGAAATGAATGATAAATGTATTAACATTTGCAAAGGTGGCTTTTTTCTTGTTTTGTCAAACTGATAAATCTGTTTTTGAGAGAACACTTAATTAACACTTTGTCTTGTATTGAATTCCTCAACACCTTCACCTTTTATACACTTCTTATATAACATCTATAATACAAAGACACATAACCATTTCAAAAATAAATAAATAAATAAATAAATAAAATAAAATTAAACAAATATATCTAAACTCTTCTCCTGGTTACATTTTACTGATAATTTATATGCCTTCATGAAACAGAATGCATTAAATGTTTGTAAACACAGAAAAGTGGAGTTTTCAGAGAACAAATGGTCTTATTTAATATTCTGAAAACTGCATGTTTCAAACAGATTGATATGCACTGAATACCCAGTGTCTATAAAGAAGTTTAATCTCACTTCAATAAGTGTCCATCTATCCATGTTCTTAATTGCTTCACAGATTGGTTTCTCATGGTATTTTTAAATTGTTTAAATACATTTTTACAGAGCCACTCCGTACAGCAATGATTCAAATAGTGAAAACATCTGTAGTGGAAGGGGAGAAGGTTGAATTCAAATGTGTAACATCAGCTGTGCACGGAAAACAGCCAGAGAACAAGGAGAGGAATTGGTTCCATTTATATAAAAACAAAAAGAAGATCAGCTCACTGCCGGAGCCCGGAGGAATGGGAGCTGTCACATTTATAAAACAAGACATCAGAAAGAATGACGCTGGAAACTATACCTGCATGTATGGAAATGAGAATCCAGGAGATGTGACAAACATCAGCCATGGTTCTTCAGTTTACCTCAATGTACAAGGTAAGTACAGCAATGAGGAAACACCTGAATGTCACATTTTTGTGAAGGAAATTAACAAATTTAAATATACAAAATATGGCAAAACACATATGAAAATGCTTGGCTTTGTTCTTTAATAGATGTGCTATTTTGTTGTATACATTTTTGTTACAACTAGGGGAGACCTGGGTTGGTTGTCACAGTGCTCATAACTATGACACTAGATGGTGCAGGCAGGTGATACTAACACTGAAATGTGTGTTCTATTGTCTGGAACTCAACCATCTTGTAATTTGAGGTCAATTCCAACTAACATAAAGGTTAGCACATATTTCATTGTTTTTCATACCCAAAGTAAAAAATGTATATCTTGTTATTTATGTTATAACTCTTAGTAGTATTGGAGTTTGTTTGAACTGATGACCATGTTAATAGAACCAGATACTGGTAATAAAAACAAAACCAGTAGGTTCTCCCAGTAGTACTGAGAGAATTAAATTGCATGTAAAGTTGGGTTGGGGCAGGTTGTCACATAGTTTTTGGGGTTGGTTGTCACTTGTAAATCCTATAGGAAGAAGTCTTATATTTTTTCTTTCTACTTTTTTTCACACCAACATGTGGGATATGTCACCATATAATGCTTATTTAAGTTATTTACTGTTTGTTCTCTGGTTCTGTGGAAGCTGTGGTATTATTTTGTAGCATGGGTCAACATTTCAAATATATATAGGTCTATATTTTTTATGTTCACATAAAAAGTAAAAATACAACTTTTTCTGTCATTGTACACAATAGAAACTTTATGTTATTTAAAAAAAGAAAAAGTTGCATTATTGTCTACTGTAAAACCAAGAACATACTTTGTGACAACCAACCCCAGTATGGGGCAGGTTGTCACAGGTGACCGGCGCATTTTCAACCGTCTAAATATCACATTTGGAATAAAGTTACGCTGAAATAAAAAACATCAATTTGTACGGGAAGAGTTATTCTTCAATATGACGAGGAACAGAACCTTGCAGAATGTCACTAGATTGAGGGAAATAATAAAGAGTAAAAAGTGTGACAACCAACCCCGGTCTCCCCTACTTCTAGACCCCAGTAGCAGGATTTTCAAAAGGTTGTAAATTATAACCAGTGTTAATCAACAAATCGGTATGTAGCATCGATTTTGGCATTTTCAAGCGTCATTATGCCCATTCCATAATTAAATAATGTGATTTTCAAAATTATGTTGATTTATGAAATAATTTTAATATCTTAACGAATTTAAAAGGAAATCTGTGTTAAATGTCATAATTTATCAGGAGTTAATTTGCACTTTGAAAAGGAGTGTTTTAATTAATTAAAAAGTATATAACTCACCTCGAAACAGAAATGTAACAGACCGCGGCTGTGACGCCGACGATACAGAGAGAGAGTGTACAGGACCAGGGTTAAATTCTTACAGGCTACCTACATGATCCTATATTTGTAGTTATGAAAATATTTAAGCCTTTTCTATACTTGTGGTTATGAATGAAATTTATTCACTTGTTTAACCATTTGTAACCGTAATCATTTGTTGTATTGCTAAACTGATATACATGATATACCGTTATTTGCACCTAGTATATTGTTATATAAATTATCACAGCAACTGTATCTGAACTCTGGATACATACATTATATGTCAACTGACTTGTACTGTTGATTTTATTTTAATTATACAAATAAAAAAAACTAAGAGTAAATAATTAAATATTGGTATAAAAAAAATGGCATACTAGATATGACAATAAAGTTCCACACACACTTTATGTATTATGTACACTTTCATCTTCACACGTCTGTATGCATGTAAAATGTTCTTATCTAGACAATGTGGGGAAGCTATAAAAAAGGCCAACAAGATGCTCAAATATATTGTGAGAAGTGCTGAATTTACATCAAGGGAAGTAATGTTAAAACTTTACAATGCATTAGTAAGACCTCATCTAGAATATTGTGTTCAGTTCTCGTCACCTTGTTACAAAAAGGATATTGCTGCTCTAGAAAGAGTGCAAAGAAGAGCAACCAGAATTATCCCTGGTTTGAAAGGCATGTTGTATGCAGACAGGCTAAAATAATTTAATCTATTCAGTCTTGAACAAAGAAGACTACGCTGCGATCTGATTCAAACATTCAAAATACTAAAAGGTATAGACAATGTCGACCCAGGGGACTTTTCTGACCTCAAAAAAGAAACAAGGACCAGGTGTCACAAATGAAGATTAGATAAAGGGACATTCAGAACAGAAAATAGGAGGTACTTTTTTACACAGAGAATTGTGAGGGTCTGGAACCAACTCCCCAGTAATGTTGTTGAAGCTGACACCCTGGGATCCTTCAAGAAGCTGCTTGATGAGATTCTGGGATCAATAAGCTACTAAAAACCAAACGAGCAAGATGGGCTGAATGGCCTCCTCTCATTTATAAACTTTCTTATGTTCTCATGTTCTTATAATACTGTAAGTGTTCGGTGGCTACTTCTAATCATGGTGAGAAAATGCATGATGAGAGGATTAATTAATTATAAACAAATTATGTATTGGGTTAGAGAGCTCTATCATAATTTTAAAAGCTTAATAAATATAAAGCTCAAACATATTTATTTATATCCTACAATCGTACATTCTAAAATACAGACAAAAGTAGATGTCAACTTCAGAAAATAAATTCCAAGGAAGCCTAGATGGCTTACAGTATTAATGTTTTTTTTTTTTAAATAAAAAAAGATTGTGAAATGCATGTTGAAGGAAATGTATATAGTAAGCTGTGGCAAAATATCCCCCCGAAAGGGGAAATTACTAATGGGGTTTAATTTTTTTTTTTTTTAAATCTGTGTCGTCCGATTTTTACCCACATGCTAGATAATCGTAAATCAGCATTTTATATGTGAAGTGTTCTAAAGAAATGTATATTCTGGATGTCAAAATGCACAATTTTAAATGAAGTTTACAAATTATACACAACATAGATATTCCAATTATTTTTTATTTCCATTTGGCTGCTGCTCGCTGGTGGGAGAACCTTCTCCCTGTACTCTAGTAGTTTCCGTAACAACGGATTCTGCTTCCATTCATTTTTTTTGACCTTGTTAACATGCATTTTGATTAAAACACTGTTTTTGGAGAATCCCCTCTAAATCAACTAATGTTATTTCCAAGTTTGTAACATATATCAATAATAGACTACTCCTTCAGTCAATTGAAGGAGTAGTCTATTATTGATATCGGCTAAAGAAAGTTCAAGATTATAATTATGTGAGAATGTATAAAATAGATGTCTTGAATGATTAATTAAAATGGTTATTACTAATTTATCATTTCATATAACAATCAAACATTGGTCTAGATAAGGTGTTTCAAATATGATACTGTGGTAGGGCAGAGCTCTGCGTGTAGATATGTTTATTATTATGATATGATATTATTATGATTTAAATGTATTGTTTTGTGTTTGTTTGGGAACAAGTAAATGGGTGCATAATGTGTCCATCTCCGAATTGATTAAGTGCTTACTAATTTGGAGATGGTCACGGGGGGGGGGGGTTGCTCAGAGTGGAGAGAAGGAATGAGAGAGCAGAGAGAGAGAGAGGTAGTAATGGATTGAAAACAATTGCTATGCATGCTTGGTTAAGACCAGCACGATAATTGTTTTGGTTTTGTTTGAAGCATTGTGTCTGTTAGTTTTGGCCACTGTGTCATTTTCTTTTCTAAAGATGTTTCGTTTCGTTTAAACCTTTTATTTGTTTGTTTAAATAAAAGAGCAGATTGGCGACTCACCTGCACTCAGCCATCCTGCCACAGGTACAAATTACATTCAAACCACTAATCTGAACAGGGTTTGGATTAGTAAGAGTCTACTGTCTGTTCTTGCATATTTTAGCTGCACTCGGAAGGCATATATTTAACACTTTATGCTGTATTTTCAGAATCCACCTACCAGCTCAGACTTCAGCTAGATAAACCGAGCGCAGTTGAAGGAATGGACATATCATTTCAATGTATAATACCAGTTGAATTCAGAGATGCAACAGGAAAAGAGAGTTTTTTCCATCTATATAAAGATGGAAGCCTTGTCAATTCACAAGCCGATTCCAAAGGCATATCAGCTGTCAAGTTTTCCATTAAAAAAGTTAAGAGGAGCGATACTGGAAACTACACCTGTGTCTATGGAAAAGAGAAGCTTGTGAACTCAGCAAACAGCAAACGCAGTCACCCAGTCTACCTTCAAGTGACAGGTAAGGACTGAGCTGAATACTTGTGACACAGTGCGGTCGATTCAGTTGATCTAAACTATGACACATACAGCCTCCATATTTTAATTATCAGATGAGGGGTCTTTGTGAAAACCAACTTCTATAATGGTGTTTTCTTTTCAGTATTGTTAGTAAGATGAAACAAACAAGAAATGTCCCTGGTTTGGCTATACTACAATGGTAAAGATTAAAATAATATAAAATGCATTTGGGGCATATAGTATAGCAAAATACATATAATAAAATATGGTTTGCCATGCACAACATAATGAGCCTTCTCATATTACTCATTACTGTAATTTACAAATAGTTTAATTTATTTATTTACTTGTTTCAATATTTAGTGTACAGCACTGCAAAGACCATCATTAAATAATCTATGATATATTCTAAAGCTGGTATGGGGATGGAGGATAGAACTGAATCTCCTTTAATGTTTGTCTGCTTGATGACATATTAACTATTGTGTCTCTCTCTGTGGTTTCAATTACACATGAAACTGTTTTGAAGTGTTGCAAAGATCAATTTCCATGCAGTTCATGAATCTGAAGAGATCATCAGAATCCCTCGGTTTAATAATTGTTGGTCTGAATTATTTATTTGAGAAACTGCCACCTCAGCTTTAGTTTCTAATTGTTGTTGTTTATATTCCCACAGAGTATATGACAACTCCATCCCAACTGAAACTGACAGGCAAGTCTGTATTTGTTTTTTTTGTTTCAATTCAGTTTTCTAATTTCAAGGTTTTTGACAAAATAGTTGAAAATGTGGCTATTTCACGATAAAGTGATTGACTAGGAGTTAACCATCATTGCATACAGTATATGGCAAGCCAAGTTATCATTTCGAGATATCTCAAATTGCATTTGAAGATATCTTGAAATATTTAGAGATCTGTAAATCATTTGCAGATTTCTTTAAATGAATATGAGATATCTGTAAATAAACCCTTTGTAGATATCTTCATTTCATTTTGAGATATAAAATAAAATGAAGATATCTGAAATTGATTTACATATATCTTTAAATAAAGTTTTGCTAGCATTGTACACCAAACTGTAATTTAGAGATATCTGCTTGTCTCCTCTCTCCATTGCTGATGTTTCCAGCTTACTGTTGAAATCAACTACTGCCACATCCCCCCTGGACCCCTGGCTGACTAACCTTGTCCGTCTCTGTGATTCTGATCTTGCTCCCTCCATTATAAACACTCTCAACCTATCCCTGGACTCTGGCTCGGTTCCTGCTGCCTTCAAGCTTGCCCTAGTTATGCCAGTACTCAAAAAACCCTCCCTTGACCCGGCTGATTTATCTAATTTCCGTCCCATCTCCAATCTCCCTTTTCTCTCAAAAACTCTTAAAAGAGCTGTAGTCAGTTAACTGATGAAACATCTCACGGACAACAATCTGCTTGAATCTCTACAGTCTGGTTTCCAGCCGCATCACAATACTGAAACTGCTCTGCTCCGGATTGTGAATGATCTCCTGCTCAATGCTGATGCTGGTGCTCCCTCTGTGCATAGATCATGACATTCTTCTTGATCACCTTCAAAAGTATGGTGGGATCCCTGCAACCTGTCTTTCCTGGATGTCCTCTTACCTATCCAGACGCATGCAGTCTGTCTTCTATGATGGAAGCAGTGGTATTGCAAACCCAGTCACTTGTGGTGTCCCCCAAGGATCTGTTCTTGGGCCCCTTCTCTTCAATATCTACATGCTTCCCTTGGGTCACCTCATTCGCCAACACAGCCTCATGTTTCACTCCTATGCTGACAACACACAGCTCTACTTAAAACTCGACCCTGGAAGCCCCTTTGCCATCGTCCGGCTCTCGGCTTGAATTCAAGACACTGAGGCCTGGATGTCTGCCAGTTTTCTTCAGCTGAACACTAGCAAATCTGAACTCCTTCTGGTAGGATCTAAAACTCAATTTAAGAATCTAAATATAACTGCCCTGAACCTCAGAAACTGTCTGCCTTGGTGTACTTCTTGATAGCAAACTCTCCTTTGATTCCCACATCTCCTCCATAGTCAAATCTCTCTTCTACCATCTTCGAAACATCTCCAAAGTCCGTCCCTACCTTTCCCTCCTAGATGCAGAGATACTTTGTCATGCATTTGTCTCCTCTTGACTCGATTACTGCAACTCCCTATATGGTGGTCTCCCGGAATGCACCATAAACTGACTGCAGCTAGTCCAGAATACCACTGCCAGGATCCTTACCAGATGTAAAAAAACGTGATCACATCATCCCACATCTTGCCCAGCTGCACTGGCTACCTGTAAAAGATTATTTTCAAAACTCTCCTGCTCACCTACAATGCCCTTCATCACACAGGTCCCGAGTACCTCCTCAACCTGCTGACCCGCTCTGTCCCTGCCCGCAAACTGAGGTCCTCCGACTCTGGACTGCTTGTTTTTCCCAATCAAAAGTGCACCACACTTGGAGAACGCTTGTTTAGCTTCATGGCTCTGACTCTCTGGAACTCTCTCCCAGCTTTGGTGCGTAATGCTCCCACCGTCGTTCGCTTTAAATCAACTCTCAAGACCTACCTGTTCTCTCTTGCTTTCCATGATCTTTAAGCCTGATATCTGCTATTAGTTGCTGTGTTGCTGCTACTATTTCATGTATTATGTTACTATCATGTATTACGTATTATGCATTTCTCTGTATTTAAAGTATTATGGATTTCTTGTTGTTACTGCATATTGTAAAGCGCTTTGTGATGGTGATTCACTATGAAAGGCGCTATATAAAATAAAGATTGATTGATTGATTGATCTCTAAATGACTTCCTGTGAAAATGCTATATGTTTTGAATGTACTTTCTGTCCATTTAGAGATATCTCTAAATGAACAGGAAGTTATTTAAAGATATCGCAAACATTTTAGATATCTCATTTAAAACTCCATTTAAAAATATACTTTAGATATCTTAAAATGATTTAGAGATATCTTCAAATATTTAGAGATTTCTATACATTAATTTGAGATATCTCTAAATGATAACTCAGCTTGCAATTTTGGCAATGCCCTCATAGGGAAATTCAATCAGTCATGCTTTTGATGGTAAGGCCAAATATTTTTAATTGAAGGCATGGTGACAAGATTAGATGGGAGTAGATAGAACTCCGGACAGGAGAACAGCCGTGGATCAAAATACTGCCATTCAAAATGACTCCCTTTGATGTTTACCCCAGATTGATTCATTGAAACCCTTTAACATGACTACAGATAATCAGTGGAATGAGGTCCGCACAAGATCAGGTTATCAGATACATTATAGGGGCAGTATTTCAATCTCCCACTATTCACATCATTAAAAATAGCATGTTATCATCAAATTAATGTTGGCCTGAATTATTAAAATTATTGAACAGCTGGCCACCTTGTTGGTCTAATGGTGATACTTTTCTACACGTTGTTGCTTATGTTCCCACAGGAGATATGACAACTCCAACCACATCTAACAAGACCCAACAGACAAATGAGATAGGCAAGTGTAAATAACTTAGTTTTTTAGTGTCCTTGACCTTAATAACTTATTTTATAGTAGTCCAAGTTTTAGAAAGCATAGTATGTTCTTAACTTGTTAATAATAAAGGTACTAATTGGTTTATATACTGTATCATAAATTATAATTGAATCAGAATGGTCACAGCTCTGATTATTGCTGGTACGCATGGACAATTTCATGCCAGATTAAACCAACTCCAAAAACTAGGCTTTATGGAAAACATGATTATTGTGTGTTTGGTGTACCTGCTCAAAAACCAACAATGTATGACTTCACTGTGGAGCATACTGTACGTACCCTATTCACATGCTGCAAGATCAAGCTACTGTAAAAACAGGATTGGATTACATTTGTTTTCAACACATGTTGATCACGCTTTTATGCCAATAGGTTATTAGTGAATTATAGAATATGTTTACACAGATTTAACTGGATCTTACAATGAATCCCATTTGTATGTGGATCCCCCCAGGATCTGTTCCAGTTCTGTACCTGGGTGCAGGGGTAGGATCTGGGGTCCTTGTGCTGCTGTTACTGCTGATAGGAGGAGTGCTGAAGTGTCTGCAGTCCAAACGAGGTAGGGCTCAGCATTCTTCACCACAACAGGGCAGCAGTGTGGAGTAGTGGCTAGGGCTCTGGGCTCTTGACCGGAGGGTTGTGGGTTCAATCCCCAGTGGGGGACACTGCTGTTTACCTAGATTGCTCCAGTAATAACCCAACTGTATAAATGGGTAATTGTATGTAAAAATAGTGTGTTACTAGCTGTTTTCACCTCCATTCAAACTAGGAAACTAATCTATTTGATACAATGCCATTCCAGACCCTGCTGTCCAGACTGAACCTGTATACGCCACGGTGGTAAGTCCTATATGTTACATGTCTCTCACACAATTTGCTTGCACATAGACAGGTTATTTCAGATTTGAATGGATACATTTCCATTATTTATCATTCTATTGAAGCAAAATTTACTGTTGAAGACAAACATTCTTCAAACCGGGCTGGCATATATATATGTTTTCCAGTATTTACCATCGTTGTGTGATCAATACTTCCACACATATGCTTTATATGCTTATGCACAGTTAAACACACACACAACTTTGAATATAGAGACTCCAAGCATTATAAGTATTATTAATAATAATCCAGGCATTGTTATTATTACTATTTTGACCTTGAGTTGTGATAGTGAGTAGTGATAATGAGTTGAGTGATTTGAATTTGTGCCAGGAAAGGGTCATTTGAACTCTTTGGTTTTCATTGACTAATAGCTACATTCCCCCATTTCACCCTGAAGGTAATAAATCTTAGTTGGGCATTGTTTAGGTATTTTGTAAGTAATGTGGATAGGGCAGTGACACCGAACGACTGCAAAAGTGGGTGGGCCAGCCAAACGTAATTAAAAAAAAAATCTGTGTAAGACTAATAGGTTAACATTTTAACTAATTTTAACTAATTCTCATATGCTATTTGCATACCGTATAATTCACAAAAATACGACACTCGAAAGTACAATTACTAAGATATAAAAAGCAACAGACAAATTTGCAACATTTTTATTGTTATTGTGGAAGGGTGGTGGGCAATTCACTGACACACACAGGAGACAGAAGGTTTTATTTGAAACACCGCACTGGTGCCCATTTTTATTTTGGGAATTTTTTTTTTTTTTTATTTGTCGCCAGATGGCGCTGCTGCTGCAACTCCCCTTATACCAACGATGGTAAGCAGGGGTTGCACTTGTATCCGTCAGCACACACAGGTGCTCTAAAATAATAATGAAAACTAAAGGCAAAATAACACAGTAATAAAACTACAAAATAAAGGTGATGCTTACGCAGTGCCCCCACTGCCGCTAAGCCGGTTTAAGGCGGGCTGTCTTCCTCAGCCGTGCTTGTCTGTTTTGTTCTCTCTTCAACCGCTGGCGTTCCTGCCTGGTCTTTGTTTACACTGGCGTCTTCCCCCAGCGTCACAGGGTATCCTCTCTCCGGCCACCCAAATGCGTAACCAAGTGCTGAAAAGTCGGGTTCTATGGTGGACACTGCAATTCGAAGGCAGTCGATTCCATTCATTATTTTTAATCTGAGCGAGTGCAGAGAAAGATGCTTCACATCTGTAAGTTGATGGAAACATCGAAATAAACCGCCTTGCCAATTTTACGATATGCAGAAGATGGCTCACTTATTTCCAGAAGTAGTCTCCGTTGTTTTGCCGAAATCCTCGTTGCAATTCATCAGAGCTTTTCAACTCTACAAACTCCATCAGCAGGTCAGCTGAATCAGGCATTCCTGAGAAAATGTCCTCCTCTTCATCTACTTCCAGGAGGAATGAAATGTTCACCAGAAGCAACAATTTCTCACACTTCTTAAAATCTTGAAATCTTCCAGCATAGAAGCAAGTTAAATATAATTTAAAAATATTTTTTGTATACTCGAGGGTATTTAGGTAAAAAATTAAAATAATAGACAACTGAATCTGAGAGGTGATTCTGTACAATTTAAATAATACATTTCCTGGTAAATTACTACTTTTGTATTGGAGACTTTAACACCCCTTTTTGGTAATGTAGTAACGCCCTTCCAGCACCCCGCGAAAATGATATACTGAAGTTCGAATTGATTAAAAATAACATCTCGCGCAGTAACTTGCAGCCAGTTCTTGTACTTAGAGAGGCTGTTTTAATCAATCCGAACTTGATGTTTGATGAGCTTCTGGGATCAATAAGCTACTAACAACCAAACGAGCAAGATGGGCTGAATGGCCCCCTCTTGTTTGTAAACTTTCTTATTTTCTTAAGTTCTTTGTTCATTTATTGCAGAATCAGCCCAAGCAGCCTTCAAAGCAACAGGACGACACACTCACCTACTCAAAAATAAACACTGCCCGTGTCACCAAGAAGAAATCCAGATCTGCACATAATGAAGACAATGTAACATACGCAACAGTTAAAACTTCCACATACTGAAAACCACTAGGAAAAATGAATGTTGTTTTGAAAAATACCTGAATATTCAATAAATTGGTCTTTCCCTTTTATCCAAGTACTCTCTGCTTTCATACCTACCAGAATGATCATACAGAGTCCGATCAGTGAGAGACACTGGGTGGGATTTTCAAAGACCAGTGTTATTGTATTGAACTCGCGGTATAGTAATGACAGCTTTAGTAGCAAGGGATTTTCAAACGAAATGTGTTAATAAAATCAATCCGTTAATGCTTTGAAACTGAGTCGATGAGGTCGTTAGAACGCATTTCTAATTAAAAAGCTAATTTGTAGCAGGCCACATACATCACTTCCTGTCTCAACAACTAGATAAGGGGAACTTGTTAATCAAAATACATGTTAACTAGATCAAGAAAATGAATGGAAGCATAATTCTCTGTTATGGAAACTGCTAACAACCAACAAGCAGCAGCCAAATGGAAATAAAAAATAACAGGTATAACTATGTTGTGTATAATTTGTAAACTTCATTTAAAATTGTGCATTTTGTCATGCAGAATGTACATTTATTTAGATAACTTCACATATATAAAGCTGATTTACAATTATCTGGCATGTGGGTAAAAATCGGACGTCACGGATTAAAAAATAAATAAATTAAGCCCTACTACTCCACAGCTTACGATATACAATTATTTTGATGTGCATTTTGCAATCTTTTTTTTTGGTTAAAAAGAAATAAATACTTTTTTTGGACGGGGCAGGGGGGTAAGCCATCTACTGTATGTATATTAGTTAGAATTTATTTTCATATGTTGACATCTATTTTTGTATGTATTTTAGTATGTATGATCATAGGATATAAATAAATATGTTTGAAGAGCCATTTGTGTTTATAGTTGTTAGTTATTATACATGTATGCCATGTATGTAACACTTCATTATGTATTTATTAGGCTTTTAAAATTACGATAGAACTCCCAAACCCAGTACACAATCTGTTTATAATTAATTGTTTGGTGAATCTTCTAATCATGCATTTTCTCTGGTACTCTTTGCTCGCCTCCGCGTCAAATAAACTCAACATGATTAAAAGTAGCCACTGAACACTTACAGTAATATAAGAACATTGTATATGCATACAAACATGTGAAGGTGAAAATGTACATTGTATATAAAGTGGGGGGGAGTCTGACAACATTACAAATACCTTCAGGCAAAATCCATGTCAATGATCTCGATCACATTCCTAGTGGATCTGTGTGTCCTTGTACGCCTGTTCTTCGTTCTTGTGTGGATAAGACACAGGAAGCATTGCACATCCGCAATCACCTAAGGAAACTTTATTGTAATATCTAATATGCTGTTTTCTATACCAAAATGTCATTATTTACTCTTGGGTTTATATTTGAATAATTAAAATCAAATCTACAGTAGAGGCCAGCTGTCATATAATGTATGTATCCAGAATTCAGAATTCAGTTACAGTTGCATTGATCATAGCAATACAATAAACTTACCGTAAGGTTACAGATGGTTAAAACAAGTCAATAAATCTCATTCATAATCACAAGTATAGAAAAGGTTTATATAGTCATAACTATAAATATTGAATTATCTAGGTAGTCTGTAAGAAATTAACACTCTCTCTCTCTGTATCGTCGGCGTCACAGCCGCAGTCTGTTAAATTTCTGTTTCAAGGTGAGTTATATACTCTTTCATTAATTAAAAGCCTTATTAAAACTTCATTTACAACTTTATGAAAATCTTGTCCCAGAACTGACAAACCATTGCAGATATAAATAACCTAGGGGACTGTGGTGGAATGTGTCAAACAATAGAAGACACATTGATAGCACTTCCATCAATGCTGGGAGGCAAGCATTTCTATGAAACCTTCTGCACAGGTTCTAGTGTTTAAAGAGATAGTAGCATACTGTGTGTTTCCCTGTATGAGTGTGGGATTCTTAATCAAAGCTAACACACAATGCATTTCTTAATCAAAGCTAACACACAATGCATTTCTTAATCAAAGCTAACACACAATGCATTTCTTATGGTCAATCATTCTGGGTGGTTCTGGTTTCTGTTGCTCCAATATTACATTCTAATCATTTCTCTGTAAATCTTACCTGGCTTCGAGGATCCAGGACTGAACAACCTGCCTCATGCCAGCCCCGCTTACTGGTACTCTAAATGACAAAGAGAGCTGGATTATCATTTGTTTAAAGGCAAAGTCACTTCTGAATTCTCAGTGAACTGATATAGCTTGGATTGAGGTGTGGTGTGAATGCAAAAGGGTCTAAAATTGGGTTCATTTGGAAACAAACTGCCAGTGTGCTTGAGAGAGGCCCAGGACTGAATGTCCAGCTTATAGGTTGTTTAGAATTGTAAATAGTATTCTTTCCTTTCAAAAGAACTTGATAACAGCTTTGAGACCCTAATCTGTTGTGTTATGAATGAAATTCAGTTAGAATTCTTATTTCCTTTTTTTCATGTGTTTCCTGTTCATAGTGTAAAACAATTAGATGTATTTCAATAACCAACAGCTGGTTACACAGACCCCAGTTAGCAGTAGTGCTAGATTGCTTTACCTAAGGTACACAGGCAGTCCATGATTAGTGCTCATGTGGGTCTTTTCAATCAGCCACATCTCTGAGCTACAGCCACTTCATCATGGCTCTGTATGTATTTAACTTCATTGTTATAAAGTGTACAATATGCATTTGTGTGGTTGTATTGTCTGTTATCTATGATCTCAACTGACTGTTTTTTTTCATCAAGGCAACCACCACCGGACATGTTTTGTATTAATGGTCTTTTATCATTTCTGTTTTAAATACTGTGGTTTGCTTAAGCAAGGTTCTCTGTCATTCTTGTCACAGCGCTACACATGCTAAAATTAAACACTGCATATGCCTTGCACAATGAGGCTGTGAGTAGCATTGGCTTTCTCATTCTTCTGTCTAATGTCTATAAATAATTAATTTCTGTTTGTAACTTCATATTAGTCATTTCTATTTCACCTCAGCCATGCATTGCCTGCTTTGTGCTTTCAGAGTCAGGGGTGCTGAACTCAGCATCTGGTTTCATTGCTATATGCTGAGCTGCATGCACAGCATGTACCTAACTGTTGTTATGTTGCTCATGTGATCCGCCTGTTCCTCAAACTGTCACTAAGTCCTGGAGATATTTGTACTGCTGCTAAACTAAGTAACAAAGGATTGTTATAGACAAAAGAAGATAAAATTGTATTGTATCCACTAGCCATACATGTGCATTTGTTCCCTTCATAACAGAAGTAAATGAGTAAATGAATGTGTGTCTGAATGATTCTGATTCTGAAGTGTAGTTAAGTGTTCATGTTTCAATATCATTATACATGTTCCAGTTCAATATGCTGTCCTTCCCACTCTGCCCATGATTGCTTCAGGAGAACCCCAGCAACTCATCCAGCATGTTTCTGAAATCCATTCCAGGTTGCCCTTGTCACAAACTGGTAAAGAGTCAGTTTAGGAACAGAGATGATAAGTATATCTGAAGACAAGGTGGACATACTGTAGGGGAAATCTTGAAAGCCTCGGAAGAAAGTAGAGGAAGTGAAAGACCTGAAGGCCTCAAATTCACTAGATTGTGAGAGAGTGGTCAGCCCAACAGAAAGACAGGGACAATGTAATTCAGAATCAGAAAACTGTGTGCCCTTCAGCCAGGAACTGGAATGTGGTCAACATGCTGGAAGTGTGGGTGTATCCTGATGTTTCTTTCACTGGAACTGCCAGATCTGTCCTGTAAATATTTATTAGAAATTAGTTATATGTAACAGAAAGATAGGCGTGCCAATGTGTAACTGGTACTGGTCCCCATGTATTTATCCCCCATATTTATCATAGCCTGTGAATTTGGTAACATTGTGCTAGGAATGGATTTGCTTGTTAAGTATGTCTTGGTGCTGGACATTATATATATAAAGTGCTTTTTGATTTTACAGGTCAATATTGGGGGGGGGGGAGTATTCTACCCTGGTCTGTTTATTATTCAGGCTCAGGTTGAAGAAATGCTGGTTCCCTCCTAGATAGTCATCCCTGTTCTGGTTAGAGTAGCCACTATTACTATTAAAATTAAAATATGATAAAGGGATTGATTTGGGAAAGTTTATAGTATGAACTGCTCTGAGGAACATTGTAGAAACACCTCTAAAGAACATATCAACCTATCTTGATGGAAGGTGCAGTTCATCTACTGGTTAGCGTTTAACTGACTCTATAACAATGTTCTTACTCTCACCTCAGATAAATGTAGACAAGTTATTGTGCTGATATACCATCAACTTGAAGTTTATCCAAGCCAGTTAAGATGTCACCCTTTTGAGTGCCTGTCACAATGATGGCTGGTAGATGACGTCACAGACCTGGAAGATATAGACACACAAGGCAGTACTGAGGTATGAAAAAGCACTGCGTGCACATTTATTTAATAAATGAAAAGTTTAAACAAAAAAACTTTATCAAAACAAAACGGCTCGTTGGTCAAACAAAACAGACAGATAATAATTATAATAGAAAAACAAGTTTATAAAATGGCTTGGATAAATTAATTGCTGTGATTGGCTGAACAAAATCACATGACCATGCCGTAATAATTAATAATTACATAGAAAAATTTACTTACCTGATCTATAAATATTACTATGCCGTCATAGTAACAATTCTCTAAACAGTGTTTCTGTAGGTAAAAATGTCAACATACAACTGAAATAGCATTTAAATCATTCAACAATCTTTTTTCATCTGTGTCACTAAGAATTACAGAAAAAATTGGCAAATATACTGTGGAATTTATTTAGTCAAAGAACAGAACAAAGAAAACTCTGAGGCAAGCAGTAGCAGTAACACTATTCAAAAGTCTTCTCAGAAATCACCACGCAAGTCTTACTCAGCATATAATATAATATAATATATATATATATATATATATATGCAGCAGCGGCATCTACTTATTAAATATCGCCTTATAAAAGCGAGTATGCAATGTTTAAACTCAACAACAGATACATCTCACCACTACCCTCCAATTTCAGAAACATTTTTAAAACAAAATTAAAATCTCTCCTGCTCTCTGCTGACACAACCGTTGGGCTTTTAAAGAAGGTCGGGTTCAGGATAGAATTCTATTGTGCTCGCCGCGGACGGGAAAGACTGCGGCACTGCGCAAACTGACACGGAAGTCGTTTAGTCCACATATCATCTAATGCTGGTTTACAATATAGGGAAATTATGCCGGTTACCGGCCATTGGTGTGAAAACAGACTCAGAAATTATTGGGCAGCTTCTCTAGAAGACCACAAAGCCTGAGTAGAATCATTTCCTAAAAAAAAAAAAAAAAACACTCGGAAGCCCCTCCACTGAGTGCCAATGCAGTGCAGTGTTTGGCTGGTCCATGAATCCTCCCTCAGATGTGGGAAATCAGTCTGCTTTCAATTCACAAATGCCATTTTATTTAATCTCGAAAATGTTACTATAAATGGCAATATTCAATGTAATTTTAATGTTAAATAATAAAAAAGCACAAAATATATGTTACAATCAAAATCTTCAGTGACTATTTTTTCTCAGTGGAAGGATACATAATATATTTCTTATTTTTTCCTTAAAAAAGCTCATTTGTGTAATTATTTTCAAAAAAGAAATGTAGCCATTTTATAAGCGAAATAACCCACTCCTGTCATGGGTTATTTCTTACATCATGCTGGTTCTGCACCAGTACGAAGAGCATTTGTTTCATTTTCGACTATTTACTTTTACCTCCTCGCTCCCCGTTCTCTACTCCTCAACCATCTCTCCCTATGAGCCTGGAGTGGGTCCTTTATTCTGTGGCTGGAGCCTTAATTATCCATTAAACAATTATCTTATTAAGGCTCCAGCCACATTTCCACGAGATGTATAGGGATGGGGTTTTAATACAATACAAATACATAAAAGGGGGTGGGCACCTGTGGCTGAGTGGTTTGCAGGGCACAGGTGTAGGTGTGATGCGGTGCGCAATGAAGAGACAGACAGTGATAATCAGAAAAGAGATTTAATTTTTAATCCAGGTCTGATGACCAAAACAATAATCCCAGGCAACACACAACAATGTGTATTGCACTGTTCTATAAAACGGGTTTGCAGTCCCAATTAATAAAAACACAGTTAATACATCCACAATATACAAACACGCTCACCAGTCCTCGTGGTGCAAATACAAATTATCGCGATACAGGTGCCGTGATGTCCAGGTTAATGCTGGCCTCTGGCAACAGCTCTGGAATGTGTTAGCCATTTACTAATAATAACAAATAGCAACAATCAGAGACAAACAAACAAAACACTCAAGATACGATGCACACAATACTGGTCTTTCCGGGTCGTTCCTTTACCTTTAACAAAGGAACAGATCACGTCTCTCTGTCCCCTATATGAACCATCATTCATGATCCCTTTGTAAACGATTGCAACACCTCCTCCAATCCGTGGCTGCCACATCATTTTCCTTCCAGGTCGATGAGTTAGTGCACCGAAGTTCCGCCCCCTTTCTAGACGACCGACTTCCTTTTAACCCAGAGAATGAATTAATGAATGAATGAATACAAGATATCACATTATTTTTACATACAATTACATTACTTTTTGTTTTACACA
The DNA here is from genome assembly GCF_902713425.1 of Acipenser ruthenus. Taxonomy (NCBI): domain Eukaryota; kingdom Metazoa; phylum Chordata; class Actinopteri; order Acipenseriformes; family Acipenseridae; genus Acipenser; species Acipenser ruthenus. Next base: position 5,398,046 of record NC_081240.1, on the reverse strand, counting down.
TTATTTTTAAATACAATTACCAATTTATACATTTGGGTTTTTACTGGAGCAATTTAGGTAAAGTAACTTGCTCAAGGGTGCAGCAGCAGTCTCCCCACCTGGGATTGAACCCAAAACCCTCCGGTCAAGAGTCCAGAGCCCTAACCACTACTCCACACTGCTGCCCTGCCAAATGATAATTTGGAATAAAAACTGTGATTTTCTCCCCTTCTGTTTTTTTTTAAATCACATAACACACGTTCCTATCTACACCTTTTAATATTTATTTTCTGTCATAAAAATGAAACTATGAAGAAACAAAGTGAAATTGCTTCGGCTAGTATCATCATATCATTCTGATAAAGACATTAGTCTTTACTCAGGGCAAAATGAATAGTCCTATTGGATGGCTGAACACATTTATTATTATTATTATTATTATTATTACTACTACTAATCTGTAACTGTACAGAAAACAATTAGTAATTTTACAAACAGCACAACTATTCCACACAGTAACAGTTCATCTTGAACACTCACAGTAATCTTTTAGAAACACCATATGTCTTGCTCTACAACCATCTCACTGGTAGACTCCCCCTGAACTGGATTCGAGGCTGGCTTTATACAGCCAGGACTCTGCCCTAACAAGACACACCTGTGTCCTGTTACACAATTAATGTTGGCCATTTTGACTATGGGCTTCTGGGAAATGAAGTCTTTTAGTCGGGAGCCATTTTACCCCACTACACACAGTACCCACTACAGACAGTTATTTATATATATAAAGCTATACATTCAAACTCCAGCCCCTTTGTCAGATCTTAAATCCAGGTGTTCAAAGTGCTGCTTGATTCTTTGTTTTTAATACATGCTGTGATCGACACCCTGTGCATTGGAATTTGAGAGTTCTGTTTAGCTTCTCTGATAGGATGCTACTCATCACATCACCAGACAAGTTATTTCTAGGTGCAGGAAGCGTCTGTCACACGTGGCCACCAACTGTACAGTCTAACAAAATAAACAAACACAAAAATGAAAAAAGAAAGTGCTGCAAACTTAATCAGGGACAATCAACAATTTAAGTTTTTTTTTCTTCCTCATTTGATAGACATGAAAAACCCAACTAGTAAAGTTACCAAACTGCAAATGAAAAACAGTGTTGGGTTGTTTCTTATCAGTGTTGTAATTGTAATTGGTGTTCACAACAGTCACTCCAAAGGGGGCCCAATTAGATAACACTTAGACAGAGCCTCTTCAGTACAGCTCTGTATGTATTTCATGTCATTGTTATAAAGTAAATTGTTATTTGTTTTTCTATTATCTCACACACATTACATATTCTCTTCTTTTCATCAGGGCACACTGTAACCACCAAATGACATGCAGTGTGCCGATGGACTCTTAACATTTCTATTTTAAATCCTGTGGTTTGCTGAAGCAGCGTTTTAAGCGTCTTTCTAAGCTTGCTAAAATGAACTCTGTACACGTCTCGCACAGCCAGGCTATGAGCAGCACTGGCTCATGTTCTTGAAGAGTCCCAGCCACCGGGTTCTGATGGGTTTCCATGCAATAGGCTTAGCTGCACGCAGAGCAAGGACTCCCCTGTTGTTATGTCTGCTATGTTATCTCAAGCTTTCCAGCTGCCCTTTACACACTGTCTCACAAACTATGTCCTGGAAGTCATTGTGGCACAGCAAAAATCAGAGGATTAGGATTGATTCGTAAATTGTAAATTGTATTATATACTAAAGTTTATAAGTCCCTTATAAATGCCTTTAACTAAATAAAACTGTATTTGATTTCCTGTTTACAAAGCTTTTGTTTCCATGATTTAAAATAAGGGAAGGTGAATATCCACGGTTTACCCTTTCACTGCTGTTATGCCATTCTTTACTTTGAATTTAGTTTGGGGAGGAATCAGATTTTACCCACAAGCTCATAAATAACTGTTGACTGACTGCCACAGTGTTAGTGCTGGAGCTCAGCCTGCATGCTGACTGTTGATTTATTACACAGTGTTAGTGCTGGAGCTCAGCCTGCATGCTAACTGTTGATTTATTACACAGTGTTAGTGCTGGAGCTCAGCCTGCATGCTGACTGTTGATTTATTACACAGTGTTAGTGCTGGAGCTCAGCCTGCATGCTGACTGTTGATTTATTACATAGTGCTGCACTTGTATGAAAAGTCTCTATCCTGTTTTCCTGGCTACATCAAATGGTTGTGTCTTGTGCTCATCGAAGAAAAGGACCTTGGTTAAAATAAGGCCCATGGAGATCTATTGAATTGACCTAATCAGCTGTGGATCTAAATGACACCACCATTTAAATCATTAAAAATATGAATCTTGCGCATTTAAATATTTCTACACACATAATAAGAACTAAAGACACTAACAGGCACTGTTGCCCTTTATTTATTTTTTGAAAGAGGTGGTATTTAAATCCACTGCTGTTCCGATCAGTTGAATATTCTCCATGGTCTCTGTGGCAAAGTGGCTTGCAGTGTACAGGTGCAGGAGTGATGTGGTGATTGAATGAAAAAGCAGACAACAGCAATCCCAGTACAAGTGTTTTTTATTTATAATCCAGGTCTGACGATCGTAAATAATATTTCCCAGGCAATACTCAGCAATGGGTATTGCACTGTTCTAAATAACGGAATTGCAGTTCCAAACAATGAACACAGTCAATAGTATACACACAGTACACAAACACGGTCACCAGTCCTAGGTGAGTGCTGTAGTGCTCGTGGTGCTAAATACAATTTAATGTGGTAACATGTGAAGTGCTGTCCGGGTTGGTGCTGGCCTCTGGTGACAGCTCAGGATGTGTTTAGCCATCTACTAAATAACAAGTAACAATCTGAGACAAAACAAAACAAACTCTCATGATACAATTTCACAAAACACAAGTCCTTCCGAGTTGTTTTCTTTAACCAAAATGAAGGAACAGATTACGTCGCTCCATCCCCTATTTGTATCGTCACACATGACCCCTTGGTTAAACGATTGCAGCCACTCCTCCAATCCACGGCTGCCACATAATTTCCCTTCCGGGTTGATGAGTTAGTGCACCAAAGCTCCGCCCCCTTTCTAGATGACCAACTTCCTTTTAACCCTGGGAATGAAGTGTCAGGCCAAACAGGGTACTCTGTTCTCGTTACTTAGCGCCCTCACAGGTCGGGAGGGAGATTTACCACCAAAGATCATTCTATTTCCATCACAGTCTCTTAATGTCGTTCTGCAGTTAAGTCGATACTTACTGTAAACCAACATTCTTAATCCCTCTATCCAGTACAGTAAAGTTGGTTTAATTTATGTCTCTTTAATAGCCAAGAACCTATACTGTTGTTCCTCCCATAAACCACTGTGTATTCAGCTCTTCTGAGAAACCTAATACTGTTCACCATCTCACTCAAACACTTTGCTCTTCTAGACACAGACCCCAGCATGCCTTGACTCAATCTATTAGCCACTTTGAACTATATTATTTAACAGCAGGGAACATTCAACCACTGAAGTGTCCTCCAGTATTCTGTGTACAAAATGAAACACCCCTTACATTTGTTTTGTGCTCACACTGTACAACAGGGGTTGTCAACCCTGGTCCTGGAGAACCACAATCCTGCAGGTTTTCTGGGTATCTTTAAATAATCAATGGTTAAAGACCTGGAAAAAATGTTAATGTTGACCAGTTCAGAAAATTATTGGTTCAGTTGAGTAATTAAGTTAAGAATGAAAACTAGAAGACCCTGCGGCTCTCCAGGACCAGGATTGGCCACCCTGCTATACAGCATAATGATATTTTGGAAATCCATTATAGTTATACAGTATAGGAATTACAAAAAGGATCCAACACCATGTCAAATCTTGGTAATGCTTTACATTAAAGGTCTCTGATTATTCTGTATTTACATTGTGGTTACTTTGTCTATACATGTGTACTTACACATCACAGGTGTGGCCATTCTCCACTTAGTTAATTGAGTGCTAATTGGGGAGTGTTTTGTACACCTTGGCAAAGCCCCAGGAGTACCCATGTCTGGTCAGAAATAGCCATACAAATGTGGTGTTGGGTTGATGCAAAGATTCACCCATAAAGAAGATGGCATAAATTCAACAGGGACCGTGTGGGAGCAGAAAGTCAAAGATAAAAAAAGTGCAGAGGCAGAGTCTCTCAGGATAAGATCATTTGCAGTTTGACTGAAGATGTAGAAATTGTGTTATAAGTCATGTCTTGTAACAAGACTCATATCAAGTTATTATAAATCTTAAAGATGGGTAAAATTAAATAGTGACAACATAATTAATGATAAACTTTTTTTCAAAGCTGTGAAATGAAGCTCTGGTGTGTTTATCTTGTATCCGAAAAAAAATGAAGGAATTCTCAACAGTTATTTACAGGCTGATGTATGTTATTCCTTAATATGTGAATTATTAGTATCTGTTCATTCATTCTTTACAATAATTTCACTCTCTTTCAGCTGATGTAGATGAACAATACATTGAGGTTATAAAGAAAATACAACTACCTGGTCTTTAGATGATGACAATGAGAGGCTTTGATGGACCAATACCATTTGTGTATTGCTCTTGATCTTTGGTTACTTTAATAGTCAACTTTTACATGTGTAACGGAAACACTTGTTCAGTGAGGGAGGGTGCTGTTGTATGTGCATTACTGTATTGATCTCATCATTTTCACTGTTATGTTTAGTTGTGTTATAAATAGAGGAACTTCATACTGGTAGTTTCAGAAATTCATTGTACAGCTTGCCAATATGCCTTGGGGTATTCATTCAATCATGGTGTGTAAGTATTTTTTCTTTGATAACTTTCTTATGTGTGTAGATTTGAAATGTAAATATTCTTATTTGTAAAATGATGAATTTGTTTTTCAGTTTTTGCACTTGGAGACGTGCTGCTGGTTTCGACAGGTATGTGTGTCTCTGACACGTTCACATAATAAGATTCAATATTAATTCTTGATTGCATTATGAATGAATAACATTCAGGGTGAAATTCACAGGGCCGTTTACTCTGAAGAATCTTTAGAACCATTATTGCTGAAAGAATAAACACACACAATGAAGTTACTCAACCTGAAATAAACAACTCAGGCATTGGATTCTTAGGTATTCTTATGATGTTTATTTCTAGATTACATTACTGTTACTATTCCAAAATGCTTGAGCTATGGCCAGCTTCAAATAACTACATGCTATAAACACTTGTTTTTAAAATTAATGATATTTAGTAGCATTTGCGAAGATGACTTTTTCATGCATTATCAAACTGATAAACGTATACTTTTCTCCTGGTTATATTTTAATGGTAATTTTTATGAAACAGAAAAAAAAATAATATTGTTATTGGATTAAATATTCCAGATCACATGAATACAGAAAGGTGGTGTTTTCAGAAAACAAATGGTCTTATTTAATTTCCTAAAAAAGTCATGTTTTAAACATATTTATATACACGGAATGTCAAATGTCTATCAATAAGTGTTCATATGTCCGTATGTTCTATATTTGCTTAACAGATTGTTTTCTCTCTTATCTGGCATTTTTTCATTTTTGCAGAGCCACTTCACACAGCAATAATTAAAACTGGCAAAACATCTGCAGTGGAAGGGGAGAAGGTTGAATTCAAATGTGTAATATCAGCTGTGCATGGAGAACAACCAGAGAACAAGGAGAAGAATTGGTTCCATTTATATAAAAACAGAGAGAAGATCAGCTCACTGCCAGAACCCGGAGGAATGGGAACTGTCACATTTATAAAACAAGACATCAGAAAGAATGATGCTGGAAACTATACCTGCATGTATGGAAACGAGAATCCAGGTGATGTGAAAAACATCAGCCATGGTTCTTCAGTTTATCTCAATGTAAGAGGTGAGTACAAAACCAAACACATTAATCATTTTTTTTATTTATTTTTTTTTGTGAAGGAAATTAAATGATTGCATATGAAAAATAACAAAATCACATTTTATATTGCTTGGTTTGTTCTTTAATGGGTGTATTAGGAAAAATGTATTTTTGTAACAACTACTTTTTAGAGCCTAAATCATTCAAAAAATGTTATTTTACAAACTTGAAGTATATATAAATAATAGAGTGAACCTTCAGTCAATTGATTATTCTTGAAATTAGTCTTGAAATTGTTTTAAATATTTAAGCTAAATTTCCCCATACACTAGACTCACACTAATCCGAACAATGCTCTGGTAATTAAATGCTTATTGATATCGGCTGGAGAAAGTTCAACCTTATAATTATGTGAGATAGCTGTCTCTGAATGTTTTATTCAAATGGTTATTACTGATTTGCCATCAACTGCAACTTAAATATCAAACATAAGACTAGATATGATGTTTTTAATATAGTGCAGATTATGATCAAACCACTAATCGGAAAAGGGTTTGGATTAGTAAAAGTCTACTGTTTGTTATTGAATATTTTTAGGTATGGTCTGAAGGCATATTTCTAACTTAAACTGTATTTTCAGAGTCAAGCAATCAGTTCATACTTCAGCTAGACAAACCAAGTGCAGTTGAAGGTATGGATGTATCATTTAAATGCATGATACCAGTTGAATTCAGAGATGCAACAGGAAAAGAGAGTTTTTTCCATCTGTATAAAAATGGAAGCCTTGTCGATTCACAACCCGATCCCAAAGGCGAACCAGGTGTCACGTTTTCCATTAAAAAAGTTAAGAGGAGCGATACTGGAAACTACACCTGTGTCTATGGAAAAGAGAAGCTTGTGAATTCAAACAGCAAACGCAGTCGCCCAGTCTACCTTCATGTGGCAGGTATGTACTGAGCTGAATACTTTGTGACACAGTGCGGTTTTGCATCATCCAGAAAAATAAAATTTAGACATAAGTAAAAAAAAATATATATAAAAACATAATTTAGATCTTGCATTTAACATCATGTCATAAAGAAACTACAAAATAATATCTACTGCAAGCCATAATAGTAGTACAGTATTTCATGTTAGATTTCGAAATGTCAAATCTTAAAATTGTTGTCAGTTTTTCATTAAGTATGTGCAAAACTACAAAGCGGTTTGTAGTTCAATGTGTTATAGTATTATTTAGCAGGTTTAATTAGGCTTTATGAAGCAAAATTAGTTAATTCTATAGGGTGATGCAAAACTTTTGGCCATAGCTGTACAGCCACCCTTATAGGCCATCAGTTGAGGGGACTTTGTGAAAACCAACATCTGTAAATATGTTTGTGAGTCAATATGGAGGCACATTTACAGTATTGGTTTTCATCAGATGTTGTTGTTTTAGCTGATTTATGTGCACATTTACAGTATGTGCTTTACCTTTCTACTGCATTTATAACAATGTAAACTTTGATTGGCTGTGCTTTTCCTCACAGATTAAATGCTTCTCTAGACATCTGAGTGTGTCGGGTATTACAGTATAAATTAAACTGTTAATTGTAGTACCACCACAGTTAGGGATGAGTTGGCTTTATTGTTAAACACCAATTTTTGCACTTTAATAATTTCGAGCCTGTTAAATGGACTGGCACGACATTTTGCATGGATGGTCTTGTAGGGTAAATGTCTCTTGACGTTGTCAAATTCATTCCGGTCTGTGCAGTTTATGAGATCATTTTTGTTTTTGTTTGTTTGTTTTTTTAAGAGGTCTAGCGCTAAGAAAGTTTGGAGTTGGAGATGGCCCAAAGATGGTGCTTTTATTGGTAATAAAAAAATATTAATATTTGGTGTTTAGAAAACACTGCATTTTTAGCGAATTTCTGTAAATGTAAAATGGTGAAACGTCAGGCTACTCTCAGATCTGTAGTTCTGCGGGAGTCTTAAACAATGCAAGCTCTCAAGAGTTCACAGCACACAGCTTTTCAGGAAGTTTGGTGTAGAAATGTCTTACATCTCCCAGTTTATAAAGCACAGATTTTATTCTCGAGGTGAAATATTAAATTAATCTTTTAAATTTGAGAGCAGATATATATTGTTTTTAATTATACAACAAGAAACTCGGATGTTTGTGAATACTGGTGGTGTTTTTCTTGAAAATCAGATTGCTCTAGCTAAAGTGCATTTACAAACACTATAATGACAGGAGGCTATTTTGTACTGGTGTTTATTCTTCTTCTTTGGGTCTGCAAGCAGCTTAATGCATTATTTCTTTCACAAAGGGGAACATATACAAAGGTAAATGCATTTGTATTCATGTTGTACTTTCCATACCTTTACCAAAGTTATTTTTTTGTGCATTGCATTTAAGTCATGTAATTTTAAATGTGTTTGCTTGAAGCAGTGTATTAAATCAAATGTCTTACAATGTGAATGCCCAACTGTGAATATCTTTTTCTTGTTTTGTTTTATGTGTGATGGTGCAGACCACTTAAGTTGAAAATGTCTTTACAACAGTTTTATTTTTTATTTTTAATTATTTTCTGTTCATAGTTATATTCTGTGGAGGCTGTGTGGTCCAGCGGTTAAATAAATGTTGTGGAACCAAGAGGTTCCTGGCTTTAAATCCCAGCTCAGCCACTGACTCACTCTGTGACCTTGAGCAAGTCACTTAACTTCCTTGTGCTCTGTCTTTAGTTTGAGGTGTGAATCCGAGGTCCTAATTTAAGTGACTCTGCAACAGTGATGGTTGTTGCATAGTTCACAGCTTAGCTTGTAATTTGTCTCAGATAAAGGTGTCTGCAAAATAAATAAATAATAATATTATTATATACTGCTACTATAGTTATTCATTATAAATAACACGTTTAAGCAGGAAACTTGTTTTCATGTCTTCTACAATAAAATCATTTTTATACTTTTTACCCAACTCACTAAGTATAATTAAGTAGCTTGCTGCTGGCCATTTACAAGATAGTAATACTGTACCTCTAGTTAGGTGTGTCAGTGCTGCGGCTCGGAGCCACACAGCCCTATGCGTGATGACTATCATAGTATCATGTGTTTAAGTGTGTGTTTGTTTGTTTTAAGTAGTTCAGTTAGCTTGGAGCAGTGTGTTTAACATGGACTTTGTTACTGCAATATGTCAGTAGGTGACATATATTTTGTATTATGGTTACACTTCCTTCTCTACTTGGTTGTGGTTGTTTTTCTTTGCAAAGTATATTTATAATTGCTTCAAGTATGATGATAAAGCACACTTTTTGACTGCTTTTTTAAACTTTTATTCCTACACGTTCCTGTGTGATTAAAATAATTCTATAGAAGTGGAGACAGTAGCTAGTGTATTCTTAAATTACCCTTACTGTGCAGCACAGTCTGTGCGTTTCAATTAAATATAGATAGACAAGTGGAAACGCAACTTGAAAATGAGAAGAATGTCTGCTGCCACCTGGACCTGTGCTGGCTTACGTCTGAGGCTGAGAAGTGTAATCATTACTATGCGATACAAAACAACGGTACCCCGACTAGTTCTAAACACCTTGCTCCCCCTAAAATGAATTCTGCAGACGCCCATGCCTCCAAGGCTGGGGAACAAGCTTACCCCCAGAGTGGGAAAGAATGGGTGAAATAAGCTTGAGTGAAGCGCTCTCCTCAGTCTCAGTGGAGAGCCGTACTCGATGAGGTGAGGCCAGCGCTGTCCGACATCCAAGGCTGGGGAACGAGCTTCATTTACTTCAAGAGGAGAAGCTGAGGGAAAGAGAGTGTGTGACTGTGCTTGTGACTGAACATACCAGTGTGGCCGTCCAGCCGCCACCTCCCCCCCCCCCTTAATCAAGTTATTAATCAAATTGATTAATCTTGCTACATAATCAATGTATTAAAATGTTTGAATATACTGTCACTTGATTGATTACTGTCTTGTAAAAATGTTTTCTTGCAGAATTTTTTTGAAGATTTTGCTGCTGATGTATTTATTTTCAAAAGGTTTTCTTAAGGTTGTGCTGCAGCAGAGCTCTGCGGTTTCCGTGTTTTTTTTTTGGGGGGGTGGGGGGGTGCTTCAGTCTTGCACCTGGGTCCAGTAAATAAACACTCTGGCACTGGTCCCAGTGACTTAATTTTATTAGTTATTTCTTCCATGTTTTGTTTCTTAATGTTTTTTTGGCCCTGCAATGTGTTAAATAATATTTCTGTTTTTTGTCCATTTCACTAACTAACAGGTCAATTTCGTCTTTTTGGCCGGTGCCATAGTTGCATCAAGGTCGGAGTCTGCAGAAGCCATAGCTCAATCCTATATTTCCTACTATGACTTTCTGTTCACTATACCACTCATTTATCTTCATCAGAAGGAAGTTCTAAATCTTGACTTTCCCCGTTGCAAATCTATTTATAGTGAGATGCAAATTCCGGTCTCTCCTGTATAATGAGCAGTAATTTTACGGTAGTTGTGCACAAAAAAGAGCTGTTTATTACATCTCATGCAAACATTCTACAAAGGACGGAATCTGAAAATTTGCAGTATTTACAAACACATAAGTAATATTTGTACATAGAGCCCAATAAGTGGAATGAGGTCCGCACAAGATCAGGTTATAAGATACATTATAGGGGCAGTATTTCAATTTCCCACTATTCACATCATTAAAAATAACATGTTATCATCAAATTAATGTTGGTCTGAATTATTAAAATTATTGAACAGCTGGCCACCTTGTTGGCCTAATGGTGATACTTTTCTACACGTTGTTGCTTATGTTCCCACAGGAGATATGACAACTCCAACCACATCTAACAAGACCCAACAGACAAATGGAATAGGCAAGTGTGAATAACTTCATTTTTTATAAGTTTCCTTGAACTTAATAAAACCATATATTTTAAAGTAGTCCTAGTTTTAGAGAGAAAAATAAGTTCTGTCAAGCTGTCAATATTCAACATAGTAAATAACTAACATATCAGAAATTATAATTGAATCAGAATGGTCACAGCTCTGAATATTGCTGGTACATATGGACAACTTCATACCAGATTAAACCAGCTCCATGTAAGAGGTTCTATTTATCCTTAAAAATTATCTTCTTCAGGTAAAGTCAATCTCAAAGAGTTTATTCAGGAATCAAAAATGCAAACAGGAACAAAGCAAAACTAATTTGATACATCAGAGATATGACACACAGGACTCAGTTGATGGTGTTCTGAGCTGGCATCAGGGTAAATGTTATTTTCTGAGCCAAGCTGATCTTTCATGGCGATGTTGGCTCTTTTCTGAGCTGGCATGGCACAGAGAGGTTAGTTTCTGAGCTGGCATCAGTGTAGATGTTATTGAGCTGAGCCAAGAAATTACTTCGTACAGCACAGATATATAGCTAACTTATCTAATTTCCTTGATCAAATTTGGTCTCATTTCCCTAGCATGATGCATGGTGTGAGACCTAGCACATTGAAAGTTAACATTTGTGTTTCTTCATCACTTTACCAATGTCAGCAGAAACCCAGGTAACAAAAAGTTACATTTAAGAACAATGATATGAGTTTTGCTCAATTCTCACAGGCAGCATAGCGCTATAGCCATGCATCACAAGGACAAGGCTGGTGATTGCAAACGGCTGATGTGCACCAGCTATGTACAGCTTAATTTTAAAGTTAATTAACCCGGCACTGATTCAGAGTTTACATTAAACACAGAAAATGTTTACAGACAGTTTCAATGATTTCTTGCTTCCTTCATCATTTAAATGGAAGCATAAGTAACGGGTTGTACAATGAAAAGGAACAAAGGCTGATGAAACAATAAGAGCTTATACCATTTAACTGGAACAATGTGTACCGTGCCCCACACAAGGTGTGTGGTTATCAGAAAATCCTACATGTTCCAATTGTATAGTGTGTTATTATGCATTCCATGACACTTACCTAAAGTTATAACATGTCACTTTTAACATAGGCTCAAAACAACTTATTAAGCAGAAACAGTGTTTTTATCATCACTCTGAGGTCATAGCTGCACTCTGAGTTATGAAAAGCCAGCCTCTCCCCACAAGGCCAGGGCAATACATAGGCAAGAGTTTCACAATCCTTACATCCAAAAACTAGGCTTTCTGAAAAACATGATTATTGTGTGTTTGGTGTACCTGCTCAAAAACCAACAATGTATGACTTCACTGTGGAGCATACTGTATGTACCCTATTCACATACTGCAAGATCAAGGCACTGTAAAAACAGGATTGGATTACATTTGTTTTGAACACATCTTGATCAGGCTTTTATGTCAATAGGTTATTAGTGGATTATAGAATCTGTTTACACATATTTAACTGGATTACAATGAATCCCATTTGTATGTGGATCCCCCCAGGATCTGTTCCAGCTCTGTACCTGGGTGCAGGGGTAGGATGTGGGGTCCTTGTGCTGCTGGTACTGCTGATAGGAGGAGTGCTGAAGTGTCTGCAATCCAAACGAGGTAGGGCACAGCATTCTTCACCACAATGGATACAAATGAAGTATGTTTAAATTACTTCTACATCTCGCTGTGTCAATTTATTGTGACCCTCAATCATGTTCAATTCTTTATTAAAGCATGATTCCTGTGTGAGTGTTTACTGCAGTGTTCCATTGTTCAGCCTTTGGTGCAAAAATATACCTTGCTGTTAATGATGCATAGTGTGTCACTAGCTGTTTTCACCTCCATTCAAACTAGGAAACTAATCTATTTGATACAATGCCATTCCAGACATTGCTGTCCAGACTGAACCTATATATGTCAATACGCCATGGTGGTAAGTCCTATATGTTACATGTCTCAAACAATTCACTGACACAGGTACATGTCATATTTAAATCCAGAACTGTCTCTGATTTACCATTCTTAAAACAATATTCCAGTAAAAAAGGATTCAGTGCTTCTGGCTTCAGTTGTGAGTAATGCATATTTTCAGCATTTATCTTCTTGGGCCCATTTTGGTCCACAAAACATATGTATACAGGCACATGCACAAATAAATAAACACTCATTCAGAACATCAGGGGGAAGCGGTTTTGTACCCACCAGTGAAGATTAGAGCATTGCATTGACAGAAATAACTGTTTATTAATAATCACTTCTTATTGGTAACACTTTAGTTTAGGGCAGCAGTGTGGAGTAGTGGTTAGGGCTCTGGACTCTTGACCGGAGGGTCGTGGGTTCAATCCCAGGTAGGGGACACTGCTGCTGTACCCTTGAGCAAGGTACTTTACCTAGATTGCTCCAGTAAAATCCCAACTGTATAAATTGGTAATTTTGTATGTAAAAAATATTGTGTAAAAAATAATGTAATGTAAAAATAATGTGATATCTTGTAACAATTGTAAGTCGCCCTGGATAAGGGCGTCTGCTAAGCAATAAATAATAAATCCGATATAAATGATTACAAACCATCTATAAACATGTTATTAATTATGCTATTAACAATTATAGAATAAGATTTGAAATAATAAGACTATTATTCACGTTTGTCATTTTTCTTGCTATTGTTTATAATCACTTATAACAGATATAGTCTGCCTGACTGTCTTTTCAGATCTGTTTGTCTTTCAATGCCTGTGTCTGTCTGTCTTTATATGTCTGTCTCAGCAATTGTATGGGGTTGCTTTGTTTTTGCAATACAGTTATTATTGGGTTTTTTTGTGTTGTTTATAACCACTTATATCTGATCCCAAACTAAAGTGTTAACTTATTATGTAGGTGGAGTTTTGTAAAAGTGTTCTTTTTTGTTGAAAGTCTTGTCTGCTTTTAACTGTTTTAATAAAGTGCTGAATCAAATCTATTTATAAATCAGTTAATTATTTACAGTTCAGCCTTCCGGCCCTGTGACATTATCTTGTATAAGAACAAAAGAAAATTACCAACGAGAGGAGAGGCCCTTTGGCTCATCTAAGTTCGGCTGCTTCCTTGTAGCTGATTGATTTCAGAACTTTGTCAAGTTGGGTCTGAAAGTTTTCAAGTGACATATGCCTGATATATCCCTTGCTCCACACTCTGTCTCTCTCCAATTTACCTTTTTATTTATTGCAGAATAAGATGAATCGGTCTCCACAGCAACAGGATGACACAATGAAACACACACACCCTCCCCAAGAAAAAATGTACATCAAAATCTGGCTGATCTGATGTAGACTACACAACAGTTATACTTCCAGATAAGATTGTTGATGAGAAATCCACTGTGGGGGGAAATTACTTGTGTGGTAATCGTAAATCACCTGATATTCAATGTAAACCAAAATGATCTTTCCTTTTCATCAAAGCAATGTCTGCTGACAAACCAACCAGAATGAAGAGACAGATCAGTCTGAGCCATGTTAGTGCTGGTTCCAGAACTGACAACCCATTGGAGAGAATTGTAAAGAATCTGGCAGGTTACCTGTCAGCTCTGCCAGCCCCTCTTACTCTCCTTTCCTATACATGTAGGTGCTGCTGGTAGAGTGGAAAAAGTTATATTGTCCCATTGTTTGAATGCAATGAGGAAGGGTGTTCACTGAAGACGTTTCCAATTCTCCAGACAAGCTCAAAGCCAGGTAAAGGCAGAGTTATTAGAAATATGATATGAACTCAATACTGGAGCAACGAAACCCAGAACCACTCAGAATGAGTGATGATTGCAAACTCTGTAAAACAGTAAAGATAATGTTAAAAAACAATGAATAACCAATGTACTGTAATGCCACATTTTTCTGTGCATTGCCCGATATGTGTTTGTTTTTTCATTCATGAATACACTTTTTAATAAAAAAATGTCAATCAATGTGTCTGTAACAGGCTGCTGGTGTGTAGGTGCGTGCATTCGCTGCTGAGTAACAGGCAGGAGATCGAGGCAGAGTTTGAAGTTGACACGCTGCACAGGTTTTATTTACATACACACACAGTGAACAGCTCATGTGACACTACCAACAATGGTAGGACATACAGGGGAATGTATGTAAAGCAAAATAAAAACGCCTTACAAAACTATCAAATAAAAGGTGCTGTGAAAACGGCATGCGCTACTCCCAAAGGCATAGGAGGTCCTGCTTATTCAGCTCGCTCGCTATACATTAGTGGAATCTATAATCCCTGAATCTACAATTCCCTGTTCATAAACAAACCCAGACTCTGGCTACTCGCACGCCTGTCGGCAGTTTCAGTTTCTTTACGTTCCCTTTCAATTCGAAGAAACCACCAACAATATTTTTGGGGTATGCTTGCCACAGGTCAGGCATTTACTGAGCATTTTATGTCAGAGCTGCTGATAGGCCAATCTGGGTAGTGACGTTCTCGGTCCCGCTTACCAAGGAAACACATAGTCACTCCACGGAGCTCACTTCCTCTTTTGCTTCTCACTCAGGTAAGGTAAGGTAGGTATAACTAACCATTCCAGTTACTGTGATTGACTGTGTGAAAGAGCTCTCACTGGAGTTCCCCTGCAATATTTTATATTGCTGGAAATCAGCTTGCCACTTCCTTAGAAGCAGAAACTCAGCTATAAACATTGCGCAACTGCACCTCATTAAATCTTTTCCCTCTTTTTCACCAGCCTGCATCACCTAGCGATTGCAGAATGCTTTTCTGACCCCCAGCACCTGCTGTTTGTGTGTTACTCTCCTGCTGCTTGCAGCTAAAAAAAAAAAGGAAAAAAGAGACGTGTGATTCGGCTCTGCCAGATTGTCTCGGCCCGCCAACTCGATGCTATTGGCCTAATAAAAAAAAAATATATATATTTTTATAGTTCACCCTCCTGGCATGGTGACTGTTCTACCCCCACAGCTTTGCTGTTGTATGTGTGTGTGTGTGTGTGTGTGTGTGTAATTTTTTTCTTCTACTGCTCTGCAGCTTAAAAACAAACAAACAAACAAACAAAAAAAAAACAACATGTGCTTCCTCCACTGGGGCCTGGTTTTACCTTGCCCCGCTGTTGAGTAGACTTCACCATCTGTCTCGGCCCGCCCACCTCGGTGCGTTGGGCCTTCAAAAAAAAATACACAAGCAGTACATTCTTTCTTTCTTGTCTAATACCCCTACCGCAGCTCCTTGAACCTGTGCTCCACTCCAGTGTACGCTACGCGCTGCCCAGTTGTGTGACTACACGCAGTCCAAGCCACCCGGGTGCAGCACCGTGTGCTTCCCTGTACTGCTCTCCTGTTGCCTACTGCTCCCACTCAAGCTTGTGAATCCACCCCGATGTATGCTACGCACTACCCCGGGTTGTGTGGACTGCACGCGGTTAACCCTTTGCGGTCCATTGTCGGACTGGGTCCGACATTGCAATTATTCCTCTCAGGTCCTTTGTCGGACTGGGTCCGACATCTTTATAGCAATGCAAAAAACGGGTTTCTAGTCGTTTTTTCTCCGGAAAAAGCCGAGAAAACCATTCAATTGCCGAGTGGTTGCGACAGGAGCCGAGACAAGTCGGAAAAAAAAAGGGCGTATCTCATGAATAGTCATACATATGGCCCTGGTATCAGATAACGGGGCAGTCATAGTAAACAAGCTGGCTGAGTGCGTCAGCGCACAGAGACTATCATGGACATTTGCAGAGCTTTTTTCAGATGTTATAGTAATAAAATAATGACTTTGATCGCAATATTGAGGAGTTTGGTGATAAAACGAGTGGTCCGGAGATGATTGATCGGTATGTACGACTATTATTTTTATTATTATTTATTTCTTACATAGATGAAAGCTATAGTGAACAAAAGGGTGTGGCGGGGCTGGAGAAGCCTAGTGAGGTGAGTGCTTTGTTGATATGCAGGGCCATTTAAACCCGTTTGACTGTGGAAAAAAATACATTTCAAACAGTGCGTCTAAAATTAACTGCGCGTGTGAAAATAAATTGGACCTGACGCGCCTGACGTGCACTTAATAAATGGACTGCAAAGGGTTAAGGCTAGGTGCCGGTCCCCAGTACTCTCAGTGCTCAGTTCTTCGGTGCTTAGATGCTCTGTGCCTTGGTGCTTTGGTGCCCCGGCACTCCAGTTCTCAGGCATTAGGTGCCCCCCGGTGCTTCGGCGCTCGCAGGACCTTGGACCCTTGGTCCCCTCGGCTTTTTGGCACCCCTGGTGCACTGGTGTTCACGCCGCTCTCAGTGACTCGGCAATCTAGAATCAATGCCCTTTAGGCCTCACAACCTTGGTGCACACAGTCAATAAAGTTACCAAACTACAAATAAAAAACAGTGTTGGGTTCTTTCTTATCAGTGTTGTAATTAGACTTCCAAGCCAGAATGGCTGTAAGCCGTGGCTCCCGAGTGGCGCATCCAGTAAAAGCACTCCTTAGGGTGCAAGATGCGCTCAATAGCCCGAACATCGCCGGTTCGAGTCCAGGCTGTTCCACAGCCGACCGTGGACGGGATCTCACAGGGGGCGGCGCTCAATTGGCCGAGCGCCGTCTGGGGGGAGGGAGGGTAAGGTCGGCCAGGGTGTCCTCGGCTCACCGCGCACCAGCGACCCCTGTAGTCTGGCCGGGCGCCTGCAGGCTTGCCTGTAAGCTGCCAAGAGCTGCGTTGTCCTCCGATGCTGTAGCTCTGAGGCGGATGCACGGTGAGTCTGCAGAGTGTAAAGAAGCGGGCGGCTGACGGCACACGCTTCGGAGGACAGCGTGTGTTCATCTTCGCCCCTCCCAGGTCAGCGCAGCGGTGGTAGCGGTGAGCTGAGCCTAAAAATAATTGGGCATTTCAATTTGGGGAGAAAATAATAAAAAAAACAATTGGCAACGACTAAATTTAAAAAAAAAAAAAAAAAAAAAAAAAGAATGGCTGGAAGTCTCATTTTGAAGCAACGAAAACTACGAGAACCATTACAACTATTGCCCTCAAACTTCATACATATGTTGACAAGGGATGCAATTACACATATCACTTTTTGGGGGTGACCGCATGTCACATGTAGCCGGCATTTTGGATTCTATGTTTTTTGCCTTAAAATGCATCTCTTCCAGAACCGCTGGACCGATTAAACTAAAACTTTGCAGGTATCTTATTAAACATAAGAGCATCAAAAGTTATTCATTTGGTGAGTTTTTGTCAATCCAAGATGACCAACATGGACCAATCAAAATCAGGTGTCAAAAAAGTTGCTCGGAATTTCACGAAACTTCAGATATTGGTAAAGATCTATGCAGACTTGTACCTGATTATAAACTGTGCTTTTGGGTCACATGGTATGGCCGCCATATTGGATTGTGTGTGATTTTTGGAAGATTTTCAAAGCTCTTCTTCTCATGAAGAGAAAATAGTACAGCTGTGAAACTTTGCATACATAGTCCTCTCGTGTCCATGATTGATTCTATTTAAGGAAAAATCTATAGGTCACATGATGTGGTGGCCATGTTGGATTTTGTGTGAAAAGCTTAAATGACAACTCCTCAGGAACCCTTTGGCCGATTGACATGAATCTTGGTATACTTTAACTTTGTACTGTAGAGTGTTATATTCTTATGTTTCAAGAGGCTTTTGGAATGGTGAGATAGGTCACATGATTTGGTGGCCATAGAGAGTTTTTAAAAATGCGCCAACGTCTCGTTCTCAGACGCAGTTTGACCAATTGTTGTGAAACATTGGAATCATAAAATTAGTAACACCCTTTATCGTTTTTGCTTTAAAACAACATGGCTGCCAAAAGCCAATCAAATGTCATCTGTATTCAATATGCATTTTTTTCAAGTATATAATAATGTGAACCTTGTGCCATATATATGTGATTATATTATAGAGTATTTATGTTTGGCTGACATGGACCAAACAAAATCCGCTGGTCGAAAATGTTGCTCCAAATTTCACGAAACTTCGTACATGGGTAAAACCCTATGAGGACATGAACCTGAGTGAAAATGCTGCAGACATGTCACATGGTATGGCCTCCATATTAGGTTTTCTATGCGTTTTTGACGATATTCAAAGATTCAAAGATCTTCTTCTCTGAAACTGCTTATTGCATAGATGTGAAACTTGGTGTATAAAGTTATATACTAATATACATTAATTGTTATAAATAAGAAATATTCTTAATGCATTTACTCTGAATAGTTGTAAGGTACTGATAGTAAGCATACTCTAAAATTATGCTTTCCAATTAACAAAATGTTCATATGATTTCCATTTTCAGTCTGAAACCATACTTTGTTGTGCTGTAAATACTTGGAAGCTGTAAAGTTGCCTGTAAACTTAATCAGGCACTGTTTTTCTCCTCATTTGAGAGAAACACAACCAATAAAGTTACCAAACTGCAAATAAAAAACAGGGTTGGGTTGTTTCTTATCAGTGTTGTAATTGTAATTGGTGTTCACAGCAGTCACTCCAAACCGAGGCCCAATTAGATAACACTTAGACAGAGCCTCTTCAGCACAGCTCTGTATGTATTTCGTGTAGTTGTTAAAAAGTTAATTTCTATTTTTTTTTTGGTTTTCTATTATCTCACACACATTACATATTATCTTCTTTTCATCATGGCACACTGTAACCACCAAATGACATGTAGTGTGTTGATGGCCTCTTAACATTTCTATTTTAAATCCTGTGGTTTGCTGAAGCAGTGTTTTAAGCGTCTTTCTAAGCTTGCTAAAATGAACTCTGTACACGTCTCGCACAGCCAGGCTATGAGCAGCACTGGCTCATGCACTTGAAAAGTCCCAGCGCCCGGGTTCTGATGGGTTTCCATGCAATACGCTTAGCTGCATGCAGAGCATGGACTCCCCTGTTGTTATGTCTGCTATGTTATCTTAAGCTTTCCAGCTGCCCTTTACACACTATCTCACAATCTATGTCTGTGGCACAGCTAACATCAGAGGATTAGGATTGATTTGTAAATAAATAAAACTGTATTTGTATTCCTGTTGACATTTCTTGTAGTTTTCAAAGCTTTTGTTTCCATTATTTATAATAAGTGAAGGTGAATATCGATAGGTTGCGGATGCAATCCCGGTTCCCTGAAAGAGAAAATAACCATCAAGGTATGGGATATTGCCGTCAGGCAGTAGGGATTGGCTGAGCTTTTATAGCAAAGCTGCCGATAGGCCTCTGCGTGAGCTGCCACGTATGCCCGCCCACCTGGGAGCTTACTATACGCAGCGCGCAGAGACTCTCTTCCTCTTTTGTCCTTCAGGCCTTGAAGGCTTCCGGAGCGACCTCGCGGCTTGATGGTTATTTTCTCTTTCAGGGAACCAGGGTTGCATCCGCAACCTATCGTTCCCTTTCAAGTCGAAAATAACCATCAAGGTATGGGAACAGTGTACCCAAGCCGTCATGAGGGAGGATTCTCGGCAGTAGGACAGACTTACATCATAACACAACTGCGTAGGCAATACATCTACGCATATGTGGAGCTGCGCCTCAGCGTCTATGCTCGCAATGACACCTGTCCTAAGGTGGAATAGTGAACACCATATTGTCAACCACTCTATATGTCCGCATCCTGAGGCGTCATAGAGCACAGATGCTCCAAATAGTGGAGCAGAGGAATCCAGTACGTTCAACCGGTAAAACCTCATAAAAGTATGCAGTGTAGCCCAACTGGCTGCCGCGCAAATATCAGACACCAGCACCCCTCTAAAGAGGGCCCAGGATGTCGCCATACCCCTAGTGGAATACGCCATCAACTGCCCTGGTGGCGGAAGGCCTGCAGATTCATAAGCTAATTTTATAGCATCCACTATCCAATGGGAAAGGTGTTGTTTAGGCAACGGCTGACCCAAAGTCCTAGAACCATGGCATATGAACAACTGTTCTGTTTCCCTCACAGTCATTGTACGGTCAATATAACACCTCAATGCCCGCACGGGGCAGAGGATGTGTAACCGTTCTTCCTCTGGGGAAGAAAAAGGAGGAGGATTGAACGCCATCAACTCGACTGGTTGGTTCATATGAAACAGGGATATGACCTTGGGTAAAAAGGCCGGATTTGGATGCATGGAGACCTTAGAACCGTCTCCTGCGAAACGAGTACATGATGAATGCACTGACAGTGCATGTAACTTGCCCACACGTTTGGCTGATACCATTGACAGCAAAAACGCAGTTTTGATAGACACGAGCTTCGAGAGGCTCGAACTGTGCCTTGGTAAGGGCTTCTAACACCACGTCAGGGCTCCATGATGGTAAACTGGTGATGCCAGAAAATGGCAACCTGGTGATAAACCGTCAATGCGTACATGGCATGCCGATATGACGGCTAAATACACCTTAAGTGTAGAATGAGATTTCACTTCATCTAACAGTTTCTGTAGAAACTGTAATATCACTGCCATAGGGCAGGATATTGGGTCATGGCCCTCCGCCAACCACCAATCTTGAAACAACTGCCACTTGTACGTATATTGCGACCTGGTAGAGGGCGCTCTCGCACTCTGAATGGTCGAAATCACCACCGTAGAAAGCTCTAAGGCTGACAGGCGCTCCCGCTCAGGGGCCAAGCCCATAGCTGTATGAGCTTGGGGTTCGGATGCCATAGCCCTCCTTGGGCTTGGGACAACAGGTATGCTCGCAGAGGGAGCTCCCTCGGGCGACCGTGCAGCAACTGCACCAGACTCGGGAACCATATTCTCCGGGGCCACCGAGGAGTGATCAGAATCACTGTCGCTTGCTCTCCCCTGACCTTCTCTAAGAAGGCGGGGAGCATCGGAATCGGTGGAAATGCATATAGGAGCCCTGGTGGCCATTCGTGAGCCAGTGCATCAACTCCTAGGGGGCTGTCGAGGTCCTTCACCGAGAACCATAGGGGGCAGTGCGTGGTCTCTCGCGAAGCGAAGAGATCTACTTGCGCTGTGCCGAACCATTCCCAGATGTGCTCTACCACCTAAGGGTGAAGACGCCATTCACCGGCAAGAGGGCCTCCTCTGGATAGGAGGTCTGCTGTGTAATTGACTCTGCCCGGGAGGTGAACTGCACGCAGAGAGGTTAAACGCGGTTGTGCCCATAGCAACATCTGTGTTACGATCCGGTGAAGACCGGGGGACCGCAGGCCGCCCTGGCGGTTGATGTACGCCACAACTGTGGTGTTGTCTGACCGCACTAACACATGCTTGCCCAGAAGCACTGGCAAGAAGTGCCAAAGGGCGAGGTCCACCGCTCTGAGTTCCAAAGCATTGATGTGGGCTGACCTCCAGGGTCCTGACCACACTCCACGGGTCCCTGTCCCATTCCAGACTGCTCCCCAACCTTGGTCGGAAGCGTCGGTCGTGATGACTTCCCTCCGGAAAATGGGACCCAGGTGTACACCCTGGCGGATGTTCGACGGAACTTTCCACCAGCGTAACGCTTCCCAGCAGGCTCGGGATACCCTTAGCCTGCGGTGTTTGTCTCTCCGCGGATGCAACGCGAAGGCATTGAACCAGGCCTTCAGAGGTCTCTGGTGTAGTAAGCCCAAAGGAAGGGCTTGCGAGGCGGCAGCCATCAACCCCAGCATGCGCTGACACAGCTCCATCGAGGCAACTCTTTGTGTCGACAGGGTCGCTTCCATGGACACTGAGTCCAGATGCAGACCCAAGAATTCGGTCTGTTGGCTCGGCACGAGGCGGCTCTTTTCTGAATTGACCTTCAGACCTAGCCGCTGAAGATGGTCTGTAACCATCATGGTGTGCTGTGCCAACTGCTCCTTCGACTGCGTGCAGACGAGCCAGTCATCCAGATAGTTCAGCAGTCGGACGCCTTGAGCTCGCAAGGGAGCTAGAATGGCATCCATACATTTCGAAAAGGTTCGAGGAGCTAGTGACAGGCCGAATGAAAGGACACAAAACTTGTATACCCTACTCTGAAATATGAAACGCAGATACTTCCTGTAACCCGGGCAGATGGGAACGTGAAAGTACGCATCTGTCAGGTCCACGGTGGTGAACCAGTCGCCGTGTCGGACTGACTGGATGATGTGCCTGTGCGTAAGCATCCTGAACGAAAACACCCGCAGGTATTTGTTCAGTACTCACAGATCTAAAATAGGGCGGAGCCCGCCGTATATTTTTGGGCACCAGAAAGTATTTGGAATAGAACCCCTGGTCGATCAGAGCAGGGTCTACTTGTTGAATGGCACGCTTCCTGAGCAATGCCTGTATTTCTACATTCAGAGCTGAGGACAGAACCGAGTCCTTCACTGCAGTTACCACCACTCCCCGGAAGGGGGGAGGTTTTAACCGGAACTGAAGGGTGTACCCGGTGAATATAGTTTTGCGCACCCAGATGTCGTTGGTGCATTGTTGCCAGAACTGGAGCTGTAGGACAGTGTAGGGGTGGGTTAACAGCTGCCTGGAGTTTTCAGGGCTGTTTCGGCTACGCTCGTTCGCGAGGGGCCTGGCCAGAGCCACGAGGGCGTGGTCTGCCACCTCCTCTAGGGTGCCACCCTCCATGCTGCGGTCTTGTAAATGGAGGTTGACCACGCGCTGCTGTACTTGAGGTAGAGGTCTTAGTACCCCCTGGCCGCGGCTGGTGCTGCGGTGGTGTTCTACGCCACTGGTGCTCTTGTTGACGTTTAGGCTGGAAGGGCTTATGCGGCCACATCTTTGCCATCTGCTGAGATGCCTCCCTGGCTTTAGCAGAGCGTTGTAGCATCTCCTCAACCGCTGGGCCAAACGTGTGCCCCGGTGTAATAGGAGCATCTAATAATGGGGCCTTGTCAGGCTCTTGAACTCTTGCCTGCGAGAGCCAGAGCTGCCTTCTGGCGACTACCAGGGATGCAATACTCCTGCCTTGAGCCCGTGCATTTAGCTGGGCTATCTTGACTAGGAGTTGAGCGACCAACGCCAATTCCGTCCTCAGAAACACCGATAGGTGCTCCGGGAGATCCTTCACCAGCGACGCCTGGTAAACTGAAAGGAGGCTGGCCACGTTGGACAACATAACCGCCTCTGTAGCCGCTGAGTAACCTTTTTTTAAAATGAACCTCCGTGGTCCTGCACTGTCTATTAGGACATGCAGGGTCTTTAGTTAGACCCGAAAGCGTCGGCGTTCTAACCAGGGCTGCAAGGGCAGCATCAACTGGAGGGAAGGACGCCAGACCAGCCTCACTCGCTCCCTGCATGGCAAACGCGGAAACCTTCCGTGAAGTTGCCGGTGAAGAAGCCGGGGCCCCCCAGGTGGACTGTACCTCCTTAATAAAATCAAGGAAGGCTGGGAGCGTCCTGGGCTGTGGAGACCGTACAGACGGCCACTCAAACAGTGACCGCCGAGGTAATTCCACGGCTGGCCACTCAATCCCCAGGTGGCGAGTTGCTCGCTCCACCAGTGACCACAAGGGATCATTGGTGTCCAGCACCTCCAACTCAGTGTCTTGCTCTGAGTGTTGGGAGGTTAGTTCAGCTTCCACACTGTCCTCCTCAAGGAGAGGCTCCCCTTCTGAAGCGTCCCTTGAGATGGCATCTACGTCCCACATCCCTTGGGGTTGTTGGACGACCGGGGAGGCCAGAGGCTGTGGCGAAAACGCTGATTGGCAATCGACCCAACCGGTGCGTCAGTGGCTCGTGGTGCCATGTTTGTCAGAGACATGAGCAGCAATTGCTGACCCATCATCACATCCATAAACTGGGACATTTTTTACGTGAGCTCTGCCACTCCTGACTTGTCCCTATAACGCCTATCCCGACGAGGGGAACGGGAGCGTCCCCTACGGCGGGGTGACATGGAGCAAGACCATGACCGGCGAGGGTGTTCCCTGCGAGGGGAGGGGCCTCGGGGTCGAATAGACGGGCTACGAGAGCGTTCCTGGGCACTTCCATGGTCTAGGGATCTCTGGCCAGCTGTAAGCTGGGAGGGGATCCTGGATATCCGCAGTTTGACGGGCGGAGTCGCTGTAGACGATGGCGGGACAGACAGGGTGTAAGACGACCACGAGGAGGGGGATTGGCTCCCAACTGCCTTCCTCGGCCTCTGGCGAAGAGTGCGCGGCTGAAAATTAGCGCACAATGCACAAAACGATCTGTCTGCCAAGGCAGACGCGGCGTGCTCTGGTCCCAGGCACGTTACACAGTCCTCATGTGGGTCGTTCGCCGGCAATTTTGCCTCGCAGGTGACCCAACGGTGGAACCCAGACATTCTTAAACACCCCGATTGCCGAAGCTTTGCGTGTCGATGGGTTGCGTTGAGCGCCGAAGCGTCGAAGCTTCGAGCGTCAAGTGTGTGCACCAAATGCTGAGGTGTCGATGCACCGAGCGTCGAGCACCGAAGCGTCGAGCGTCGAGGTGCGTGCACCGAGCGTCGAGGTGTCGATGCGCCGAGGCGTCGATGCGCTGAGCGTCGAGGCGTCGATGTGCCGAGCGTCAAGGTGCTTGCACCGAGCGTTGTGGCACCGAGCACCGAGCGTCGAGCACCGAAGCGTCGAGCACCGAAGCGTCGAGCGTCGAGGTACGAGCGTCGAGTGCCGAGCACCGAGCGTCGAGCACCGAAGCGCCGAGCGTCGAGGTGTGTGCACCGAGCCCCAAGTGCCAAGGCACTAAGCACAAAGCGCCGAAGCGCTACACCAAAGCGCCAAGGCGCTGACACCAAAAAATGCCGAAGCGCTATGCGCCGGAGCTCATGTACTGAGCGTGAAGATGCTATGCACTAGACGCCGAAATGTCATCTGACCTGCAGAGTGGAGACGCTAAGTGCTAGTACAGTGTCTCAGTCTAAAAGACCATGGTGTTGTGCTATACTTACCTGTTGTTAAAAGGGGCAACTGAAAAGTGCAGTTGGCGGTAGTCTTCCTAATATATTGTATGGGATATTATTATATTATTAGTATATTATTATTTATTCTTTATTTTTATTTTAGAGGAACTGCAGCCGCACTAAAGTGCAGATTATATTTGTAGCGTAGCTACAGTCGTACAGCAACCACGCAGTGTGATGTTACAATCCGCGGGTGGTATTATTGGAGTGGCTGCTAGCAGCAGGCTGCACTCCGGGTCTAGCGGAGGCGAGGTGCGCAATGTGTCCTCTAAACTCTATTCAATACCTACGGGGAGAATAGACAATACCAAAAACCCAATAACAAAAAATTTAAACAATATTAATAAAATATTAATATGTAAGAAAGACGGAGAGACAACGTGGAAAGAACGCAATGCCGAAGCAAAGCGTGAAGGTGAATACAATATAAATATAATATATATATATATATATATATATATATATATATATATAATGCTCAGTAGAGCGAACACTGAAATCAACTCAGAGAAAGGGGCAGTAGCCAGCTTCTCAAGCTCAAGGCTGACGAGTACAATCAGTGATATAAATTTCTCAGAGAGAAAACTTTCCAGCTCAATGTCCTACATAGGCTGAAGGCAAAAGAGGAAGAGAGTCTCTGCGCGCTGCGTATAGTAAGCTCCCAGGGGGGCGGGCTTACGTGGCAGCTCACGCAGAGGCGTATTGGCAGCTTTGCTATAAAAGCTCAGCCAATCCCTACTGCCTGACGGCAATATCCCATACCTTGATGGTTATTTTCGACTTGAAAGGGAACCACGGTTTACCCTTTCGCTGCTATTATGCAATTTCTTTACTTTGAATTAAGTTTGGGGAGGAATCACATTTTACCCACAAGCTCATAAATAACTGTTGACTGACTGCCACAGTGTTAGTGCTGGAGCTCAGCCTGCATGCTGACTGTTGATTTATTACATAGTGCTGCACTTGTATGAAAAGCCTCTATCCTGTTTTTATGGCTACATAAAATGGTTGTGTCTTGTTCTTATCAAAGAAAAGGACCTTGTCTAAAATGAGACCTATGAAGATCTATTGAATTGACCTAATCAGCTATGGATCTCAATGCCACCACCATTTAAATCAAAAAAATATGAATTCAGAGATGCAACAGGAAAAGAGAGTTTTTTCCATCTGTATAAAAATGGAATCCTTGTCGATTCACAACCCGATCCCAAAGGCAAACCAGCTGTCACGTTTTCAATTAAAAATGTTAAGAGGAGTGATACTGGAAACTACACCTGTGTCTATGGAAAAGAGAAGCTTGTGAACTCAAACAGCAAACGCAGTCGCCCAGTCTACCTTCATGTGGCAGGTAAGTACTGAGCTGAATACTTTGTGACACAGTGCGGTCAATTCAATTGATCCAAACACTGGTGGAACTTTGTGAAAGCAGTGTATGTGTGTGTGTCTGTGTGTGTGTGTGAGTGTGTGTGTGTCTGTGTGTGTGTGTGTGTCTGTGTGTGTGTGTGTGTGTGTGTATGTTTGTGTGTGTGTGTGTGTCGATTCAATTGATAGTGGCACATAAGCTATTGCCAAAAGTTTTGTATCATCCAGAAAAATAAAATTTAGACATAATCAGATACCTGTACTGTTGTAGACTGCACGAGTCAGCACTTCCTCCCATAAACCACTGTGTATTCTGCTGTTCTGAGAAACCTAATACTGGTCACCGAAATAAATTATTTAACAGCAGGGAACATTCAACCACTGAAGTGTCCTCCAGTATTCTGTGTACAAACTGAAACACCCCTTACATTTGTTTTGTGATCACACTGTACAGCAGGGGTGGTCAACCCTGGTCCTGGAGAGACACAATCCTGCAGGTTTCCTGGGTATCTTTAAATAATCAATGGTTAAAGACCTGGAAAAAAATGTTAATGTTGACCAGTTCAGAAAATTATTGGTTCAGTTGAGTAATTAAGTTAAGAATGAAAACTAGAAGACCCTGCGGCTCTCCAGGACCAGAATTGGCCACCCCGCTGTAGAGCATAAAGATGTTTGGAAATCCATTACAGTTATACAGTATAGGAATTACAAAAAGGATCCAACACCATGTCAAATCTTGGTAATGCTTTACATTAAATGTCTCTGATTATTCTGTATTTACATTGCGGTTACTTAGTAAATACATGTGTACTTACACATCACAGGTGTGGCCATTGTCAACTTAGGTAATTGAGTGCTAATTGGGGAGTGGCCATCTGTATAAAGGGCAGCAGAAATCATTTGTTTGGGAGAAGGTGTTAGGTGGGTGTATATACTGTGTGTAGACTGACACTACACAGCAATCCTGACTAATGAGGAAGCTGAGATTCTCTGATGCTCAATGAGAATTGTTGATGAAGTTTTAAAAAACAGGGCTGCGCTGTCTTGTACACCTTGGCAAAGCCCCAGGAGCACCCATGTCTGGTCAGAAATAGCCATACAAATGTGGTGTTGGGTTGATGCAAAGATTCACCCATAAAGAAGATGGCATAAACTCAACAGGGACTGTGTGGGAGCAGAAAGTCAAAGATAAAAAAGTGCAGAGGCAGAGTCTCTCAGGTTAAAATCATTTGCAGTTTGACTGAAGATGTAGAAATTGTGTTATAAGTCATGTCTTGTAACAAGACTTATAACAAGTTATTATAAATCATATATATATATATAAAAACATAATTTAGATCTTGCATTTAACATCATGTCATAAAGAAACTACAAAATAATATCTACTGCAAGCCATAATAGTAGTACAGTATTTCATGTTAGATTGCGAAATGTCAAATCTTAAAATTGTTGTCAGTTTTTCATTAAGTATATGCAAAACTACAAAGACCAGCATTAAATAGTCTATGATATATTCTAAAGCTGGTATGGGGACGGAGGATAGAACTGAATCTCCTTTAATGTTTGTCTGCTTGATGACATGTTAACTATTGTGTACTCTCAAGTAGTTTCAATTAGACATGAAACTGCTTTGAAATATGGCAAAGAACAATTTCCATGCAGTTCATGAATCTGAAGAGATCATCAGAATCCCTCAGTTTAATAATTGCTAGTCTGAATTATTTAGAAGAGAAACTGCCACCTCAGCTTTAGTTTCTGTTTATATTCCCACAGAATATATGACAACTCCATCCCAACAGAAACTGACAGGCAAGTCTGTGTTTGTTTGGTTCTCAATTCAGTTTTCTGATTTAAATGACCATTTTTGACAACATATTTCACAATTAAAATGATTGACTTGGAGTTAACCATCATTGTATACAGTAGGGGTAGTTTCTTCAAATTAAACCATTCTGACAGGACTAACCATGAAGTACAGGATGGTAATATTAACCCCAGTAGAGCTGACCTATAATCTGAACCATACTCTTACAGAATTAAAATAAACACAAAACATGTATAAACACAAAACAAAGACTGGGCTGGCATTATTAGTATGGATCAAGTTATGATGTGAGCAGAGAAAATAACTCGTCCATATGGACAATTTTATGTCAGACCTCCAAATGTCCTCCAAAGGGCACATGTCCTCCATGGGCACTTGCCCTCCCAGGAATCAAAATTTACAAAAAAAATAAATAAAAAAAAGTGATGTGATTGGTAGTTGGAGCCCTACTGGCACCAGGCAAGTAAATGACTCCTTAAGAATATTAAATTAATTTAACTCTCTCAGTTAGTGGTATGCAGTCATACAGAGGAGTCATCTATTCGGGTGATGAAATAATGGTTTTGGAAGCTGTATTGGAAAGCACACCAAGCTGAACAAAAGGATACCAAGCTGGCTGTCCTGCTCAAAGGCAGGGCGGACTGTCCAGGGATTCTTGTGCATAGTGCAGACTACAGGAACAGAAAGGCAGTGCGACGTTAAAGAACTCAAACATTCAGACAACCAGGAGCGTGAAGAAATCAGGACCAGTAAGGGTACCTTATTAGATCAAATAATTTTACTCTGGATTTGCTGACGTTCGTTAGTCTGAATTTGATAATCGGAGTCAATATGGAGGCACATTTACAGTAGCCTATTGGTTTTCATCAGATGTTGTTGTTTTAGCTGATTTATGTGCACATATACAGTATGTGCTTTACCTTTCTACTGCATTTATAACAATGTAAACTTTGATTGGCTGCGCTTTTCCTCACAGATTAAATGCTTCTCTAGACATCTGAGTGTGTCAGATATTACAGTATAAATTGAACTGTTAATTACAGTGACGCGGGACCACAACAGTTAGGGTTGAGTTGGCTTTATTGTTAAAACCAATTTTTGCACTTTAATAATTTCGAGCCTGTTAAATGGACTGGCACGACATTTTGCATGGATGGTCTTGTAGGGTAAATGTCTCTTGACGTGGTCAAATTCGTTCCAGTCTGTGCAGTTTTTGAGAACATTTGTTTTTTGTTTGTTTGTTTATTTAAGAGGCCTAGCGCTAAGAAAGTTTGGAGTTGGAGATGGCCCAAAGATGGTGCTTTTACTGGTAATAAAAAAATATTAATATTTGGTGTTTAAAAAACACTGCATTTATAACGAATTTCTGGAAATGTAAAATGGTGAAATGTCAGGCTACTCTCAGATCTGTAGTTCTGCGGGAGTCTTAAACAATGCAAGCTCTCAAGAGTTCACAGCACACAGCTTTTCAGGAAGTTTGGTGTAGAAATGTCTTATATCTCCCAGTTTATAAGGCACAGATTTTATTCTTGATGTGAAATATTAAATTAAACTTTTAAATTCGAAAGCATATATATATATATATATATATATATATATATATATATATGTATATATATATATATATATATATATATATATATATATATACAGACATGCTCAAATTTGTTGGTACCCTTACAGCTCATTGAAATAATGCTTCATTCCTCCTGAAAAGTGATGAAATTAAAAGCTATTTTATCATGTATACTTCCATGCCTTTGGTATGTCATAGAATAAAGCAAAGAAGCTGTGAAAAGAGATTAATTATTGCTTATTCTACAAAGATATTCTAAAATGGCCTGGACACATTTGTTGGTACCCCTTAGAAAAGATAATAAATAATTGGATTATAGTGATATTTCAAACTAATTAGTTTCTTTAATTAGTACCACACATGTCTCCAATCTTGTAATCAGTCATTCAGCCTATTTAAATGGAGAAAAATAGTCACTGTGCTGTTTGGTATCATTGTGTGCACCACACTGAACATGGACCAGAGAAATCATGCATTTATGACATCATGCATTAATAAGAGGGGCTATTTTGTACTTGTGTTTATTCTTCTTCTTTGGGTCTGCAAGCAGTTTAACACATTATTTCTTTTACAAAGGGCAACATATACAAAGGTAAACACATCTGTATTCATGTTGTACTTTCTGTACCTTTACCAAAGTTATTTTTTATGCATTGAATTTAAATCTTCTAATTTTAAATGTGTTTGCTTGAAGCAGTGTATTAAATCAAACTTCTTACAATGTGAATGCACAACTGTGAATACCTTTTTTATGTGTGATGGTGCAGACCACTTAAGTTGAAAATGTCTTTACAACTGTTTTTTTTTTCTTTTTTATTTGTAATTATTTTCTGTTCATAATTATATTCTGTGGAGGCTGTGTGGTCACTCTGTGACCTTGAGCAAGTCACTTAACTTCCTTGTGCTCTGTTTTTGGGATGAGGTGTGAACCCGAGGTCCTAATTTAAGTGACTCTGCAACAGTGATGGTTGTTGCATAGTTCACAGCTTAGCCTCTGTAAGTTGTCTCAGATAAAGGTGTCTGCAAAATAAATAAATAATAATATTATTATATACTGCTACTATAGTTATTCATTATAAATAACACGTTTAAGCAGGAAACTTGTTTTCATGTCTTCTACAATAAAATCATTTTTATACTTTTTACCCAACTCACTAAGTATAATTAAGTAGCTTGCTGCTGGCCATTTACAAGATAGTAATACTGTACCTCTAGTTAGGTGTGTCAGTGCTGCGGCTCAGAGCCACACAGACCTATGCGTGATGACTATCATAGTATCATGTGTTTAAGTGTGTGTTTGTTTGTTTTAAGTAGTTCAGTTAGCTTGGAGCAGTGTGTTTAACATGCAGTTTGTTACTGCAATATGTCAGCAGGTGACATATTTTGTTTTATAGTTTACACTTCCTGCTCTACTTGGTTGTGGTTGTTTTTCTTTGCAAAGTATATTTATAATTGTTTCAAGTGTGTTGATAAAGCACACTTTATCACTGCTTTTTTAAACTTTTATTCCTACACGTTCCTGTGTGACTAAAATAATTCTATAGAAGTGGAGACAGTAGCTAAAGTGTATTCTTAAATTCCCATTACTGTGCAGCACAGTCTGTGCGCTTGAATTAAATATAGATAGACAAGTGGAAACACAAACTGAAAATGAGAAGGATCTCTGCTGCCACCTGGACCTATGCCGACTTATGTCTGAGTTGTAAATGAGGCTTAGAAGTGTAATCATTATTATGCGATACAAAAACCACGGTACCCCGACTAGTTCTAAACACCTTGCTCCCCCTAAAATGAATTCTGTGGACTCCCATGCCTCCAAGGCTGGGGAATGAGCTTTGTTTACCCCCAGAGTGGGAAAGAATGGGTGAAATAAGCTTGAGTGAAGAGCTCTCCTCAGTCTCAGTGGAGAGCCGTCCTCGCTGAGGTGACGCCAGTGCTGTCAGACCTCCAAGGCTGGGTGTAATGTTGTTGTAATACTGTAGCACTGTTTGAGTCCAGTCCATATTTTGAGTGAAGTAACGTAGCTGATTGTTACGTCACTCCAGTTCCGGGTTTTTGAGAGAAGGGAAGGTTGCAGTTGCAAGCTGGAAGCTGGTCACTGAATCCGACGTCTCTGAGAAACCGGGTTGTAGAGTGTGCCACAAATCCTCGACAACCCACCTCCACTGGGTAAACCCGGACTCTCCATCCTCGCTGTTCCGCTTCAGTGGCTAGTTGAGCATACCACAGTTTCTTCCTCTCATATGCCTCATCTACAGCATCCTCCCTTGGCACTGTTAACTCTACCAGATGAACAAGGCGTGCTGATCCAGACCACAAGACAATAGCTGGTCGAAGGTTAGTGATGGCAACCTCAGGTGGAAAAATAAGCAATTGACCAACATCTGCCAGCATTTTCCAGTCTCTAGCAGCATCCAGTTGTCCTGGGCGAGGATTGGTTTTAACACCTTTTCTTGGTGGTTGCTCTCCTGGGTGGAAGAATGTTGTCTTTTGTGTCTAATGTTTTGATGGAACAGGTGGCAACTTATTGATCATGTTACACTTGTCTTCCAATGCTAAGGCCAAACATCGCAGCACCTGGTCATGGCTCCAAGTAAACCGTCCTTGGCTAAGAGCCACCTTACATCCTGTCAAAATGTGCCTTAATGTTGCAGGTGATGAACACAAAGGACATGAGGGATCCTCTCCTACCCAGAGGTTTAGGTTCTGTGGTGATGGGAGAACATCATATGTTGACCTGATGAGGAAACTGATCCTGCAGTGTTCCATTGACCATAGGTCTTGCCAGCCAATCTTGCATCGTTCCACACTCTCCCATCTCATCCATTCTCCCTGCTTGGCCTGGGAAATGGACTTTATGCACCTTATCCTCTCCTCCTGCTTTTGCACCTCATTGACTACCAGCTTCCTCCGTTGAGCGGGGGCTGCCTTGTGCCATGTAGGAGGAGCTGAACTGAGACCAAGACCCCCTCTTCCATGCTGAACTTGCCCCATGATATCACCATTTCGAAGGGCAGCCTTTACATCCTCCACAGCTTTCTTTGCCGCCCACTTTCTTCCAGTTTTCAACACAGGTGCTGCCTCCCTTACGCATTTGTCGCGTGACTCTACTAATGTCATTTCCAGTTAATTATTAAACAGCTGGCCACCTTTTTAGCCTAATGGTGATGCTTTTCTACATGTTGTTGCTTATGTTCCCACAGGAGATATGACAACTCAGACCACATCTGTCAAGACCCAACAGACAGATGGTATAGGCAAGTTTTTTTTTTTTTATAAGTTTCCTTGAATTTAATAAAACCACATATTTTAAAGTAGTCAGAGTTTTAGAGAGAAAAGTAAGTTATTAAGCTGTCAATATTCAAGGTAGTAATTAACTAACATATCAGAAATTATAATTGAATCAGAGTGGTCACAGCTCTGATTATTGCTGGTACATATGGACAACTTCATACCAGATTAAACCAGCTCCATGTAAGAGGTTCTATTTATCCTTAAAAATAATCTTCTTCAGGTAAAGTCAATCTCAAAGAGTTTATTCAGGAATCAAAAATGCAAACAGGAACAAAGCAAATCAAATTTGATACATCAGTGATCAGTTGATGGTGTTCTGAGCTGGCATCAGGGTAAATGTTATTTTCTAAGCCAGCTGAGCTTTCATGGCGATGTTAGCTCTTTTCTCAGCTGGCATGGCACAGAGATGTTAGTTTCTGAGCTGGCATCAGTGTAGATGTTATTAAGCTGAGCCAAGAAATTATTTTGTACAGCACAGATATATAGCTAACTTATGTAATTTCCTTGATCAAATTTGGTCTTATTTCCCTAGCATGATGCATGGTGTGAGACAAAGCACACTGAAAGTTAATATTTGCGTTTCTTCTTCACTTTACCAATGTCAGCAAAAACACAGTTTCAATGATTTCTCGCTTCCTTCATCATTTAAATGGGAAGCATAAGTAACAAGTTGTACAATGAAAAGGAGCAAAGTCTGATGAAACAATAAGAGCTTATACCATTTAACTGGAACAATGTGTACCCTGCCCCACACAAGGTGTGTGGTTATCAGAAAATCCTACTTGTTCCAATTGTATATTATGTTATTATGCGTTCCATAACACTTACCTAAATTTATAACATGTCACTTTTAACAAAAGTGAGTTAAACCAGTTTTAATTGGTTTGATTATGGTTTGTACATAGGCTCAAAACAGCTTATTAAGCAGAAACAATGGTTTTATCATCCCTCCAAGGTCACAGCTGCACTCTGAATTATGTAAAGCCAGCCTCTCCCCACAAGTCCAGAACAATACATAGGCAAGAGTTTCACAATCCTTACATCCAAAAACTAGGTTTTCTGAAAAACATGATTATTGTGCATTTGGTGTACCTGCTCAAAAACCAACAATGTATGACTTCACTGTGGAGCACACTGTATGTACCCTGTTCACATACTGCAAGATCAAGGCACTGTAACAACAGGATTGGATTACATTTGTTTTGAACACATCTTGATCAGGCTTTTATGTCAATAGGTTATTAGTGAATTATAGAATATGTTTGCACATATTTAACTGGATCTTACAATGAATCCCATTTGTATGTGGATCCCCCCAGGATCTGTTCCAGCTCCATACCTGGGTGCAGGGGTAGGATGTGGGGTCCTTGTGCTGCTGTTACTGCTGATAGGAGGAGTGCTGAAGTGTCTGCAATCCAAACGAGGTAGGGCACAGCATTCTTCACCACAATGGATACAAATGAAGTATGTTTAAATGATGGGGACTTCTTAATCTCACTGTGTCACTAGCTGTTTTCACCACCATTCAAACTAGGAAAATAATCTATTTGATACAATGCCATTCCAGACCCTGCTGTCCAAACTGAACCTGTCTACGCCACGGTGGTAAGTCCTATATGTTACACGTCTCTCAAACAATTTGCTTGCACATATACAGGTTGTTTCAGATTTCAATGGATACATTGCCATTATTTATTTATCATTCTATTGAAGCAAAATTTACTGCTGAAGACACGTCAATCCTGACCACAAACATTCTTCAAACCGGGCTGACTTGATACATGACATACGCTTTATCTGCTCATGTAAAGTTAAATAGACTCACAAAACACTGGATATACAGACTCTCTGATAATAATCCATGTATTTTTATTACTATTGTTTAGAATTTATAAAGTTCATTTAGACCTTAATGTAATGAGTTGAGTGATTTGAATTTGCTCCAGGAAAGGGTATTTTGACATCTTTGGGTTCCATTGACTAATGGCTACATTTGCCCTGTAAATAGGCTGTAGGTAAAAACTCTTAGTTGAGGAGTGTATGAATTGTGTTGGAACCTTACAGCAGGTATGGAGTAGAGAAACGTTGAGAGTGTCTAACGCCTCATTCACACAACCTAAATAATGCATGATAATCACATGCTTAAACACGACTGTGAACAAAGTGAATGATAATGACATGGTTTCAACACATTGCACATTGTTTAGGCATTGTTTTTAGTAATGTGGATAGGGTATAACAAGAAGATATTGTGCAGCTACTGGTATATATTTACAGATGGATAAAAATCCCTTTTCTTTTATTAGGTTATACTGTATCTCTTTTTGTTTGGACAGTTTGTTTAGTTCCGTTTAGCCATCCTGATCTCTCTCCAATCTGATAATTTATTGCAGAATAAGATGGAGCAGACTTCAAAACAACAGGACGACACACTCACCTACTCAGAAATAAACACTGCCCGTGTCACCAAGAAGAAACCCAGATCTGCACCTGATGAAAACACTGTAACATACGCAACAGTTAAGAGTAAAGTATAGTATGATAGCAATGGTAATCCAACGTAAATGCATAGCATAGGCCTGGAAAAAAGAAATGGAAACTGCAAAATAAAAGTACAAATACCAGTAACCTTTTAAAGGGGCTGAACACAAGAAGATACATCTTGAATCATTCCTGGTCTATCATTTTATATACAGTGTGTGTCAGGTTAGAAAACATAAATATGAAGTTTGGGGGTTCAACTTAGCAATTAATTATCAGGAAATTGTATTCTTTCCTTTCAAAATAACTTGATAAAAGCTTTGAGAATCGAATTTGTTGTGTTATGAATGGAATGTTATTTCTTGTTTTTCATGTGTTTCCTTATCATACTGTAAAACAATTAGATGTATTTCAATAACCAACA
This sequence comes from Acipenser ruthenus, assembly GCF_902713425.1. Taxonomy (NCBI): domain Eukaryota; kingdom Metazoa; phylum Chordata; class Actinopteri; order Acipenseriformes; family Acipenseridae; genus Acipenser; species Acipenser ruthenus. The sequence continues at coordinate 5,361,562 of NC_081240.1, read as the reverse complement.
GCTGGTTACACAGACCCCAGTTAGCAGTAGTGCTAGATTGCCTTACCTAAGGTATACAGGCAGTCCATGATTAGTGCTCATGTGGGTCTGTTGAATCAGCCACATCTCTGAGCTACAGCCACTTCATCATGACTCTGCATGTATTTTAACTTAATTGTTATAAAGTGTACACTATGCATTTGTGTGGTTGCGTTGTCTGTTATATATTATCTCAACTCACTGTTTTTTTTTTCATCAGGGCAACCACCACCGGACATGTTTTGTATTAATGGTCTTTTATCATTTCTGTTTTAAATACTGTGGTTTGCTTAAGCAAGGCTCTGTCATTCTTGTCACCTCGCTACGCATACTAAAATTAAACACTGCATATGCCTTGAACAATGAGGCTGTGAGTAGCATTGGCTTTCTCATTCTTCTGCCTAATGTCTATAAATAATTAATTTCTGTTTGTAACTTCATATGAGTCATTTCAATTTCACCTCAGCCATGCATTGCCTGCTTTGTGCTTTCAGAGTCAGGGGTGCTGAACCCAGCGTCTGGTTTCGTTGCTGTATGCTGAGCTGCATGCACAACATGTGCCGAACTGTTGTTATGTTGCTCATGTTATCCGCCTGTTCCTCAAACTGTCACTAAGTCCTGGTCATTGTCCCGCAGCTAAATTTAGTGACAAAGGATTGTTATAGACAAAATAATGGAACATTGTATTGTAGCCATGAGCCATACATTTGCATTTGTTCTCTTTATAACAGAAGTAAATAAGTAAAGACATTGAAAGGAAATTGTGTCTGAATGATTCTGATTCTGAAGTGTAGTTAAGTGTTCACGTTTAAATATAATTATACAGGTTCCAGTTCAATATGCTGTCCTTCTCCACTCTGCCCATGATTGCTTCAGAAGAACCCCAGCAACTCATCCAGCATGTTTCTGAAATCCATTCCAGGTTGCCCTTGTCCACAAACTGGTAAAGAGTCAGTTTAGGAACAGAGATGATAAGTATGTCAGAAGATGTGGTGGACATACTGTAGGGGACATCTTGAAAGCCTTGGAAGAAATTAGAGGGGGGTGAAAGACCTGAGGGAGGCACGGTGGCGTAGTGGTTAGCGCTGCTGCCTCACAGCGCCAGGGTCCTAGGTTCGAATCCGACCTATGGTACTGTCTGTGTGGAGTTTACATGATCACCCCGTGTTCGCGTGGGTTTTCTCCGGGTACTCCGGAATCCTTACCAAAGTCCAAAGACATGCTGTCTAGGTTGATTGTTCACTCTAAATTGCCCACTGTGTGAGTGAGTGTGTGTGTGTGTGTGTGTGTGTGTGGTGCCCTGCTATGGACTGGCGTCCTGTCTAGGGTGTAGTCTCTCCTTGCGCCCTGTGTATGCCGGGTTAGGCTCCGGCTCACCGTGACCCTGTAAAGGAAGTAAGCGGTTAATGATAATGGATGGATGGATGAAAGACATGAAGGCCTCTATTCACTAGATTGTGAAAGAGTGGTCAGCCCAACAGAAAGACAGGGACAATGTAATTCAGAATCAGAAAAGTGTGCCCCCTTCAGCCAGGAACAGGAATGTGATGAAATATGCTGGGAGTGTGGGTGTGTCCTGCTGTTTCCTTCAGTAGAGCTGCTGATCTGTCCTGCAAATGCGTTATGGGAAATTAGATGTATATAACAGAAAGATAGGCATGCTAATGTGTAATTGGTACTGGTCCCCATGTATTTATCCCCCATGTTTATCATAGCCTGTGAATTTGGTAACATTGTGCTAAGAATGGATGTGCTTGTTAAGTATGTCTTGGTGCTGGACATTATTATTATTATTATTATTATTTATATCTTAGCAGACGCCCTTATCCAGGGCGACTTACAATTGTTACAAGGTATCACATTATACATTACTTATATAAAGTGCTTTTTGATTATTGAGGGGTGTGTATTCTACCCTGGACTGTTTATTATTGAGGCTCCGGTTGAAGGAATGCTGGTTCCCTCCTAGATAGTCATCACTATTTACTGGCCTGGCTGGTCAGAAGACAGTGTTCTGGTTAGAGTAATCACTATTACTATTAAAATTAAAATATGATAAAGGGATTGATTTGGGAAAGTTTATAGTAAGAACTGCAGTGAGGAACATTGTAGAAACACCTCTAAAGAACATACCGAGCTATCTTGGTGGAAGGTGCAGTTCATCTACTGGTCAGGGTTTAACTAACTCTGAGATGGGAGCTGTAACAATGTTCTTACTCTCACCTCAGATAAATATAGAGAAGCTATTGTGCTGATATACCATCAACTTGAAGTTTAGCCAAGCCAGTTAAGATGTCACCCTTTGAGTGCCTGTCACAATGATGGCTGGTAGATGACATCACAGACCTGGAAGATATAGACACACAAGGCAGTACTGAGGTATGAAAAAGCACTGCATGCACATTTATTTAATAAATGAAAAGTTTAAACAAAAACACTTTATCAAAACAAAACGGCTCGTTGGCCAAACAAAACAGACAGATAATTATAATAGAAAAACAAGTTTATAAAATGGCTTGGATAAATTGAGTGCTGTGATTGGCTGAACAAGAACACATGACCGTGCAGTAATAATTGTATTACCGCATGGCTATGACATCATAGACCAACTTACTTACCTGATCTATAAATATTACTACACCATAATAGTAACACTTATCTAAACAGTGTTTCTGTATGTAAAAATGTCAAAATACAACTGAAACAGTATTTAAATCACTCAACAATCTGTTTTTCATCTCTGTCACTAAGAATTACAGAAAAATTGGCAAAAATACTCTGGTATTTATTTAGTTAGAGAACAAAAAAGAAAACTCTGAGGCAAGCAGTAGCAGTAACACTATTCAAAAGCCACCTGAAAAATCACCACGCAAGTCTTACTCAGCATGTAATATCTATCTATCTATCTATCTATCTATCTATCTATCTATCTATCTATATATATATATATACAGACGTGCTCAAATTTGTTGGTACCCCTCCACAAAAAACGAAGAATGCACAATTTTCTCTGAAATAACTTGAAACTGACAAAAGTAATTGGCATCCACCATTGTTTATTCCATATTTAATAGAAATCAGACTTTGCTTTTGATTTTTTATTCAACATAATATTGTAAATAATAAAACAAATGAAAATGGCATGGACAAAAATGATGGGACCACTAACCTAATATTTTGTTGCACAACCTTTAGAGGCAATCACTGCAATCAAACATTTTCTGTAGCTCTCAATGAGACTTCTGCACCTGTTAACAGGTAGTTTGGCCCACTCTTCCTGAGCAAACTGCTCCAGCTGTCTCAGGTTTGATGGGTGCCTTCTCTAGACTGCAAGTTTCAGCTCTTTCCATAGATGTTCGATAGGATTCAGATCAGGACTCATAGGAGGCCAGTTCAAAATAGTCCGATGTTTTGTTCTTATCCATTCTTGGGTGCTTTTAGCTGTGTGTTTTGGGTCATTATCCTGTTGGAGGACCCATGACCTGCAACTGAGACAGAGCTTTCTGACACTGGGCAGTACGTTTCGCTCCAGAATGCCTTGATAGTCTTGAGATTTCATTGTGCCCTGCACAGATTCAAGGCAACCTGTGTCAGGCGGAGCAAATTAGCCCCAAAACATTACCGAGCCTCCTCCATGTTTCACTGTAGGTATGGTGTTCTTTTCTTTGAAAGCTTCATTTTTTCGTCTGTGAACATAGAGCTGATGTGACTTGCCAAAAAGCTCCAGTTTTGACTCATCTGTCCAAAGGACATTCTCCCAGAAGGATTGTGGCTTGTCAATATGCATTTTAGCAAATTCCAGTCTGGCTTTTTTATGTTTTTCTTTCAAAAGTGGAGTCCTCCTGGGTCTTCTTCCATGGAGCCCACTTTCGCTCAAAAAGCGACGGATGGTGCGATCAGAAACTGACGTACCTTCACCTTGGAGTTCAGCTTGTATCTCTTTGGCAGTTATCCTTGGTTCTTTTTCTACCATTCGCACTATCCTTCTGTTCAATCTGGGGTCGATGTTCCTCTTGCAGCCGCGCCCAGGGAGGTTGGCTACAGTTCCATGGACCTTAAACTTCTTAATAATATTTGCAACTGTTGTCACAGGAACATCAAGCTGCTTGGAGATGGTCTTGTAGCCTTTACCTTTACCATGCTTGTCTATTATTTTCTTTCTGATCTCCTCAGACAACTCTCTCCTTTGCTTTCTCTGGTCCATGTTCAGTGTGGTGCACACAATGATACCAAACAGCACAGTGACTACTTTTCTCCATTTAAATAGGCTGAATGACTGATTACAAGATTGGAGACATGTGTGGTACTAATTAAAGAAACTAATCAGTTTGAAATATCACTATAATCCAATTATTTATTATCTTTTCTAAGGGGTACCAACAAATGTGTCCAGGCCATTTTAGAATATCTTTGTAGAATAAGCAATAATTAATCTCTTTTCACAGCTTCTTTGCTTTATTCTATGACATACCAAAGGCATGGAAGTATACATGATAAAATAGCTTTTAATTTCATCACTTTTCAGGAGGAATGAAGCATTATTTCAATGAGCTGTAAGGGTACCAACAAATTTGAGCACGTCTGTATATACATATATATATATATATATATATATATATATATATATATATATATATATATATAGTGCAGCGGCATCTACTTATTAAATATTGCCTTATAAAACAAAATTAAAATCTCTCCTGCTCTCTGCTGACACAACCGTTGGACTTTTAAAGAAGGTCGGGTTCAGGATAGAATTCTATTGTGCTTGCCGCGGACGGGAAGGACTGCGGCACTGCGCAAACTGACACGGAAGTCGTTTAGTCCACATATCATCTAATGCTGGTTTACAATATAGGGAAATTATGCCGGTTACCGGCATAATGGTGTGAAAACAGACTCAGAAATTATTGGGCAGCTTCTCTAGAAGACCACAAAGCCTCAAAGCTTGAGTAGAATCATTTCCTACAAAAAAACAAAAACACTCGGAAGCCCCTCCACTGAGTGCCAGTGCAGTGTTTGGCTGTTCCATGAATCCTCCCTCAGATGTGGGAAATCTGCTTTCAATTCACAAATGCCATTTTATTTAATCTCGAAAATGTTACTATAAATGGCAATATTCAATGTAATGTTTATGGTAAATAATAAAAAAGCACAAAATATATGTTACAATCAAAATCTTCAGGGACTATTTTTTCTCAGTGGAAGGATACATAATATATTTCTTATTTTTTCCTTAAAAAAGCTAGTTTGTGTAATTATTTTCAAAAAAGAAATGTAGCCATTTTATAAGCGAAATAACCCACTCCTGTCATGGGTTATTTCTTACATCATGCTGGTTCTGCACCAGCACGTAGAGCATTTGTTTCATTTTCGAATATTTACTTTTACCTCCTCGCTCCTGTTCTCTACTCCTCAACCATCTCTCCCTATGAGCCCGGAGTGGGTCCTTTATTCTGTGGCTGGAGCCTTAATTACCCATTAAACAATTACCTTATTAAGGCTCCAGCCACATTTCCATGAGATGTATAGGGATGGGGTTTTAATACAATACAAATACATAAAAGGGTGTGGGCACCTGTGGCTGAGTGGTTTGCAGGGCACAGGTGTAGGAGTGATGCGGTGCGCAGTGAAGAAACAGACAGTGATAATCAGAAAAGAGATTTAATTTTTAATCCAGTCTGGTGACCAAAACAATAATCCCAGGCAATACACAACAATGTGTATTGCACTGTTCTATAAAACGGGTTTGCAGTCCCAAACAATAAACACACAGTTAATACATCCACAGTATACAAACACGCTCACCAGTCCCCGCGGTGCAAATACAAATTATCGTGATACAGGTGCCGTGATGTCCAGGTTAGTGCTGGCCTCTGGCAACAGCTCCGGAATGTGTTAGCCATTTACTAATAATAACAAATAGCAACAATCAGAGACAAACAAACAAAACACTCAAGATACGATGCACACAATACTGGTCCTTCCGGGTCGTTCCTTAACCATTAACAAAGGAACAGATCACGTCGCTCCGTCCCCTATTTGAACCGTCACTCATGACCCCTTTGTAAACGATTGCAACACCTCCTCCAATCCGCGGCTGCCACATCATTTCCCTTCCAGGTCGATGAGTTAGTGCACCGGAGTTCCGTCCCCTTTCTAGACGACCGAATTCCTTTTAACCCAGGGAATGAATTGTCAGGCCATCCAGTTAAGGATACTCTGTTCCCTTTACTTAGAGCCCTCACAGGTCGGGAGGGAGATTTACCACCAAGAATCATTCTCTTTCTGTCACATCACCCCATCACAGTGGCTCTACAGGAGTCCACCAATGCCCTGTGGCATCACATTGTCCAGGGACAGCACCAGTCATACTGGTACAGAAGGATGGAAGCATACGATTATCTGTGGAGTACTATAGGCTGAATAAAGAGATGCAGTTAAAAAGAGGATTCATTTGTTTTTCAGTTTTTGCACTTGGAGATGTGCTGCTGGTTTCAACACCTATGTGTGTCTCTGACATGTTCACATAATAAGATACAATGATTTAATGCTTGATTACATTACAAATGAATAACATTTAGGGTGGAATTCACAAAGACATTTACTCTGAAGTGTCTTTCTCACCATTTGTCCTGAATGAATAAACACACACATTAACGGGTGCCTTTCTCTTTTCAGTACAAAATATGCAAATGATCATTTGGAATAAAAGCTCTGTGATTTTCTCCCCTTCTGTTTTTTTTTTTTAAATCACATAACACACGTTCCTATCTACACCTTTTAATATTTATTTTCTGTTGTAAACATGAAACTATGGAGAAACAAAGTGAAGACGACAATCACTTTGGCTAGTATCATCATATCATACTGATAAAGACATGTATTATTATTATTACTACTACTACTAATCTGTAACTGTACAGAAAACAATTGGTCATTTTATAAACAGCACAACTATTCCACACAGTAACAGTTCTTCTTGAACACTCACAGTAATCTTTTAGAAACACCATATGTCTTGCTCTACAACCATCTCACTGGTAGACTCCCCCTAGACTGAATTCGATGCTGGCTTTATAAGGCCAGTACCCCGCCCTAACAAGACACACCTGTGTCCTGTTACACAATTAACTTTGGCCATTTTGACTATGGCCTTCTGGGAAATGTAGCATTTTAGTCAGGAGCCATTTTACCCCACTACACACAGTACCCACTACAGACAGTTATTTATATATATATATATATATATATATATATATATATATATATATATATAAAGCTATACATTCAAAAACTCCAGCCCCTTTGTCAAATCTCAGATCCAGGTTTTCAAAGTGCTGCTTGATTCTTTGTTTTTAATACATGCTGTGTTCGACACCCTGTGCATTGGAATTTGAGAGCTCTGTTTAGCTTCTCTGATGGGATGCAACTCATCACATCACCAGACAAGTTGTTTCTAGGTGCAGGAAGCGTATGTCACACGTGGCCACCAACTGAAAAGAAAGTGCTGCAAACTTAATCAGGGACAATCAATAATTTATGTTTTTTTTTCTTCCTCATTTGATAACCTTGAAAAACCCAACCAGTAAAGTTACCAAACTGCAAATAAAAAAAACAGCGTTGGGTTGTTTCTTATCACACATTACATATTCTCTTCTTCTCATCATGGCACACTGTAACCACCAAATGACATGTAGTGTGTTGATGGCCTCTTAACATTTCTATTTTAAATCCTGTGGTTTGCTGAAGCAGTGTTTTAAGGACTCCCCTGTTGTTATGTCTGCTATGTTATCTCAAGCTTTCCAGCTGCCCTTTACACACTATCTTACAAACTATGTCTTGAGGTCATTGTGGCACAGCGAAAATCAGGGGATTAGGATTGATTTGTAAATTGTGAAACTGTATTAAAGGTTAATGTTTAAAAGTCCCTTATAAATGTTTTTAAATAAATAAAACTGTATTTCTATTCCTGTTGACATTTCTTGTAGTTTTCAAAGCTTTTGTTCCCTTTCAAGTCGAAGACAACCACCAACATTAAGTATGGGATATTCCCTGCCCTTGAGGTAGGTAATACTGAGCTCTCTATATCAGAGCTACCGAAGACCCCTTCCTGTGATGATGCACTCGGTCCCGCCTACCGAGGGTATAAAACCGTCACTCACCGGAAGATCTCCCTCTTTTTCCTTCTCAAGACGGTAAGGTAGGACCTCTGTGTCTAGAACTGAGCGTGTTGATAGGAAGAGCCCTCGAGTCCATTCGGGTCTGTTGTAGTTCCTAGCATTCGTGCTGAAAGCTGGCTTGCCGCTTTCCTGGAATCCACGACTCTTGAAAAAGAGTGGGCCGCTCTCTCTTTGCTGTCTGTTGTATGTGAGCGGCTGTCTGTGCAGCCACCCGCGAGTGAGTTGTCTTTTCCTATAGAGAGCTACACAAGAATCCTCCTCGGGGCTAGACCTGCCGCATCCCCGCTGTCGAGTGACCCAGCCGCGCTCCCTTCCTCGGGGCTAGGTACTACCGTATCCCTGTACGAGCGGAGTCAATGGCCGAACCTGACCGCTGCGGTGTGTCGGTTCATGTGCGTTCGGTGTGCTCTCTCTCTTTTTCTTTCTTCTTATAAACTGTAATTTTTGCTTGACAAAAACTTCACCCACCGCGGCTTCGGCCTCTGTCCTCCCCTGGTACACGCTTCGTGCTGACCAGGTGTGTGTTGACCACGCGGTCTGGGTACGCACTTTGCGTAGAGTCCTCTCTGGTGCTGCGGCACTGCGGCGCACGCATAGCCTGATTCTCTTGGCACAGGCTGCGTATTACCCGACGCCAGCGTAGGAGCTTAACGCACACGGTACTTGGTCCCAGTACACAGTGTACGCAGAACAATATTCACAGCGCATACAACTCGCAGGTGTTCGTTGCTCCTTTCCAAAAGTTACGCACAGAGCGCAGAGTACGCAGCTATGCTCCCGCTGCGCAAGGCGTCTGGAACATTCGAGGACGAGCAGTGCTGTGCACGTTGCTTGCATTGCGTAGGCACTGAGCTGCTAGCGCATACCTCGTGGTGCTGCACGGTATAGTGCAGGCCTAGTCTGTTGTGCATCAGTCCCCAGAAAAAAAAGGGGGAACTATGCTAAATATAAACAGACCCACGCTGGGGTTCCATGCCTGTACGGCTTGTAATGCCAGTATCCCACAAGAGGATAACCATACCCTCTGTGTGTGGTGCTTGGGTGTCCTGCATGCCACCATGGATGCTCTAGAGGGATGTGGCTTGCAGCGTCCGTGAGGCTTTTCAGCCTAGAGTGAAAGAGGCTCGTCTGGAAAGAGCCAGAAAGGAGAGCTCCGCGTCCTATGCGGCGGGGTCGTCGGCGGCCTTTGGGTTCCCCGACGACGCGCCCCTGGACTACCTGCCTGACATCCCGAGTGCGCAGCGTAACCGCTCCCCGTCTCCAGCCGCAAAGCGGGTAAAACGCTCCAGGCAGGCAAGGGATTTTATGGACCTGAAGGCCAAGATGGCCCAGATCCTGGAGCTATTGTCTAAACAGGCCACAGCATCGGCCCCTGCCCAGGCTCCACTGCAGCCCCAAGCACTATATCCCCCCTCCCCGCAGGGTGCGCAAGGAGGGTGGGAAGGCTCGCCCCAACTGGCACAGGAGGACACGCTGTCCATAGCCGCCTGCGGTGAGGCAGCTTCATTCTCCTCTGATATGCAGGTGGGGGACACCCTTACAGAGGAGGAACCCGGCTCTGAGTGTGTGTCGGAAGCCAATTCCACCCCGTTGCCTAGCTCGGTCTCGGCTCTTATAGAACATGCTGCAGCGCTCCTGCAGGTTCCCTGGACACCGGCGGCACATCCGTGCCACTCCGTGTTCCGGACGCAGGTGCTGGCTCCCCGCCCGCAGTGTTTCCCAGCCTTCCCAGACTTTGTGGAGGAAGTGCGCTCCTCCTGGGATAGACCGGCTTCGGCCCCTAGTATCTCCAAGAAGGCCACACCGCTCTCCTCCTTGGAGGGCGCGGATAAGCTTGGCCTGGCGGGGTTTCCGCCAGTAGACTCAACTATTGCAGCCCTGGTTAGGGCCCCGCCGGTGGGGGGGCTCGCTAGAGACCCAATGTGTCCTAACCCTCAGTGCAGGGTGACAGAGATGCATTTAAAGCGAGCGTACGCAGCAGAGGCGCAGGCAACCTGCTTGGCTAACACAGCGAGTGTGCTGACTGCGTATCTGGATGGAGTGTTGCACGAGGCCCCGCTCCCGGAGCCGGTGGCTTCGGAGCTGCGTCTCGTGTCGGATACACAGCTGCAGATCTCAGGCCTGCAGGGGCAAGCCCTGGGCCGAAACCTGGCGGGCTTAGTTTTGGCGTGTAGACAGCTGTGGCTGTCACAGGCCAGGGTCCCTGACGCAGATAAAGCTGCGCTGCTGGATGCGCCCATATCCCTGGGACATACGTTTGGGCCAGCTGTGGAAGAGATTCTACAGAAATCTCTACGAGACCGGGAGGCTTCCCGTCAGGTGGCTGCACTGCTCCCTCCCCGCGCTCCGGCGTGGAACAGGTTGAGCCGTTGGCGGGCTCCCAAGACTCAAACTGTCACCAGAACGGTTCCAGTCCCCACAGCCCCACGGTGTGACCTAAGGCATCGCCTTCAGAGTAACAGAGCCCAACCAGCAGGTAATGGAAACGCAGGCCGTGGTCGATCCACGTACCAGCGTCTCAGGGGTCGCCCTCAGGGCCAGCACGTTAAGCGCTCACCCCAAACTGCTCAGCCTCAGCCCCAGCAGCCCCAGTAGGGCCCCTGAAGGCTGGCGGCCTCAGACCCCCTTTCGGCACAACAGCTGCAATACTGGCGCGCTTGTACCACGGATACCTGGGTGCTCGCCACCGTGCAAACCGGCTATGCGCTTCAGTTTCACTCGGGACCTCCTCCCTTTCGGGGTGTTATAAACACCTCGCAAGCACCTCGCTGCGCAAGCAGGCCATTTGTCGAGTAGACCCCGTCTCCCAGGAGGAGGGGTACTACTCGAGATACTTTCTGCTACCAAAAAGAGATGGAGGGGTTCGCCCCATCTTAGATCTGAGGCTCTTGAATGGGTTTCTGAAAGAAAGGAGGTTCTGAATGCTGACACACCGTCACATCCTCCAGTCTGTCCAGCCTGGCGACTGGTTCACAACTGTGGACTTGCGGGGCGCATACTTTCATATCCCCATTCGTCCACAGCACAAGAGATACCTGCGGTTTTCCTTTCAAGGAAGCACGTATGAGTTTGCTGTGCTGCCGTTCGGGCTCTCCCTAGCTCCGCGTACGTTTTCAAAGTGCGTAGAGACTGTGCTGGCTCCCCTGCGGCTGCAAGGGATCAGGGTTTTAAACTATCTCGACGACTGCTTGATTTGTTCCCAGTCTCGAGAGGGAGCTCTAGCCCACATGGCAATTGTGATGGAGCATGTGGTCAGGCTGGGCTTAGCCTTGAACGATGCAAAGAGTCGGCTCGCACCAGTGCAATGCACCACGTATTTGGGGCTCCGGCTGGACTCCAATGCAATGCGCGTATACCCGTCGGACGACAGGATAGCAGCTATTCAAGATTGCCTCTCGCTGTTTCGACAGGGATCGAAGGTAAACCTCAGGTTGTGCCAGAAACTACTGGGTCTGATGGCAGCAGCCACATTAGCGATCCAGATGGGTCTGCTTCGCATGCGCCCGCTGCAAGCGTGGCTCAATGTGTTTCACCTCAATGCCAAATGCGACAAAAAGGTTGACTGTGTCTCGCACATGCTCAGCGGCCCTACGCTGGTGGAGGGTTCCCTCTCACCTGCGCAAAGGGGTGCAAATGGGAGTAATATTGAATCGCCAAGTGGTGACAACAGATGCCTCCTGCCAGGGCTGGGGAGCAGTCTGGCAGGGCAGGGGAGTCATCGGATCTTGGCCGGACCGCTGGGCACCCCTGCACATGAACATGCTGGAGTTGCGGGCGGTGTTCCTGGCTCTCCAGCACTTCCTTCCAGTACTGAGCGGTGCACATGTGCTGATCCGAACGGACAGCACAACAGTAGTGGCGTATATCAACCACCAGGGAGGCCTTCAATCTCTGGGGTTACATCGCATAGCCTTCAGGCTATTAGTATGGGCCCTAGCCAACCTGCTGTCCCTGCGGGCGACGCACATTCCGGGAGTGGTGAACTTGGCAGCGGATCTCCTCTCCAGGAGAGGTCCGCATCCGTCAGAGTGGCGTCTCCACCCCCAGACGGTGGAGCGCATTTGGGAACGGTTCGGGAAGGCACAGGTCGATCTGTTTGCTTCGGCGGAGACGACACATTGCCCCCTATGGTACACCCTCCATCACTCAGGCGGTCCACTAGGCGTAGATGCCCTAGCACACGTTTGGTCCAAAGCGTTTTTGTACGCTTTTCCTCCTATACCGTTGCTACCGACTTTCCTGGAGAAAGTCCAGTCGGAGAAAGCATCAGTTCTTCTAGTGGCCCCCAGGTGGCCCAGGAGGATATGGTTTGCGACCATGTGCCAGCTGCTGGACGGCCAGCCTTGGGAGTTCCCCTTCGCCTGGATTTCCTCACTCAGACACAGGGCTCCCTTTGGCACCTGGATCCGGGCAGGTTCCAGTTGTGGGCCTGGCCCCTGAAATGGACCGCTGGCTAGCCCTGGGGCTGTCGTACGCGGTTGTGAGCACTATGCAGAATGCTAGGGCAGACTCCACTAAGTCAGTTTATACCTACAAGTGGAAGTGTTTTCAAACCTGGTGTCTGGCTAGGAGCCATGACCCCATTACTTGCCCGATGCCAGTTATATTGCAGTTCCTGCAGGAACTGTTTGACGCTGGAAGGTCCCCTTCCACGCTGAAAGTGTATCTGGCAGCTATATCTGCTTGTCATACCCCCGTAGATTCTAGGTCTCCGGGTGCGCATTTTTTTGCTACGCACTTTCTTAAAGGCGCACAGAGATTACATCCGAGGAGGAGGACTGTTCTTCCTGAGTGGAGCCTTAACATTGTACTGCAGGCTCTTACAAAGGCCCCGTTTGAGCCTTTAGAATCCATAGAACTGAAGTATCTGTCTATGAAGACAGCCTTCCTTTTGGCTATCACCTCTGCTGAGCGGATCAGTGAGCTGCAGGTGCTGTCTATGCACAGCTCCTGCATGCGTGTGTGGGAGGATGGAAGCAGGCTGCGCACCAACCCCGCTCTCCTCCCCAAGGTGATTACAGCTTTTCATGTTACCCAATCTGTGGAACTGGAGTCTTTTCACCCGCCTCCGTTTACTTCACAGGAGGATGAGAAACTAAATTTCCTCTGCCCTGTGCGGGCATTGAGGTTTTATGTACTTAAGACGAAAGCTTTGCGTAAATCGGATCAGCTTTTTGTTTGTTATGGTATACAGACCTTGGGACAGCCCCTCTCTAAGCAGCGTCTGTCACACTGGATTGCAGACACGGTGTCGACTGCATATGATGGTGCTGGGTTACCCCCACCTGGTAGAGTAGCTGCGCATTCTACTAGAGGTTTGGCTACATCGTGGGCCCTTTTTAAGGGCGCTTCGATGTCTGAGATTTGTGCTGCGGCTAGCCGGGCTACGCCGCATACTTTCACCAGATTCTACCGCGTTAATGTGGTAGATCCTGCTGTGCCATCTGTGGGCACAAGGGTCCTTGAGGGTGTAAGTTCACACCGCTAACCTGTAGGTTAGACAGCGCTTGTGCGTCCCTCATAGAAGAACATAAGAACATAAGAAAGTTTACAAACGAGAGGAGGCCATTCAGCCCATCTTGCTCGTTTGGTTGTTAGTAGCTTATTGATCCCAGAATCTCATCAAGCAGCTTCTTGAAGGATCCCAGGGTGTCAGCTTCAACAACATTACTGGGGAGTTGGTTCCAGACCCTCACAATTCTCTGTGTAAAAAAGTGCCTCCTATGCTGCCGTTCCTTCTACCTCGTGACGGCTCTGGTATACATTATCCCATACTTAATGTTGGTGGTCGTCTTCGACTTGAAAGGGAACGTTAGGTTACTTACCGTAACCCTGGTTCCCTGAAAGAGAAGATGACCACCAACCATGAGGTCGCTCCGGTCGCCCTCACAGGTTCGGCTGAAAAAGAGGGAGATCTTCCGGTGAGTGACGGTTTTATACCCTTGGTAGGCGGGACTGAGTGCGTCATCACAGGAAGGGGCCTTCGGCAGCTCTGATATAGAGAGCTAAGTATTACCTACCTCAAGGGCAGGGAATATCCCATACTTAATGTTGGTGGTCGTATTCTCTTTCAGGGAACCAGGGTTACGTTTCAATGATTTGTAATAAGGGAAGATGAATATCCACGGTTTACCCTTTCACTGATGTTATGCAATTTCTTTACTTTGACTTAAGTTTGTGGAGGAATCACATTTTTCCCACAAGCTCATTAATAACTGTTGACTGGCTGCCACAGTGTTAGTACTGGAGCTCAGCCTGCATGCTGACTGTTGATTTATTACACAGTGTTAGTGCTGGAGCTCAGCCTGCATGCTGACTGTTGATTTATTACACAGTGCTGCACTTGTATGAAAAGCCTCTATCCTGTTTTCCTGGATACGTCAAATGGTTGTGTCTTGTGCTCATCGAAGAAAAGGACCTTGGTTAAAATAAGGCACATGAAGATCTATTGAATTGACATAATCAGCTGTGGATCTAAATGACACCACCATTTAAAATATGAATCTTACTCATTAAAATATTTCTACACACATAATAAGAACTAAAGACACTAACATGCACTGTTGGCCTTTATTCATTTTTTGAAAGTGGTGGTATTTAAATCCACTGCTGTTCCGATCAGTTGAATATTCTCCATGGTCTCTGTGGCAAAGTGGCTTACAGTGTACAGGTGCAGGAGTGATGCGGTGATTGAATGAAAAAGCAGACAACAGCAATCCCAGTACAAGTGTTTTTTATTTATAATCCAGGTCTGACGATCGTAAATAATATTTCCCAGGCAATACTCAGCAATGGGTATTGCACTGTTCTAAACAACGGAATTGCAGTTCCAAACAATGAACACAGTCAATAGTATACACATAGTACACACACACGGTCACCAGTCCTGGGTGAGTGCTGTAGTGCTCGTGGTGCTAAATACAATTTATCGTGGTAACATGTGAAGTGCTGTCCGGGTTGGTGCTGGCCTCTGGCGACAGCTCTGGACGTGTTTAGCCGTCTTCTAAATAACAAGTAACAATTAGAGACAAAACAAAACAAACACTCATGATACAATTTCACAAAATACAAGTCCTTCCGAGTTGTTTTCTTTAACCAAAATGAAGGAACAGATTACGTCGCACCATCCCCTATTTGTACCGTCACACATGACCCCTTGCTAAATGATTGCAGCCGCTCCTCCAATCCACAGCTGCCACATAATTTCCCTTAAAGGTTGATGAGTTAGTGCACCAAAGCTCCGACCCCTTTCTAGATGACCAACTTCCTTTTAACCCTGGGAATGAAGTGTCAGGCCAAACAGGGTACTCTGTTCTTGTTACTTAGCGCCCTCACAGGTCGGGAGGGAGATTTACCACCAAAGATCATTCTATTTCCATCACAGTCTCTTAATGTCGTTCTGCAGTTAAGTCGATACTTACTGTAAACCAACATTCTTAATCCCTCTATCCAGTACAGTGAAGTTGGTTTAATTTATGTCTCTTTAATAGCCAAGAACCTATACTGTTGTTCCTCCCATAAACCACTGTGTATTCAGCTCTTCTGAGAAACCTAATACTGTTCACCATCTCACTCAAACACTTTGCTCTTCTAGACACAGACCCCAGCACACCTTGACTCAATCTATTAGCCACTTTGAACTATATTATTTAACAGCAGGGAACATTCAACCACTGAAGTGTCCTCCAGTATTCTGTGTACAAACTGAAACACCCCTTACATTTGTTTTGTGCTCACACTGTACAGCAGGGGTGGTCAACCCTGGTCCTGGAGGTCCACAATCCTGCAGGTTTTCTGGGTATCCTTAAATAATCAATGGCTAAAGACCTGGAAAAAATGTTAATGTTGACCAGTTCAGAAAATTATTGGTTGAGTTAAGTAATTAAGTTAAGAGTGATAACTAGAAGACCCTGTGGCTCTCCAGTACCAGGATTGGCCACTCTGCTGTAGAGCATACAGTTATACAGTATAGGAATTACAAAAAGGATCCAACACCATGTCAAATCTTGGTAATGCTTTACATTAAATGTCTCTGATTATTCTGTATTTACATTGTAGTTACTTAGTAAATACATGTGTACTTACACATCACAGGTGTGGCCATTCTCCACTTAGGTAATTGAGTGCTAATTGGGGAGTGGCCACCTTTATAAAGGGCAGCAGAAATCATTTGTTTGGGAGAAGGTGTTAGGTGAGTGTATATACTGTGTGTAGACTGACACTACACAGCCATCGAGAAGAATGAGGAAGCAGAGATTCTCTGATGCTCAATGAGAATTGTTGATGAATTTTTAAAAAACAGCGCTGCGCTGTCTTGTACACCTTGGCAAAGCCCCAGCAGCACCCATGTCTGGTCAGAAATAGCCATACACATATGATGTTGGGTTGATGCAAAGATTCACCCATAAAGAAGATGGCATAAACTCAGCAGGGACCGTGTGGGAGCAGAAAGTTGAAGATAAAAAAGTGCAGAGGCAGAGTCTCTCAGGTTAAGATCATTTGCAGTTTGACTGAAGATGTAGAAATTGTGTTATAAGTCATGTCTTGTAACAAGACTCATATCAAGTTATTATAAAACATAAAGATGTTTCAAACTAAATAGTGACAACATAATTAATGATAAACTGTTGTTTAAAGCTGTGAAATTAAGCTCTGGTGTGTTTATCTCTTACCCCCCAAAAAACGAAGGAATTATCAACAGTTATTTACAGGCTACTGTACACTATTCCTTATAATTTGAAATTTGAATTATTAGTATCTGTTCATGAATTCTTTAAAATAAGCGCTGTCTTTCAGCTGATGCAGATGAATGATACATTGAGGTTATAAAGAAAATACAACTACCTGGTCTTTAGATGATGACAATGAGAGGCTTTGATGGTCCAATACCATTTGTGTATTGCTCTTGATCTTTGGTTACTTTAATAGTCAACTTTTGCATGTGTAACGGAAACACTTGTTCAGTGAGGGAGGGTGCTGTTGTATGTGCATTACTGTATTGATCTAATCATTTTCACTGTCATATTTAGTTGTGTTTCAAATAGAGGAACTTCATACTAGTAGGTTCAGAAATTAATTGGACAGCTTCCCAATATGCCTTGGGGTATTCATTCAATCATGATGTGTAAGTATTATTTATTTGATAACTTTCTTATGTGTGTACATTTGAAATGTTACTTTTCTTATTTGTAAAATCATGAATTTGTTTTTCAGTTTTTGCACTTGGAGACGTGCTGCTGGTTTCGACAGGTATGTGTGTCTCTGACACGTTCACATAATAAGATACAATTATTTAAATATTGATTGCATTATGAATGAGTAACATTCAGGGTGAAATTCACAAGGCCGTTTACTCTGAAGAATCTTTAGAACCATTATTGCTGAAAGAATAAACACACACAATGAAGTTACTCAACCTGAAATAAACAACTCAGGCATTGGATTCTCAGATATTCTTATGATGTTTATTTCTAGTTTACATTACTGTTACTATTCCAAAATGCTTGAGCTATGGCCAGTTTCAAATGATTACATGCCATAAACACATGTTTTTAAAATTAATGACATCTAGTAGCATTTGCGAAGACGACTTTTTCATGCATTATCAAACTGATAAAATTAAACATTTCTCCTGGTTATATTTTACTGATAATTTTTATGAAACAGAATAATATATATATATATATATATATATATATATATATATATATATATATATATATATATATATATATATATATATTGTTATTGGAGTAAATGTTCCAGATCACATGAACACAGAAAAGTTGTGTTTTCAGAA
This sequence comes from Acipenser ruthenus, assembly GCF_902713425.1. Classification (NCBI taxonomy): domain Eukaryota; kingdom Metazoa; phylum Chordata; class Actinopteri; order Acipenseriformes; family Acipenseridae; genus Acipenser; species Acipenser ruthenus. The sequence continues at coordinate 5,343,562 of NC_081240.1, read as the reverse complement.
AACAAATGGTCTTATTTAATTTCCTAAAAAAGTCATGTTTTAAACATATTTATATACACGGAACGTCAAATGTCTATAAAAAAGTTTATTCTCACTTCAATAAGTGTCTATATGTTCTATATTTGCTTAACAGATTGTTTTCTCTCTTATCTGGCATTTTTTCATTTTTAAATACATTTTTACAGAGCCACTTCGCACAGCAATAATTAAAATTGGCAAAACATCTGTAGTGGAAGGGGAGAAGGTTGAATTCAAATGTATAATATCAGCTGTGCATGGAGAACAACCAGAGAACAAGGAGAGGAATTGGTTCCATTTATATAAAAACAGAGAGAAGATCAGCTCACTGCCAGAGCCCGGAGGAATGGCAGCTGTCACATTTATAAAACAAGACATCAGAAAGAATGATGCTGGAAACTATACCTGCATGTATGGAAAAAAGAATCCAGGAGATGTGAAACACATCAGTCATGGTTCTTCAGTTTACCTCAATGTACAAGGTAAAAACATGACCAAACACCTGAATTTGTGTGTGTGTTTTTTTTTTGTTGTTTTTTTTTTGCATGTGTGAGGAAATTAACTGATTTCATATGAAAAATAACAAAATCACATTTTAAATTGCTTGGTTTGTTCTTAAATAGGTGGATTAGGAAAAATGCATTTTGGTAACAACTACTTTTAGAGCCTAAATCATTCAAAAAATGTTATTTTACAAACTTGAAGCATATATAAATAATAGAGTGATCTTTCAGTCAATTGATTATTCTTGAAATGAATCTTGAAATTGTATTTGAAATATTTCAGCTAAATTTCCCATACACTGGACTCCCATTAATCCAAACCATGCTATGATAATTAAATGCTTGCTGATATCGGCTGAAGAAAGTTCAATCTCATAATTATGTGAGAATGTATACAATAGCTGTCTCTGAATGTTTTATTCAAATGGTTATTACTGATTTATCATCAACTATAACTTAAAAAAATATCAAACATGAGACTAGAGAAGGTGTTTTTAATATGGTACAAATTACGATCAAATCACTAATCTGAACAGGGTTTGGATTAGTAAGAGTCGACTGTCTGTGCTTGTATATTTTATCTGCACTCTGAAGGCACATTTTCAACACTTTATACTGTATTTTCAGAGTCCACCTATCAGCTCACACTTCAGCTAGATAAACAGAGCGCAGTTGAAGGAATGGATGTATCATTTCAATGTATAATACCAGTTGAATTCAGAGATGCAACAGGAAAAGAGGATGTTTTCCATCTATATAAAGATGGAAGCCTTGTCGATTCACAACCCGATCCCAAAGGCATACCAGCTGTGAAGTTTTCCATTAAAAAAATTAAGAGGAGTGATACTGGTAACTACACCTGTGTGTATGGAAAAGAGAAGCTTGTGAATTCAGCAAACAGCAAACGCAGTCGCCCAGTCTACCTTCATGTGACAGGTAAGGACTGAGCTCAATACTTTGTGTCACAGTGGGGTCGATTCAATTGACAGAGGCACATACAGCTATTGCCAAAAGTTTTGCATCATCCAGAAATATAGAATTTAGACATCATTAAAAAAAACAACTATATAAACATAATTTAGATCTTGCATTTAACATCATGTCACACAAAACTACAAAATAATATATACTGCAAGCCATAATAGTAGTACAGTATTTCATGTTAAATTGCGAAATGTTAAATCTTAAAATTGTTGTCAGTTTTTCAATAAGTATATGCCAAACTACAAAACGGTCTGTAGTTCAATGTGTTGACATAACATTATTTAGCAGGTTTAATTCGACTTTATGAAGCAAAATTAGTTAATTCTATAGGGTGATGCAAACTTTTGGCCATTGCTGTAAAGCCACCCTTTTAGTCATCAGATGAGGGGTCTCAGTGAAAACCAACATCTGTAAAGGTGTTTGTGAGTCTTCTGTATAGTATAGTTAGTAAAGTGAAACTAACAAAAAATGTCCCGGGTGGGGCTCTGCTAAAATTGTAAAAATTAAAATTAAAAATACTTTTGGTACATATGGTATAGAAAAATAAATATAATAATAAAAAAATACTTACTGTTTGCTATATAGCAAAGCAAAATAGCACAGCCGTGTCTTTAAAAAAAACATAATTATTATTATTTATTTCTTAGCAGACTCCCTTATCCAGGGCGACTTACAATTGTTACAAGATATCACATTATTTTTACATACAATTACCCATTTATACAGTTGGGTTTCTTCTGGAGCAATCTAGGTAAAGTACCTTGCGCAAGGGTACAGCAGCAGTGTCCCCCACCTGGGATTGAACCCACGACCCTCCGGTCAAGAGTCCAGAGCCCTAACCACTACTCCACATTGCTGCCCTGTAATGAGCCTTCTCATATTACTCATTACTGTAATTTACAAATAGTTTTTTTATTATTTCAATGTGTGCTGTACAGCACTGCAAAGACCATCATTAAATACTCTATGATATATTCTAAAGCTGGTATGGGGATGGAGGATAGAACTAAATGACATGTTAACTATTGTGTCTCTCAAGAAGTTTCAATTAGACACAAAACTGCTTTGAAGTGTGGCAAAGATCAATTACCATGCAGTTCATGAATCTGAAGAGATCAGGTCTAATAATTGGTTGGTCTGAATTATTTAGAAGAGAAACTGCCACCTCAGCTTTAGTTTCTGTTTATATTCCCACAGATTATATGACAACTCCATCCCAACAGAAACTGACAGGCAAGTCTGTGTTTGTTTTGTTTTCAATTCAGTTTTCTGATTTAAACAAACGTTTTTGGCAACATATTTCACAATTAAAATGTTTGACTTGGAGTTAACCATCATTGCATACAGTAGGGGTAGCTTCTTCAAATGAAACCATTCTGACAGGACTCACCATGAAGTACAGTACGCTAATATTAACCCCAATAGAGCTGACCTATAATCTGAACCACACTCTTAGAATGAAATACAAATATAAAAACAAAACAAAGACTGGGCTGGCATTATTAGTATTGAACAAGTTATGATGCAAACAGAGGAAATAACTCATCTGAACATATGGACAATTTTATGTCAGACCTCCAAATGTCCTCCAAAGGCTGGGGAATGAGCTTTGTTTACTCGTAGAGGAGAAACTGATGGAAAAAGAGTGTGTGATTGTGCTTGTGACTGAACATACATAGAGCTCAATAAGTGGAATGAGGTCTGCACAAGATCAGGTTTATACATTATAGGGGCAGTAGTTAGATCTCCCACTATTAACATTAAATTATTGAACAGCTGGTCACCTTTTTAGCCTAATGATGATACTTTTCTACACGTTGTTGCTTATGTTCCCACAGGAGATATGACAACTCCAACCACATCTAACAAGACCCAACAGACAAATGAGACAGGCAAGTGTGAATAACTTAGTTTTTTTTACAAGTTTCCTTGAACTTAATAAAACCACATATTTTAAAGTAGTCCAAGTTTTAGAAAGCAAAGTACGTTCTTAAGTTGTTAATAATAAAGGTACTGATTGATTTATATACTGTATCAGCAATTATAATTGAATCAGAGGGGTCACAGCTCTGATTATTGCTGGTACACATAGACAACTTCATACCAGATTAAACCAGCTCCATGTAAGAGGTTTGATTTATAATTAAAAATAATGAATCTTCTTCAGGTAAAGTCAATCAAAAAGAGTTTATTCAGGAATCAGAAATGCAAACAGGAACAAAGCAAATCAAATTTGATACATCAGTGATCTGACACACAGGACTCAGTTGATGGTGTTCTGAGCTGGCATCAGGGTAGATGTTATTTTCTGAGCCAAGCTGAGTTTTCATGGCGATGTTGGCTCTTTTCTGAGCTGGCATGGCACAGAGATGTAAATTTCTGAGCTGGCAACAGTGTAGATGTTATTGAGCTGAGCCAAGAAATTACTTCGTACAGCACAGATATATAGCTAACTTATGTAATTTCCTTGATCAAATTTGGTCTCATTTCCCTAGCATGATGCATGGTGTGAGACAAAGCACATTCAAAATTAACATTTGCGTTTCTTCTTCACTTTATCAATGTCAGCAGAAACCCAGATAACAAGAAGTTACATTTAAGAACAATGATATGAGTTTTGCTCAATTCTCACAGGCAGCATAGTGCTATACCCATGCATCACAAGGTCGAAAAACAAGGCTGGTGATTGCAAACGGCTGATGTGCACCAGCTATGTACAGCTTAAATTTTATTATTATTATTATTATTTATTTCTTAGCAGACGCCCTTATCCAGGGCGACTTACAATTGTTACAAGATATCACTTTATTTTTACATACAATTACATTATTTTTTACACATTATTTTTACATGCAATTACCCATTTATACAGTTGGGTGTTTTACTGGAGCAATCTAGGTAAAGTACCTTGCTCAAGGGTACAGCAGCAATGCCCCCCACTTAGGAATGAACCCACAACCCTCCGGTCAAGAGTCCAGAGCCCTAACCACTACTCCACACTGCTGCACACTACTCCACCCTGCGTTGATTCCAAGCTTACATTAAACACAGGAAAATCACACAATGTTTACAGGCAGTTTCAATGATTTCTCGCTTCCTTCATCATTTAAATGGGAAGCATAAGTAACGGGTTGTACAATGAAAAGGAACAAAGTCTGATGAAACAATAAGAGCTTATACCATTTAACTGGAACAATGTGTACTCTGCCCCACACAAGGTGCGTGGATATCAGAAAATCCTACATGTTCCAATTGTATAGTGTGTTATTATGTGTTCCATAACACTTACCTAAATTTATAACATGTCACTTTTAACAAAAGTGAGTTAAACCAGTTTTAATTGGTTTGATTATGGTTTGTACATAGGCTCAAAACAGCTTATTAAGCAGAAACAATGGTTTTATCATCCCTCCGAGGTCACAGCTGCACTCTGAGTTATGAAAAGCCAGCCTCTCCCCACAAGTCCAGGACAATACATAGGCAAGACTTTCACAATCCTTACATCCAAAAACTAGGCTTTCTGGAAAACATGATTATTGTGTGTTTGGTGTACCTGCTCAAAAACCAACAATGTATGACTTCACTGTGGAGCATACTGTATGTACCCTATTCACATACTGCAAGATCAAGGCACTGTAAAAACAGGATTGGATTACATTTGTTTTGAACACATCTTGTTCAGGCTTTTATGTCAATAGGTTATTAGTGAATTATGGAATCTGTTTGCACATATTTAACTGGATCTTACAATGAATCCCATTTGTATGTGGATCCCCCCAGGATCTGTTCCAGCTCTGTACCTGGGTGCAGGGGTAGGATGTGGGGTCCTTGTGCTGCTGGTACTGCTGATAGGAGGAGTGCTGAAGTGTCTGCAATCCAAACGAGGTAGGGCACAGCATTCTTCATCACAATGGATACAAATGAAGTATGTTTAAATGATGGGGACTTCTTCATCTCGCTGTGTCACTAGCTGTTTTCAGCACCATTCAAACTAGGAAACTAATCTATTTGATGTTAAAGCCTGATTCCTGGGTGAGTGTTTACTGCAGTCTTCCATTGTTCAGCCTTTGGTGCAAATATAATTATATAAATATATATATATATATATATATATATATATATATATATATATATATATATATATATATATATATATATATCTTGATGTTACTGATGGATAGTGTGTCACTAGTTGTTTTCAGCACCATTCAAACTAGGAAACTAATCTATTTGATACAATGCCACGGTGGTGAGTCCTATATGTTACATGTCTCTCAAAAAATGTGCTTGTACATATACAGGTTATTTCTGATTTAAATGGATACATTTCCATTATTTATCATTTTATTGAAGCAAAATTTACTGCTGAAGACACGTCAATCCTGATCACAAACATTCTTTAAACCGGGCTGACTTGATACATGACATAAGCTTTATCTGCTCATGCAAAGTTAAATACAGACACTCTGATAACAATCCAGGTATTTTTTATTACTGTTGTTTAGAATTATAAAGTTTATTTAGACCTTAATGTAATGAGTTGAGTGATTTGAATTTGTACCAGGAAAGGGTCATTTGACATCTTAGGTTTCCATTGAGTAATGGCTACATTTCCCCTGTAACTAGGCTGTAGGTAATAACCCTCAGTTGAGGAGTGTAGGAATTGTGTTGAAACCTTTCAGCAGGTATGGAGTAGAGGAACGTTGAGAGTGTCTAACACCTCATTTACACAACTGAAATAATGCATGATAATCACATGCTGATAACCTGACTGTCAACAAAGTGAATGATAATGACATGGTTTCAACACATTGCACATTGTTTAGGTATTGTTTTTAGTAATGTGGATAGGATATAACAAGAAGATATTGTGCAGCTACTGGTATATATTTACAGATAGATAAAAGGCCCTTTTCTTTTATTAGGTTGTACTGTATCTCTTTTTGTTTGGACAGTTTGTTTAGTACTTTTTAGCCATTCCGACTTCTCTCCAATCTGTTAATTTATTGCAGAATCAGCCCAAGCAGCCTTCAAAGCAACAGGAAGACACACTCACCTACTCAGAAAAAAATACTGCCAGTGTCACCAAGAAGAAACCCAGCTCTGCACCTGATGAAGACAATGTAACATACGCAGCAGTTAAAACTTCCAGATACTGAAAACCACTGGGAAAAATGAATGTTGTTTTGAAAAATACCTGAATATTCAATGCATTAAAATTATCTTTCCCTTTTCATCTACGTACTCTCTGCTTTCATTCCTACCAGAACGATCATACAGAGTCCGATCAGAGGGAGACACTTTAGTTATTGTCCCAGAACTGACAAACCATTTGAGATATAAATTATCTAGGAGACTGAGGTGGAATGTGTCAAACAATAGAAGACACATTGATAGCACTTCCATCAATGCTGGGAGGCAAACATTTCTAAAATGCATAGCATAGGCCTGGAAAAAAGAAATGGAAACTGCAAAATAAAAGTGCAAATACCAGTAACCTTTTAAAGGGGCTGAACACAAGAAGTTACATCTTGAATCATTCCTGGTCTATCATTTTATATACAGTGTGTGTCAGGTTAGAAAACATAAATATGAAGTTTGGTGGGTTCAACTTAGCAATTAATTATCAGCAAATTCTGCACAACTGCTAGTGTGCTTGAGAGAGTCCCAGGACTGAATGTTCAGCTTGTAAGTTGTTTTGTGGGTCTGTTAAATCAGCCACATCTCTGAGCTACAGCCACATCAGCATGGCTCTGTATGTATTTAACTTCATTGTTATAAAGTGTACAATATGTATTTGTGTGGCTTTGTTGTTTGTTATCTATGATCTCAACTCACTGCTTTTTTTTCATCAGGGCCACCACCACCGGACATGTTTTGTATTAATGGACTTTTATCATTTCTGTTTTAAATACTGTGGTTTGCTTAAGCGAGGTTCTCTGTCATTCTTGTCACAGCGCTACGCATGCTAAAATTAAACACTGCATATGCCTTGCACAAGAGGCTGTGAGTAGCATTGGCTTTCTCATTCTGTCTAATGTCTAAAAATAATTAATTTCTGTTTGTAACTTCATATTAGTCATTTCTAATTCACCTCAGCCATGCATTGCTTGCTTTGTGCTTTAAGTCAGGCGTGCTGAACCCAGCATCTGGTTTCGTTGCTATATGCTGAGCTGCATGCACAGCATGTACCTAACTGTTATGTTGCACATGTTATCTGCCTGTTCCTCAAACTGTCACTAAGTCCTGGTCATTGTCCCGCAGCTAAAATTAGTGACAAAGGATTGTTATAGATAAAATAATGCTAAATTGTATTGTATCCATGAGCCATACATTTGTATTTGTTCCCTTTATACAGAAGTAAATAATTAAAGACATTGGAAGGAATGTTTGTCTGATTGATTCTGATTCTGAAGTGTAGTTAAGTGTTTATTTTTCAATATCATTATACATGTTCCAGTTCAATATGCTGTCTACTGTTATACTGTTTGTTCGCCTCCACTATAAATGGCATCGAACACTTACAGTATTAACAGAAGATGTTATAGTATGTGCATACAGACGTGTGAAGGTGAGAGTGTACACTGTACATACAGTGTGGGGAGTCTCTGACAATATTAAAAAATAAGTTAGGCAAAATCCATTTCAATGATCTCGATCACATTAGGTATTCCATTCATGTCCGTGGCAATATCTTTTGAAAGCAAGCCCCATATTGCACTTTTTAACTATTAGACTAAATGTTTACAGAATACTGCTATTAGGACCACCCCGCACTCATTTAGGATCGGCGCAGCCTCATCAGTAGCAAAAGACAACGTTAATCATCACCTTATAAAAACTATGGGTCGCTGGTCATCAGCAGCAGTCCACTCCTCCATTCGTTCTCTTCCTGCAGACATCTCAGCGGCTCAATTGCTCAAATCAATTGCTAGCATGCCCGGAGTGGGGGCACCCTTTCTGCCAGGATCACCAGAGGTTTCCTCCTAACAGAGGGGGTTTTTCCTCTCCACTGAGCGGAGGGTTTCACATCGCCCGTTTTACTAACCATCTCTCTCTTTGTCCTCGTTTCTCCCTCTTTTCTGTTTTAGGCTGTGCATTGGCACGCGGCCTTTTGTTTGTCTTCACAGGTGCAGTTCTTGAAGGGAGGCGGTGGTCCATCCTTTTGGGGGGTTAGTGAGTCTCACTTCCCCAGCCTCGAGTCAGCCGCAGCTACGCATGCCTTTGTTCAAAAAGGGGCGTCCTCGCCGCAGCGAGTCAGAGGGGACCACCGGCCACACTGTTCTTTCGCAGCTCATGCGCTATTTTCTTGTCTCACCCAGAGACTCTATTGTTTCTCTCTCACTGTACCATTAAGAGCTGTAGTCACCTACAATCCTTAGATACTAAAGTCCAAATACTAACAAACTCTATCTTTCAGATACCCCTGCAGGCACACTCCAGCGCCTGGCCTTGGAGGACTTCACCTCTTTGAAGGCAGCTCCTGGAGACAGGGATTCTCTTTCCTTCCTTCTTTCCAGGTTATGAATCTTTCCGTCCTCTGAGGGCATGGCCCGGTCCACAAGGCAGCACCTCGAGGATTCTCCACAGAGTCAGAGGATTTTCCTATTTTTCAGGGGGGTCCCGGGGGTCCCATGGGGCCGACCTCTGCAGTACGAGGTTCTTGCTGTATAAAGTCTGGACCCCATCCTTTGCCCTGGCCCGCAGGCCACTAACAGCCCAAATCTTCCCTGGCCAATAGGCTACTAACAGTTCAAAACATGCACTCCTGGCCCGCAGGCCATCATCATTCCATCGAGGCTAAGCCTCTAAATACTAACCTACATTCTTCACACAGCCCTAGCTCCCGCCCGTGAAACTGACTGAGCGAGTGCTTTGCTGACTTTTGATTAATATTACAGCATAAATCAGAGGGAGATCAAGTTGAACAAAAAAATAGTTCATTTGCAGAGTTAAACATAAAAGTTCCTTTGTGACAGAAATACATTGATTCTTGGCAGTAAATCTCCCACCCGATCTGTGAGGGTGTTGTGTAAAGGGAACAGAGCCCTGGACTCAGATGGCCAGACAATTCATTCCAGGGTTCGAAGTCGGCCATCTTAGAAAGGGGCCGGAGCCACAATACTGCAAGTCATTGCCCCGAAATGGTCGCCGATGTGTCAATTGCAGATTGGAGGAAAAGCGATTGCACTCGCTATCAAAGGGGGTGTGACTGGTGGTATAAAAGGGGATGTGGCTTAGCAATCGGTTCCTTCGTTTGGTTGAAGCTTTTAACTCGGAAGGATCCGTATTGTACTGTATCGTGAGTGTTTTGTTTGTTTTGTCTAATTGTTACTTGTTGTTATTATTAGACGGCTAACACGTTCCGGAGTTGCTGCCAGAGGCCAGTACTTACCCGAAACATCATTGCACTGGAGCACAATAAATTGTATTTACAGCACAGGCACTCACTGAGAACTGATGACTGTGTTTGTGTTTTGTGTATGTGTTTTGAATACTGTGTATATTGTTTAGGACTGCCCCATGAATTAAATATACAGAGCAGTACACATCGTTGTGTATTGCCTGCATCTCATTATTATTTCTGTTGGTCAGTTTCAACCCCTGGATTATAAATAAACAATCATCACTTCATCAGAACTGTGTTGTTTGTGTTTGTTTGGAGCACTGCATCACCTCTACACCTGCGCACTGAAACTTATTTTGTCACATCCATTAACAATTACTTTCTCTGCTTTGACTGTCTCGCAGGATGCTGTGATTTGGGACAAGACCCCCGCCCTCCTCCTACGGAGCGCATTTATTTAGTCCTTAATGCTTCATTGAATTTAATGTTCTTGCTGATTCAGCACCAAAAAGCCTTTCATAATTCCCCACCACTTCTTCTGCTAATACATTTAGCTCCTGGTCTGTAAACTTCTGTCATCCTTGGTCACTATCATTGTAACAAACTCATGCATAATTCCATGAGATGTGACAACTTGCAAATTAATCATTTAGCTTGCTTTATTTGTACATATAATTAGCTTAGTGAATAAGTTACCACTGGTTCATTTTTGCATGTGGTGTGGCTTTCCCCCATGTGGTAATTCGAGTAATTTACCTGTCTTTAGTGAATTAGGCCCTTAACCACTTCAATACATTGATGTACTAGTACTGTGGAATGTACAATGAAAGTCGGGGAGGGTCAGGTGACATGTGTATCCAATTGCGTGTCATGTAGCGATTCCAATCTAGCTGTGGACGTTTAGAAGGCTGAGATATATTACAGGAAGCCATTCAAGTTTGACAAGTACAGTGCCGTGAAAAAGTATTTGCCCCCTGTCTGATTTTCTGCATTTTTGCACATTTTTGACATTGTATTTGGTCAGATTTTTTTGTGGGTTGTAGTAGTATATAGAGGGAGTCTGAGAGAAAAAATGACACCAAAGTTTGGTGCTTCTTTCATTTGTTTGGTGTGCAAGGTAATCAAACATGCAATCTTCAGGTGTGAAAAAGTTATTGCCCCCCTAGTTAACTCAACCCAATTAAAGGGATAATTAGGGTCAGCTGTTTGAGTACTTTGGTTAACAACCAGGCCTAATTTGGGCCAGCCCTGCTCAATATAAATCTGACTAACTTTGGCCCTTACCATCAGAGTGAAGTTTTCAGTACACAGGTTCTAGAGGCACATCATGCCACGAACAAAAGAAATTCCTGAAGACCTCCTGAAAAAAGTTGTTGATGCCTATCAGTCTGGAAAGGGTTACAAAGCCATTTCTACGGCTCTAGGTCTCCACTGAACCACAGTCAGAGCCATATTGTCCAAATGGAGAAAGTTTGGGACAGTAGTGAATCTTCCCAGGAGTGGCCGTCCAGCCAAAATCTCTCCAAGAGCAAGGCATAAAATCGTCCAGGAAGTCACAAAGAACCCTAGAACAACATCCAGGGATCTGCAGGCCTCTCTCGCCTCAGCTAAGGTCAGCGTTCATGACTCCACCATCAGAAAGACACTTAGCAAAAATAGGATTCATGTCAAAGTAGCAAGGCGGAAACCATTGCTCACTAAGAAGTTTGCCAAAAACCTGGATGATCCTCAAGAGTTCTGGAACAATGTTCTATGGACAGATGAGTCAAAAGTGGAACTTCTTGGCTGACATGGGCCCCATTATGTCTGGCAAAAACCAAACACTGCATTCCACAGTAAGAACCTCATACCAACGGTCAAGCATGGTGGTGGTAATGTCATGGTTTGGGGATGCTTTGCTGCATCAGGACCTGGACGCCTTGCCGTCATTGAAGGAACCATGAATTCTGTTCTGTAGCCGATAATTCTACAGGAGAATGTCAGGCCATCCTTCCGTGAGCTGAAGCTGAAGCGCAGCTGGGTCATGCAGCAAGACAATGATCCGAAACACACCAGCAAGTCTACATCAGAATGGTTGAAGAACAAGAAATTTAAAGTTTTGGAATGGCCTAGTCAAAGTCCAGACTTAAACCCCATTGAGATGTTGTGGCAGGACCTGAAATGAGCAGTTCATGCTCGAAAACCAACAAATGTCACTGAGTTGAAGCAGTTCTGCATGGAGGAGTGGGCCAAAATTCCTCCACGGCGCTGTGAGATACTAATCAATAATTACAGGAAGCGTTTGGTTGCAGTTATTGCTGCTAAAGGTGGCGTAACCAGTTATTGAGTCTAATGGGGTGATTACTTTTTCACACGGGGGCATTGGGTGTTGCATAACTTTCTTTAATAAATACATGAAATATGTATCAAAATTGTTATTTGTTCACTCAGGGTCCCTTTTATCAAATATTAGGTTTTGGTTGAAGATCTGATAACATTCAGTGTCAAAAATATGCAGAAATGCAGAAAATAAGACAGAGAGCAAATACCTTTTCACAGCACTGTATATATATATATATATATATATATATATATATATATATATATATATATATATATATATATATATATTGTTTTAACTTTTGTTTTATTATTAGTTTTACTTGTTTAGTTGAAATTTCTATCGTTTTTAGCGAAAGCTAAACATGGCAACGTACGTGGTCTTTCTATAATAGCAACGGGAGTGAAGTTGGTTAGGAGGATTTCAATACCAGCGACAGTGATGCTAACTCACTCAGCGATGATGATGAAGAGGATGTGGAGCCAAGAACAGTACAAACTGTACAAACAAAAAGAGCATGCAGCTACTTTACAGGTAAGCCAGCTGCAAATGGGAAGCTGTTTGGTTTGAAATGGCAGTGCTGTGATGAAATACTATCAAAACACAACACTGGGTACAGGCAATGCGGCAGCCAGATCCATCACAATGCCTGTGCAAAGTAGCTGTGTACATGCATTTGTGACTATCCCTCCAGCACAAGTGAAGCAGACACTGTAAAAAATGTACAGGGTCTGCTACGAAAATGAAAACAAAAGACAAGAAAATTGTGCAGTGGTTGCGAAGATTCTGTTGTGTTGAACATTTCAATAAATGGCACAGAGCAAGTCGATAATGGCACACGTTTTGATGTTGTTTTTATTTGATAATTACTGTTTACTGATTATTATTGTTATTATTGTTATTAGCAGCGTTTTTGTTTTCATTGTTAAAAAACAAAAAAAAAACATGTTTTTATCTCTATATTGAATATGGGTATGTAGTACTCAGGAGCATAAAGGGTTAATGGAAAACACAGTTTAAGTCATTTATTTGTGTTTTATTCATCATATGTTAACATTTTATAGCCATTACAGATTTGAAAACATTATTATTATTATTTTCAAAATCTGGTACCTGGGAAGGGGTTTCATTTTTACATCTGGAGTTGAAGTGGTTAATCCCTCTATCCAGTACAGTACAGTTGGTTTAATTTATGTATCTTTAATTGCCAAGAACCTGTACTGTTGTAGACTGCACGAGTCAGCACTTCCTCCCATAAACCACTGTGTATTCTACTGTTCTAAGAAACCTAATACTGGTCACCATCTCACTCAAACACTTTGCTCTTCTAGACACAGTCCTCAGCACGCCTTGACTCAATCTATTAGCCACTTTGATTTCCATTACACGAGAGTAGATGTTAAAACTTCATGCTGATTTGAACTCGGCTCTCGCCAAGATAAGCACCAACTAAGACGTAGCTTTACAGTAAACTAATGTGATCCATATGTGTCTCCATCCATTTACGTTTCCTTCCATATGATGATGTAGATATCCTTCTGTCTGGTGTTAATGGCTGAAGTGTAATGCTGGCTCCAGGGATCAGCTTATTTTGCCTCCCTGGCGCATCAGCACACACAACGGCTGCGATGCTGGCTCCGGGGATCAACCAAAGTGCGGCCACCCCAGCGCATCAGCATGACAACCGTCTGGATTGAGCTAAGTAGGGTACATCTCTGGGGTTTTCAAGTGGGCACCTTCCATCCTCAGTGTTTCGTCGACTAGCCCACGACACCTCAAGAGGGCTCGACGGTGATTCTGGCGTCCCAGCATCATCCCCCTCCGTCCCCCACTCAACTCAGCCCAGCTTACTTACCTGTACATCAGCGTTTCTTTCTTTCTATTGTGCTTGAGATCCCCAGCCAGAATCTTTCCGTCTCAACCACAGCCAGTTGCTGCTCCTCTCTGCTGCTTCAGATAAGTTCTTCACTGTGCGACGCAACTCTTGGCCACTGAATCCGATGTCTCTGAGAAACCGGGTTCTAGAGTGTGCCACAAATCCTCGACAACCCACTTCCACTGGGTAAACCCGAACTCTCCATCCTCGCTGTTCCGCTTCAGTGGCTAGTTGAGCATACCGCAGTTTCTTCCTCTCATACGCCTCATCTACAGCATCCTCCCATGGCACTGTTAACTCTACCAGGTGAACAAGGCGTGCTGATCCAGACCACAAGACAATATCTGGTCGAAGGTTAGTGGTGGCAATCTCAGGTGGAAAAATAAGCCGTTGACCAACATCTGCCAGCATTTTCCAGTCTCTAGCAGCTTCCAGTTGTCCTGGGCGAGGATTGGTTTTAACACCTTTTCTTGGTGGTTGCTCTCCTGGGCGGAGTAATGTTGTCTTTTGTGTGTAATGTTTTGATGGAACAGGTGACAACTTATTGGTCATGTTACGCTTGTCTTCAAAATATATTATTTAACAGCAGGGAACATTCAGCCACTGAAGTGTCCTCCAGTATTCTGTGTACAAACTGAAACACCCCTTACATTTGTTCTGTGAACTCAATCATGTTGTGCTCACACTGTACAGCAGGGGTGGCCAACCCTGGTTGAGGGGAGCCACAATCCTGCATTTCTTTCTGGGTATATTTAAATCATCAATAGCTAAAGACCTGCAAGAAATGTTAACGTTGACCAATTCAGAAAATAATTGGTTCAGTTAAGTAATTGAGAACTCAGGTGGAATGAAAACCAGAATACCCTGCGGCTCTCCAGGACCAGGGTTGGCCACCCTGCTATACAGCATAATGATGTTTTGAAAATCCATTACAGTTATACAGTATAGGAGTTACAAAAAGGATATAACACCATGTCAAATCTTGGTAACACTTTACATTAAATGTGTCTGATTATTCTGTATTTACATTGTAGTTACTTAGTAATTACTTGTGTACTTACACATAATTACAATGCTATTATGCATAGTTACAATGTACTTAATGTGTAAATATTTTTGCACGATATAACCCTAGTCCTGACCCTAACCCTATTCCTAACCCTGACCCTAACCCTAACGCTAACCATTTTCTGATACAATTGTGCATATCCTGGTGCCTATGTGGCATTGCACATAGGCAGGGGTAGTGCATCCCTGTTAGAGCTCTGATCTAGCACACATCACTGTGATTAGTCTGTTTATGGTGTGTGTGGGGAAGAGGTGTATGGGTGGGGGATTTCCCAGAGAAAAAGTAAAGAAGAAAGAAAATTTAAAAGAAAAAATAAAGAAAAGGAAGATTAGCTGTGTTATTTTTGTTAATGCTGTATAATCTGTAATAAATTGTGCAAAATGTTCACTATTGAATACAAAAACATATTATTTACATGTGCTTCAGTCCTGCCACACCATCTGTGTATAGATATTGTTCCAGTGACAACGTGTTGGGTAATTGTGCTTGCATCAATAAATAAGGCGACTCAAACACATTAACTTCAAACTGCTTTCACTAAAAGTGGTTACTGCACATTGTGAGGGAGACTCAGGGAGACACCTTGGCAAAGCCCCAAATCCCAGGAGCAGCCAAGTCTGCTCAAATATAGCCAGAATAATGTGCTGTTGGGTTGATGGAAAGAGTCACATGAAAACGAAGATGGCATAAACTTAACAGGGACCGTGTGGGAGCAGAAAGTCAAATGTGAAAAAGTGCAAAGGCAGAGTCTCTCAGATTAAGATCCTTTGTAATTTGACTGACGATGTAGAAAATGTGTTATACATCTCATAGGTCTAATAACAAGACTTATAGCAGGTCAGTATAAATCCTAAAGATGGGTAAAACAAAATAATGACAACATCATTAATGATAGACTGTTGTTCAAAACTGAGAAATTAATCTCTGGTTCCCCAGACCCTTGATCAATTACAGGCAGTTATTTACAGGCTGCTGTACATTATTGCTTATAATTTAAATTAATAGTATCTGTTCATTAATTCTTTACAAAGTTCACTCTCTTTCAGCGGATGCAGATGAACGATACATTGAGGCTATGAAGAAAACACAACTACCTGGTCTTTAGATGACGACAATTTGAGGCTTTGAAGGACCAATACCATTTGTGTATTGTTCTTGATCTTTGGTTACTTTAATAGTCAACTTTTGCATGTGTAACGGAAACACTTGTTCAGTGAGGGAGGGTGCTGTCGTATGTGCATTACTGTATTGATCTCATCATTTTCACTGTCATGTTTAGTTGTGTTACAAACAGAGGAACTTCATACTGGTAGTTTCAGAAATTCATTGGACAGCTTCCCAATATGCCTTGGGGTATTCATTCAATCATGTTGTGTAAGTATAATTTCTTTGATAACTTTCTTATGTGTGTACATTTGAAATGTTGCTTTTCTTATTGTAAAATGATTAATTTGTTTTTCAGTTTTTGCACTTGGAGATGTGCTGCTGGTTTTGACAGGTATGTGTGTCTCTGACATGTTGACATAATAAGATACAATGATTTGATGCTTGCTTACATTAGAAATTAATAACATTTGGGGTGGAATTCTATTCACTCTGAAGTGTCTTTCTCACCATTTGTCCTGAAAGAATAAACACATACATTAACGGATGCCTTTCTATTTTCAGAATACAATTGCATCATATCATACTGATAAAGACAGCCTTTCCTCTGGGCAAATTCAAATAACTTGAAGTTGAGTTTCAATCCTTCGTCAGGAAAATTGAAATATAAAAACACACACTTAAAAATGAAAGTTTTTTTTAAACAAACTACACAAACCTGTTTAATATTATTATGTAAACAATCATATATTGAATACATGTTTTGAAATGTTGAGCTTTTTTATTTAGAAAGTAAATGCCTTTACATTTTCTCCAAAACAAACATACACTACAGACAGTAATATTATATAGCATAGCACTCATCAGAGCATAACAAGAACATACATAGTTTTTATTCAAGGTATATTAAATAAAGTGCTTTATGTAGACCTGCTTTTGTGAAAGTCAGTGATAACAGTACACATAGAAGGTAAAAAGTATTGAATATTCCTATTGGATTAACCATTCCAAGTCATGTGTCTTATTTAGTGTTCTGATATCAGCATGTTTAAAACAGGTTGAACACGGGCACAGGTAATATTATTATTATTATTATTATTATTATTATTATTATTATTATTATTATTATTATTATTATTATTATTTTTATTATTTTTATTATTATTAATCACATCATATAATATATGCTAAAATTGTAATCTGTGGTTAATCACACATTTTTTCATATTTGCTTAACAGATTGCTCTCTTATGTGTAATTTTTCCATTTGTTACCCAAATGATTACAGAGCCACTTCACACAGCAATAATTAAAATTGGCAAAACATCTGTACTGGAAGGGGAGAAGGTTGAATTCACGTGTGTAATAGCGGCTGTGCACGGAACACAACCAGAGAACAAGGAGAGAAATTGGTTCCATTTATATAAAAACAGAGAGAAGATCAGCTCACTGCCGGAGCCCAGAGGAATGGGAGCTGTCACATTTATAAAACAAGACATCAGAAAGAATGACACTGGAAATTTTACCTGCATGTATGGAAATGAGAATCCAGGAGACGTGAAAAACATCAGCCATGGTTCTTCTGTTTATCTCAGTGTACACGGTAAGCACAGTGCAAACATTAGCACCAGATTGTCTCTATATTAAGGTGTTTTAGTACCACTAATCTAGACAGGGTCCAGTCTCAATTGGTTTGTGATGAGCAAGAGTCTACTGTATTGTTATTGTATAGTTTAAGATGCGCTATACTGATATATTTCATTAAACTGTATTTTCAGAGTCGCACTATTTGCTCACACTTCAGCTAAACAAACAGAGTGCAATGGAAGGAATGGATGTATCATTTAAATGTATGATACCAGCTGAACTCAGAGAAGCAACAGAAAAAGAGGGTTTTTTCCATCTGTATAAAAATGGAAACCTTGTTAAATTAAAAAGCGTTGACAAAGGCTTACCAGCTGCCACATTTTTCATCAAAAAAGTTAAGAGGAGTGATACTGGAAACTACACCTGTGTGTATGGAAAAGAGAAGCTTGTAAACTCAGCAAACAGCAAACGCAGTCGCCCAGTCTACCTTCATGTGACAGGTAAGGACTGAGCTGAATACTTTGTGTTACAGTGGCATCTATTCAATTGATCTAAATAGGATTCTCTGAAAACCAACATATAACCAGAGTGTATGAGTATATGGGGTATGGAACTGAAAACAAATGTGTTTTTGCTTGTATAAACGCATAGATCTGAACATGTCATTTAATATCTTGTTTGGTTCCTGAAATAATAATGCTGTATCTCTCTTATTGTATTTTTGTTAGAATTTGGTCAGATATCTGGCTAAGATTAGTTGTCATGCTCTTCTTAAATCTGAAGAGATCATCTGAATCCTTTGTTGAATAGCTGTTGGTCTGAATAATATAAAGAGAAACTTGCTGTCTAAGTTACTAAATGTTTTTCTTAAATTCCCACAGAATACATGCCAACACCAACTCAACCAAATAGAACGGGCAAGTGTGTCTTTATTTTGTTTTCAATTCAGCGTTCCTACATGTAGACCCATACAAATGCACTGAAAGTGGTTCAAAAGGAAATTTATCTCTGAAATTGCATGACAGTGAGTGAGATATTGCTCTCGAATGTAAATTCATACACTTTAGAGACACTTTGGGTCTATTTCAATGATGGAAAAAGCTGTGGATCCAGATATCGCCACTCATTAAATAACAATAAAAATACATAAAATGAGGTCCGCAAACAATCAGGTTTGTAATTTTCGGAAGACGATATTTAGATCTGCCACTATTTACATCTAAAACAGTCCATATTGTCAGTAAATGTTGACAGTCCTGTAAATGACATTGTTTATTTCCCCACAGAATACTCGACAAGTCCAACCGTATCTGCCAAGACCCAACAGACCACTTCAACAGGCACCTGTAAATATTTTTTCTTAAACTCAATAAAAACTGCTATTTTAAACTAGTCCAATCTTACACTTTTAAATTTAACTTGCTTAATATAGGAAGTGTGTATTAAATAGGCCAAGAAGTCTATCCAGCATTAGAAGCCGAGACATTAAACAGGTCCTATCCACCAAGATGCAAGATTTTAGAATAAATGAGTTAAAATATAAAAAAAACAGCCCACTAGGATACAGTAAAGCAAAACACTCCATGAAAGAGAAAAATAAGTTGATTGTTCCTATTTGGTTTTCAAGAGTAGACGGCAGTTGCAAAAATCTGTATACTGTAGCTTTTATATGCAGGTAACTGGTGGTTTTACTTAAAAACTAAACTAAGTAGGGGCAGCAGTGTGGAGTAGTGGTTAGGGCTCTGGACTCTTGACCGGAGGGTCGTGGGTTCAAATCCCGGTGGGGACACTGCTGCTGTACCCTTGACAAAGGTACTTTGCCTAAATTGCTCCAGTAAAAACCCAACTGTATAAATGGGTAATTGTATGTAAAAATAATGTGATATCTTGCAACAATTGTAAGTCGCCCTGGATAAGGGCGTCAGCTAAGAAATAAAAAAAATAATAGAGACAACATTGAAATCTAAAGTCTTGTATACTGGCCCTTTTAAATACACTGACACTTTTATCCAGTCAAACACAAACTTAAAACTGAGCTCTTCTATTGAAAGTGCTGTATATGGTATTAGTGTTTGTGTTACAATAAGTCCAATCAGTTTACTCATGTAGATATACTAGTTATCATATCTGTTCCAGCTCCATACCTGGGTGCAGGGGTAGGATGTGGGGTCCTTGTGCTGCTGTTACTGCTGATAGGAGGAGTGCTGAAGTGTCTGCAATCCAAACGAGGTAGGGCACAGCATTCTTCACCACAATGGATACAAATGAAGTATGTTTAAATGATGGGGACTTCTTCATCTTGTTGTGTCAATTTATTGTGACCCTCAATCATGTCCAATTCTATATTAAAGCATGATTCCTGGGTGAGTGTTTACTGCAGTGTTCCATTGTTCAGCCTTTGGTGCAAAAGTATACCTTGCTGTTACTAATGCATAGTGTAGCTGTTTTCACCTCCATTCAAACTAGGAAACTAATCTATTTGATACAATGCCATTCCAGACATTGCTGTCCAGACTGAACCTATATATGCCAATACGCCATGGTGGTAAGTCCTATATGTTACACGTCTCAAACAATTCACTGACACAGGTACATGTTCTATCATATTTAAATCCAGAACTGTCTCTGATTTACCATTCTTAAAACAATATTCCAGTAAAAAAGGATTCAGTGCTTCTGGCTTCAGTTGTGAGTATGCATATTTTCAGCATTTATCTTATTGGGCCCATTTTGGTTCACAAAACATATGTATACAGGCACATGCACAAATAAATAAACACTCATTCAGAACATCAGGGGGAACCAGTTTTGTACCAACCAGTGAAGATTAGAGCATTGCATTGACAGAAATAACTGTGTATTAATAATCACTTCTTATTGGTAACACTTTAGTTTAAGGATGCAGTATAAGTGATTATAAACTATCTATAAACATGTTATTAATTACGCTATTAACAATTATAGAATAAGATTTGAAATAATATTATTCACGTTTGTCATTTTTCTTGCTATTGTTTATAATCACATATAACAGATATAGTCTGTCTGTCTGTCTTTTCAGGTCTGTTTGTCTTTCAATGCCTGTGTCTGTCTGTCTTTATATGTCTGTCTCAGCAATTGTATGGGGTTGCTTTGTTTTTGCAATACACTTATTATATACATATGCCATTGTTTTTTTGTGTTGTTTATAACCACTTATAACTGATCCCTAAACTAAAGTGTTACTCTTTTTTGTTGAAAGTCTTGTTTGCTTTTAACTGTTTTAATAAAGTGCTGAATCAGATCTATTTATAAAACAGTTCATTATTTACAGTTCAGCCTTCCTGCCCTGTGACATTATCTTGTATAAGAACACAAGAAAATTACGAACAAGAGGAGGCCCTTCGGCTCATCTAAGCTTGTCTGCTTCCTGGTAGCTGATTGATCTCAGAACTTTGTCAAGTTGGGTCTGAAAGGATTCAAGTGACATATGCCTGATATATCCCTTGCTCCACACTCTCTGTCTCTCTCCAATTAATTTACCTTTTTATTTATTGCAGAATAAGATGAATCGGTCTCCACAGCAACAGGATGACACAATGAAACACACACACCCTCCCCAAGAAAAAATGTACATCAAAATCTGGCGGATCTGATGTAGACTACGCAACAGTTACAACTTCCAGATAAGATTGTTGATGAGAAATCCACTGTGGGGGGATTACTCGTGTGGTTAATAGTAAATCACCTCATATTCAATGTAAACCGAAATGATCTTTCCTTTTCATCAAAGCACTGTCTGCTGACAAACCAACCAGAATGAAGAGACAGAGCAGTCTGAGCCATGTTAGTGCTGGTTCCAGAACTGACAGATGTAAAGAATCTGGCAGGTTATCTGTCAGCTCTGCCAGCCCCTCTTACTCTCCTTTCCTAAACATGTAGGTGCTGCTGGTAGAGTGGAAAAGGTTATATTGTCCCATTGTTTGAATGCAATGAGGAAGGGTGTTCACTGAAGACATTTCCAATTCTCCAGACAAGCTCAAAGCCAGGTAAAGGCAGAGTTGTTAGAAATATGATATGAACTCAATGCTGGAGAAACGGAACCCAGAACCACTTAGAATGAGTGATGATTGCAAACTCTGTAAAACAGTAAAGGTCATGTTAAAAACAATGAATAACCAATGTACTGTAATGCCACATTTTTCTGTGTATTGCCCGATACGTGTTTGTTTTTTCATTCATGAATACACTTTTTAATAAAAAATGTCTATCAATGTGTCTGTAACAGGCTGCTGGTGTGTAGGTGAGTGCATTCGCTGCTGAGTAACAGGCAGGAGATCGAGGCAGAGTTTGAAGTTGACATGCTGCACAGGTTTTATTTACATACACACAGTGATCAGCTCACGTGACACTAGCAACAATGGTAGCGCACTGAGGACATACAGGGGAATGTACATAAAGCAAAATAAAAACACTGTACAAAATCAAATAAAAGGTGCCGTGAAAATGGCATGTGCTACTCCCAAAGGCATAGGCGGTCTTGTTATTCAGCTCGCTCGCTATACATTAGTGGAATCTATAATCCCTGAATCTACAATTCCCTGTTCATAAACAAACCCAGACTGGCTACTTGCACGCCTGTCGGCAGTTTCGGTTTCTTTACGTTCCCTTTCAATTCGAAGACAACCACCAACAATATTTTTGGGATATGTCTGCCACAGGTCAGGCATTTACTGATCATTTTATGTCAGAGCAGCTGATAGGCCCCTCTGGGTAGTGACGTTCTTGGTCCCGCTTACCAAGGAAACAAATAGTCACTCCATGGAGCTCACTTCCTCTTTTGCTTCTCACTCAGGTAAGGTAAGGTAGGTATAACTAACCATTCCAGTTGCTGTGATTGAGTCTGTGTGAAAGAGCTCTCTCTTGAGTTTTCTGGAGTTCCTCTGCAATATTTTATATTGATGGAAATCAGCTTGCCACTTCCCTAGAAGCAGAAACTCTCAGCTATAAACATTGCGCAACTGCGCCTCATTAAATCTTTTCTTTCTTTTTCACCAGCCTGCATCACCTAGCGATCGCAGAATGCTTTTTTAACCCCAGCTCCTGTTGTGTGTGTGTTACTCTCCTGCTGTTTGCAGCTAAAAAAAAAAAAGAAAAAAGACGTGTGATTCATCCAGCGGGAGTCGACTCTGCCGGATTGTCTCGGTCCGCCCACTCGGTGCTCTTGGCCTAATAAAAAAAAAATCTTTTTACAGTTCACCCGCCTGGCATGGTGACTGTTCTACCCCCACAGCTTTTCTGTTGTATGAGTGTGTGTGTGTGAATCTTTTTCTTCTACTGCTCCATAGTTTAAAAAAATAAATAAATAAAAAAATAAACATATGCTTCCTCCACCAGGGCCTGGTTTTACCTTGCCCCGCTGTTGAGTAGACTTCACCAGCTGTCTCGGCCCGTCCACCTCGGTGCGTTGAGCCTTCAAAAAAAAACACACAAGCAGTACATTCTTTCTTTCTTGTCTAATACCCCTACCACAGCTCCTTGAACCTGTGCTCCACTCCAGTGTACACTACACGCTTCCCCGTTGTGTGACTGCACACAGTCTAGGCCACCCGGGTGCAGCACCGTGTGCTTTCCTGTCCTGCTCTCCTGTTGCCTACTGCACCCACTCAAGCTAGTGAATCCACCCCGGCGTATGCTACGCTCTACCCCGGGTTGTGTGGACCGCACGCGGTTAAGGCTAGGCACCTGTCCCCAGTACTCTCAGTGCTCAGTGCTTCGGTGCTAAGGAAAAGTTGCTACATAAAAAAAACATGGCCGCCACGAGCCAATCAATTTGCAGCTTTTCTAAATGTGCATATATTGGTCTTTTTCGGTCTAATATTTGTGGTGTTATTTTCTTATATTTCAGGATGTTAGAGGCTTTTGAAATGTTGTGTCTGTGAAAGTGAGGGAGATAGGTCACATGATTTGGTGACCATAGTGTGTTTTAAAAAAAAATGTGCCAGTGGTTGTCACAAGCCAATCAATGCATTTTTTTTCAAGTATATAATAATGTGAACCTTATGCCATATATATGTGATTAAATTATAGAGTATCTATGTTTGGCCGACATGGACCAATCAAAAACGCTGGTCGAAAATGTTGCTCCAAATTTCACGAAACTTCGTACATGGGTAAAACCCTATGAGGACATGAACCTGAGTGAAAATGGTGCAGGCATGTCACGTGGTATGGCCTCCATATTGGATTTTCTATGCGTTTTTGACGATATTCAAAAATCTTCTTCTCTGAAACTGCTTATTGCATAGATGTGAAACTTGGTGTATAAAATTATATACTAATGTACTAATGTTATATACTAATGTACTAATGTACTAATTTCTTATGTACTAATGTACATAAGAAATGTTCTTAATGCATTTACTGTGTTTGAATAGTTGTAAGCTACTGATAGTAAGCATACTCTAAAATGATGCTTTCCAATTAACACAATGTTCATATGATTTCCATTTTCAGACTGAAACCATACTTTGTTGTGCTGTAAATACTTGGAAACTGTAAAGTTGCCTGCAAACTTAATCAGGCACTTTTTTTCTCCTCATTTGATAGAAACCAAAAACACAACCAATAAAGTTACCAAACTGCAAATAAAAAACAGTGTTGGGTTGTTTCTTATCAGTGTTGTAATTGTAATTGATGTTCACAGCAGTCACTCCAAAGGGGGGCCCAATTAGATAACACTAGACAGAGCCTCTTCAGCACAGCTCTGTATGTATTTCATGTCGTTGTTATAAAGTTAATTTCTATTTGTTTTTTGGTTTTCTATTATCTCACACACGTTACATATTCTTTTATTTTCATCATGACACACTGTAACCACTAAATGACATGTAGTGTGTTGATGGCCTCTTAACATTTCTATTTTAAATCTTGTGGTTTGCTGAAGCAAGTGTTGTAAGCACCTTTCTAAGCTTGCTAAAATGAACTCTCTACACGTCTCGCACAGCCAGGCTATAAGCAGCACTGGCTCATGTGCTTGAAGAGTCCCAGCCCCTGGGTTCTGATGGGTTTCCATGCAATACGCTTAACTGCATGCATAGCATGGACTGCCCAGTTGTTATGTCTGCTGCCCTTTACACACTGTCTTACCAACTATGTCCTGGAGGTCATTGTGGCACAGCTAATATCAGAGGATTAGGATTGATTTGTAAATTGTGAAACTGTATTAAATGCTAATGTTTATAAGTCCCTGTGGCAAAGTGGCTGATGATTGGAAACAGGTGCAGAGGTGATGCAGTGCAGAAATAATCACACAACAGGAAACTGTAATCTGTTTGGAAAGGAGTCTTTTATTTATAACTCCCAGTCTGGCAACCAAACAATAAACCTCTGGCAATACACACCAACGTGTAAAGCATGGAAGAAACAATAATAAATGGATTGCAGTCCAAATAATAAAGACACGTTATCCGCCCCACAATAATACAAACACGGTCACCAGTCCGGGTAAGTGCAGTAGTGCTCGTGGTGGGTTATAACAATTAAACAGTGACTGTGGTGTAGTGTTGTTCCGGGTAATGCTTGCCCAAAGCGACAGCTGCGGAGACGTGTTAGCCGTGTAATGAATTTACAAAAACAAAAGACAATTACTAACAGCGACAAAACAAACAAAACACTCAGAAACTCTTTTTCTTTAGTTTTTTTAAGGGTTTCTCCCAGTCCTTCCAGTTCTTTGTACCTCGAACCAAGCGAAGGAGAAGATTGTGATTCTCCTTCCCCTTTATGCTATCACGCATGACCCCTTGGTAAACGAGTGCAGCTGTCTCTACTATCTGCAGCTGCTACGTCATTTACCTTCCGGGTCAATACGTTCCTGCAACGGAGTCTCATCTTCTTCCAGACTGACCAACTTCACGGCCTGGGGAAAGAACTGTCAGGCCAGCCCATCCAAAGACTTCTCCTTTCGCTGCTTGGCGCCCTCACAGGTTGGGAGGGAGATTTACAACCAAAACTCATTATATTTCTGTCACAGTCCCTTATAAATGCCTTTAACTAAATAAAACTGTATTTGTATTCCTGTTGGCATTTCCTGCAGTTGTCAAAGCTTTTCTTTCAATCATTTATAATAAGTGAAGGTGAATATCCACGGTTTACACTATCACTGCTGTTATGCAATTTCTTCACATTTAATTAAGTTTGGGGAGGAATCAAATTTTATCCACAAGCTCATAAATATCTGTTGACTGGCTGCCACAGTGTTAGTCCTGGAGCTCAGCCTGCATGCTGACTGTTGATTTATTACACAGTGTTAGTGCTGGAGCTCAGCCTGCATGCTGACTGTTGACTCATTGCACAGTGCTACACTTGTATCAAAAACCTCAAGCCTGTGTTTCTGGCAACATAAAATGGTTGTGTCTTCTCCTCATCAAAGAAAATGACCTTGGCGTGTGGCTAATTTGGAATTTTAGTGCTTCAAACTAATATCTATTGCCGATCTATTGAATTGACCTAAACAGCTGTGGATCTAAATGCCTCCAACATTTAAATCATAAAAATATAAATCTTACTCATTTAAATATTTCTACACACATAATAAGAACTAAAGACATTAACAGGCACTGTTGCCATTTTTTGAAATTAGTGGTATTTAAATCCATTGCTGTCCCGATCAGTTGAATATTCTCCATGGTCTCTTAAAGTCGTTCTCCAGTTAATCAAAGTCAATACTTACTGTAAACCAACATTCTTAATCCCTCTATCCAGTACAGTGCAGTTGGTTTAATTTATGTCTCTTTAATAGCCAAGAACCTGTACTGTTGTAGACTGCATGAGTCAGCACTTCCTCCCATAAACCACTGTGTATTCTACTGTTCTAAGAAACCTAATACTGGTCACCATCTCACTCAAACATTTTCAGTGTGCGTATCCTGGTGCCCATGTGGCATTGAACGTAGGCCGGGGTAGTGCATCCCTGTTAGAGCTCTGATCTAGCACACATCAATGTGATTAGTCTGTTTAAGGTGTGTGTGGTCAGCAGTGCAGAAGAGGTGTATGGATGGGGGATTTCCTAGAGAAAAAGAAGAAATTTAAAAAAATGAAGAAAAGGGAGATTAGATTGGTAAAGCACAGCTGTTTTGTTAATGCTGTATACTCTGTAATACATTGTGAAAAATGGACCCAGCTATTAAATGCAAAAACATATTATTTACATGTGCTTCAGTCCTGCCACAACACCTGTGTATATATGTTGTTCCAGTAACAACATGTTGAGTAATTGTGTTTGTGTCACGAGTGACTATAATTAGCTGGGGTTGTGCACATTTATGTTTTGATTTGTTTGTTTTGTATTTAGTATATTTGTATGAGTGGTCAGTTCGAAAGCCAAACAACCTGTAGACAAAAGTTTAGAAAGATAATTACAAAAACATATACTTACCTGGAATGAACAGTATTAGACCCTGACACTAGCATCAATAAATAAGGCTATTCAAACATATCAGCTTCATACTTCTTTCACTAAAAATGTCCAGTGCACATTGCAAGGGAGACTCACTGACACTACACAGCCATCGAGAAGAATAAGGAAGCAGAGATTCTCTGATGCTCAATTACAATTGTTGATGAAGTTTTAAACAGGGCTGCACTGTCTTAAACACTTTAGCAAAGCCCCAATCCTCAGGAATAGCCATGTCTGGTCAAAAATAGCCAGAATAATGTGCTGTTAGGTTGATGAAAAGAGTCACATGAAAACGAAGATGGCATAAACTCAACAGGGACCATGTGGGAGCAGAAAGTCAAATGTGAAAAAGTGCAGAGGCAGAGTCTCTCAGGTTAAGAGCCTTTGCAGTTTGACTGAAGATGGGTAAAACAAAATAATGACAACATAAATAATGATACACTGTTGTTCAAAGCTGTGAAATTAAGCTCTGGTGTGTTTATCTTGTCCCCAAAAAACCCTTCTCTAAAATAAGTTCACTTTCAGCTGTTGCAGATGAACGCTACATTGAGGTTCTAAAGAAAATACAACTACCTGGTCTTTAGATGATGACAATGAGAGGCTTTGATGGACCAATACCATTTGTGTATTGCTCTTGATCTTGGTTACTTTAATAGTCACCTTTTACATGTGTAACGGAAACACTTGTTCAGTGAGGGAGGGTGCTGTTGCATGTGCATTACTGTATTAATCTAATCATTTTCACTGTCATGTTTAGTTGTGTTACAAACAGAGGAACTTCATACTGGTAGTTTCAGAAATTAATTGGACAGCTTGCCAATATGCATTGGGGTATTCATTCAATCATGTTGTGTAAGTATAATTTCTTGGATACCTTTCTTATGTGTGTACATTTGACTTGTTATGTTTCTTATTTGTAAAATGATGAATTTGTTTTTCAGTTTTTGCACTTGGAGACGTGCTGCTGGTTTTGACAGGTATGTGTGTCTCTCACACGTTCACATAATAAGATACAATGATTTAATGCTTGCTTACATAGAAATGAATAACATTCAGGGTGGAATTCACAAGGTTATTTACTCTGAAGTGTCTTTCTCAACATTTGTCCTGAATGAATAAACACACACATTAACGGATGCCTTTCTCTTTTCAGAAAAAAATGTGCTAATGATCATTTAGAATAAAAGCTTTGTGATTTTCACCCCTTCTGTTTTTCTCCGAAATACCACACGTTATCATCTACATCTTTTAATATTTATTTTCTGTTGTAAAAATAAAACTATGGAGCAACAAAATCAAGAAGTCAAAGGCTTTGGCTAGTATGTTCATATCATACTGATAAAGACCCCGGTCTTTACTCGGGGTAAATTAAAATTCAAAACCACACAAACCTGGTTAATATGATTATGTAAACAATTATATATTGACTACAAGTTGTTTTGAAATGTTGAGCCTTTTTTTATAAAAAATGCTTTATGCCTTTAAATTTTCCCCCAAAACAAATATATACTACAGACATTAACATTATACAGTATAGCCCGCATTAGAATGTAACAAGGAAATACACTGTTTTTTTTTCAATGTATATTAAATAAAGTGCTTTATGTACACATGTTTCTGAAAGTCAGTGTCAACAGTACAAATAAGAAGGTGAAAAAAGTATTGAATATTCCTATGTCCAAGTCATGTGTCTTATTTAGTGTTCTGATATCAGCATGTTTAATACAGGTTGAACACATGCACAGGTATTAGTATTATTATTATTATTATTATTATTACTATTATTATTATTATGATTGTGATTACTAATCACATCATATAATATATGTTGAAATTGTAATATGTGGTTTATCACACAATACAGTTATACAATGTCCATGTTCTTATTTGCTAAACAGATTGCTCTCTCTCATGTGTCATTTTTCCATTTGTTACCCAAATGATTACAGAGCCACTCCATGCAGCGATACTTCAAATAGTGAAAACATCTGTAGTGGAAGGGGAGAAGGTTGAATTCAAATGTGTAACATCAGCTGTGCACGGAGGACAACCAGAGAACAAGGAGAGAAATTGGTTCCATTTATATAAAAACAGAGAGAAGATCAGCTCACTGCCGGAGCCCGGAGGAATGGCAGCTGTCACATTTATAAAACAAGACATCAGAAAGAATGACGCTGGACACTATACCTGCATGTATGGAAATAAGAATCCAGGAGATATGAAAAACATCAATCATGTTTCTTCAGTTTACCTCAATGTACAAGGTAAGTGCAGCACCAAACAATGATGAAACACCTGAATGTAAATTTTTATTTTATGAAGGAAATTAATTGATCTTAATATAAAAACAACAAAACATTTTAAAATGCTTGGCTTCATTCTTATTAGTTGTATTATATTTTTAATTAATTTTTACTTTGAAAACTTTCAGACGCAAAATCATTTAAATATATGTTATTTTTCAAACTTGAGTATATACAAATAACAGTCAATTGATTGTTTAAATAATTAGTATTCAAATTGTATTAAAACTATTTTGACAAAGAGAAGGAGATGTGATAACTTTTATTGAACTAACTAAACAATAATTAATCAAAAGATCTCAAAGGTCTCTTCTTCAGGTGAAAGTAGGAAAGAGATGTTGGTGGATTTTGTGATTCATTATTGTTTAGTTAGTCCAGTGAAAGACATCACATCTTCTATTTATCGATCATCTCTGGACTGATACAGCTACCGTTTCTTCTGGCATTAAAATATTTAATCCGACTCTCACTAGTCCAAACCTTGCTATGACAATACAATGCTTGCTGAAACTGGCTGAAGAATTTAACAGCGGTAACACTTTGCATGAAGTGTCTCTGATTACTGTGTATTTACATTGTAGTTACATAGTAAATACATGTGTACTTACACACTTACACCATTATTATGCATAGTTACAATGTACTTAACATGTACACCCATATGCACAGTATATTGTATCAGGGTTAGGGTTAGGTTTAGAGTTAGGTTTAGAGATAGGATAAGGGATAGGGTTAGGGTTAGGGTTATATCACAAAAAATACACATTAAGTGCATTGTAACTGT
Organism: Acipenser ruthenus; assembly: GCF_902713425.1. Taxonomy (NCBI): domain Eukaryota; kingdom Metazoa; phylum Chordata; class Actinopteri; order Acipenseriformes; family Acipenseridae; genus Acipenser; species Acipenser ruthenus. The sequence continues at coordinate 5,313,231 of NC_081240.1, read as the reverse complement.
GCATAATAACATTGTAATTATGTATAAGTACACATGATTGAGGGATTATAGTTTATTACCATTTCTAGTGATATTGCTAACGGAAAACTGTGTTGTTTCATGTTAAGGCTAAGGATACATGTTTTACAAAGTTGTATTTCTTGTGCTTGATAGTATTAGTATTATTACTTACCACCTACAGTATGATATAAATGCAGTTGATTTGCATATGTTATTTGTTTAACAAATTGTTCTCTCTCATATGTCAGTTTTGTTTTTTAATAAATGTTTACAGAGCCACTTCGTAAAACAATAATTCAAATTCGCAAACCGACTGTAGTGGAAGGGGAAACGGTTGAATTCAAATGTGTAATATCAGCTGTGCACGGAGAGCAACCAGAGAACAAGGAGATGAATTGGTTCCATTTGTATAAAAACAGAGAAAAGATCAGCTCACTGCCAGAGCCCAGAGGAATGGGAGCTGTCACATTAATAAAACAAGACATCAGAAAGAATGATGCTGGAAACTATACCTGCATGTATGGAAATGAGAATCCAGATGTGAGAAACATCAGCCAAGGTTCTTCAGTTTACCTCAATGTACAAGGTAAGTACGTCAGTAGAATGTAGAATGTAACTTTCTGTGAAATAAATTAACTGATCAACTTAAAAGAATATCAAACATAACGGACTAGAGAAGGTGTTTTTAATATGGCACAGATTACCATAAACCACTAATCTGAACAGAGTTCGGATTAATAAAACTCTACTGCTTGTTATTGCATATTTTTAGGTATGCTCACACTTCAACTATCCAAAGAAATTGCAATGGAAGGAATGGACGTATCATTTAAATGTATGATACCAGATGAACTCAGAGATGCAACAGGAAAAGAGGATTTTTTCCATCTATATAAAAATGGAATTCTTGTCGATTCACAACCCGATCCCAAAGGCTTACCAGCTGTCGAGTTTTCCATTACAAATGTTAATAGGAGTGATACTGGAAACTACACCTGTGTGTATAGAAAAGAGAAGCTTGTGAACTCAGCAAACAGAAAACACAGTCGCCCAGTCTACCTTCATGTGACAGGTAAGGGCTGAGCTGAATACTTTGTGTCACAGTGGGGTCGATTTAATTGATCGAAAGAGTGGTGGAACTCTGTGAAAACAGTGTGTGTGAAAGAGTCTCTTTATGGTATTATTGTTTCATATTTAGCCCTTTGTACAATGTTAGAATTATGTCTTTATTTAGATTGTCCACGGTTTAGATCAAATGAATAAACCAGATTAATTTATGTATATATGTGTGTGTTTATTAACTATTGAAAACGTTATACTTTGTGACACAGTGTGGTTCATTCAATTGATCTAAACTCTGGCACATTCAACCTCCATCTTTTAATCATCGGATGAGGGGACTTTGTGAAAACCTGTAATGGTGTTTGTGAGTCTTCTTTAAAGTATTTTTAGTAAGATGAAACTAACAACAAATATCCCTCATGGGGGTATACTACAATGGTAAAGATTAATGAAACTTACATTTAAAAATACATTTGGGACATATTGTATAGTAAAACACATATAATTAAATTTTGCTGTTAACCATATACCCTGCGATGGACTGGTGTCCCATCCAGGGTGTAGTCTCGCCTTGCGCTCTGTGTATGCCGGTTTAGGCTTCGGCTCACCACGACCCTGTAAAGGAATAAGCGGTTAATGATAATGGATGGATGGATGGATGGATGTTAAACATATAGCAAAACAAAACATCACAGTAGTTTTTGTGAAAGACAAACAGGTAGCCTACCCATATTACTCATATTTAACAGTGTAATTTACAAACAGGTTGTTATTTACTTGATTCAATATGTACTGTACCGCACTGCAAAGACCAGCCTTACATAGTCTATGATATATTCTAAAGCTGGTACGAGGATGGACGTAAAAACAAATGTTGCTTCCATGTAGAAATACATTTATAGAACGGAATCCTTCAGTTTAATGATTATTGGTCTGATTTGAGGAAGGAAGTCGGTTATGATCGGTTCTGTTTATTTTATCAATAAAATCAAAATAAAAGTTAAAAACGGAAAAAACAAATTGTCAAATGTCTATAAAGAAGTTTAATCTCACTTCAGGGAGGCATACTGTAAGTGTATTTGAAACATCTATTAACATGTTATTAAGGTGTTGATGATTATTGAGGCTGTGTGGTCCAGTGGTTAAAGAAAAGGGCTTGTAACCAGGAGGTCCCCGGTTCAAATCCCACCTCAGCCACTGACTCATTGCGTGACCCTGAGCAAGTCACTTAACCTCCTTGTGCTCCGTCTTTCGGGTGAGACGTAATTGTAAGTGACTGCAGCTGATGTATAGTTCACACACCCTAGTCTCTGTAAGTCGCCTTGGATAAAGGTGTCTGCTAAATAAACAAATAATTATTATCGAGGGATTATAGTTTATTACCATTTCTATTGATACTGCTAGTTGAAAGCTGTGTGGTTTCATGTTAAGGCTACGGATACATGTTTTACAAAGATATATTTCTAGGGCTTGATATTATTAGTAGTATTGCTTACCACCTACAGTATAAAATAAATGCAATTGGTATGTTACAGTTGTGATCAGTGGTTATAAGCATATACTTCAGTAAGGCAATTTCTATATGTTCTTATTTGCTTAACAGATTGTTCTTTCTCGGCTATCATTTTTTCATTTTTTCAGACATTATTACAGAGTCACTTCATACAGCAATGATTCAAATTGAGAAACCAACTGCAGTGGAAGGAGAGACCATTGCATTCACATGTGTAATATCAGCTGTGCACGGAGGACAACAAGAGAACAAGGAGATGAATTGGTTCCATTTGTATAAAAACAGAGAGAAGATCAGCTCACTGCCAGAGCCCAGAGGAATGGGAGCTGTCACATTTATAAAACAAGACATCAGAAAGAATGACGCTGGAAACTATACCTGCATGTATGGAAAACAGAATCCAGGAGATGTGAAAAACATCAACCATGGATCTTCAGTTTATCTCAGTGTACAAGGTAAGTACACCACCAAAAAATGAGGAAACACCTGAATGTAACTTTTTTTGTGAAGGAAAGTAACTGATTTGAATATAAAAAATAACAAAAACTCATTTGAAAATGCTCAGCTTTGTTCTTTAATGGGTGGGTTACTTTTTTAATACATTTTTGTTACAACTACTTTTAGATCCTAAATCATTCAACTGCTGTTATTTTATAAATGTGTAGCAGATATAAATAATAGACTACTTCTTCAGTCACTTGGTGATTTAAAAAAAAATAGTCTTAAAGTTGTATTAAGAATATATTAAAACTACATTTCCCATACACTGGACTCCCACTAATCTGAATCATGCCATAGTAATTTAATGCTTGCTGATATCAGGTGAAGATATTATAATTATGTGAGAATGTATAAAAAGCTGTCTCTGAATGTTTAATTTAAATGATTATTACAGATTTATCATTAACTATAACTTAAAAGAATATCAAACATAAAACAAGATGAAGTGTTTTAATATGGTACAGATTGTAATCTGTAATCTGAACAGGGTTTGGATTTGGAAGAGTCTACTGGTTGTTGCTTCATATTTTTAGGTACGTTCTGAAGGCATATTTTTAACAAGTTAAACTGTGTTTTCAGAGTTAAGCTATCAGCTCACACTTCAGCTAGACAAACACAACCCAATGGAAGGAATGGATGTATTATTTAAATGTATGATACCAGCTGAACTCAGAGAAGCAGCAGGAAAAGAGGGTTTTTTCCATCTATATAAAAATGGAAGCCATGTCGATTCACAAGCATATCCCAAAGGCGTACCAGGTGTCACGTTTTCCATTAAAAAGGTTAAGAGGAGTGATACTGGAAACTACACCTGTGTGTATGGAAAAGAGAAGCTTGTGAACTCAGCAAACAGCAAATGCAGTCGCCCAGTCTACCTTCATGTGCCAGGTAAGGACTGAGCCAGGGGAGAAATTATGAACAAAAAAGTGCAGATACTCTTATGTGCATACGGGTGTAAACATTTTAAAAAATTGAGACAATTTGAGTGCCAATGAATAAGTACTTTTAAAATGTATACATATCGGTACACAGTACATTTATGAATACAAAATATGCAGGGGCGTCATTTGCTGTGTGGCAGGGAGGGCAGTTGCCCCCACCTAGACCTTGTGCCCCCCCCCCCCCCCAGACGATCTAAATGGCATTATGTCTTCCACTTTTTGACCCCCCAGACACATAATATAATCACATATAAGATGTATAACTTTTCTTCACAAGAAAATAGAATATGTTTTTTCTAATCTAACCCAGAAGCTATGTGATGTAATTGCTCGTGCTCAGAGTCTCAAGGCATCGGCAGCATTCGTTCATTTTTTTGTCCAGTGATTATCAACACAGAATTACATTCTATTATTTCTATAATAATATAATATTATTGATATCATAATGAGTTGAAGGGAAATGTCAGATATGTTTGTCACAGCAAGTGGAAAACTGAAGAATTTAAACACAGCGAGACAACAAGAAGGGATTCACTTGAGGAAGAAAATATAAATATTGCTTATGTCCAGATACAATTATTTTTACATGCTTGAAAGAAAAAGTACCTTAGATTTGAAAATGAGATTTAGTCTGTAGGGCTGTGCTGCACATTTTCACATTTCATTTTGACCCTACTTTGATTTTAGATTCTTGCCATTTCTTTAAATTACAGTTTTCTTTAAAAACATATATAATTCACAGCCCATCATTTGCTTGATCAGAGTAAATGGAAGTATCAATAGTATTCCGTATTGCAGATCTCGCAGAATATAATTTAAATGCCAAAAACAGTGTGGCGGCACATTGCACTAGTTTTAAATACATTTACATGGAAATAAATTATTAGGCAATGCTATACATGAAATGTACATGAATACTGAGAGATTGAACAATATTTTCAAATCTGGTGAGATGTATTCGGATGGACTCTGTAAGATAAAGAGTTAAACTGCCGTGTTTAAAAATACTTGCACTGCACAGTTTGTATATATTATTTGAAGAATAAGAACGATGTTGACGAAGCGCAGCATGCTATCTCATTGTAAACTGGCCCAATTACTAACTGTTTGTTCTTATTCATGATGCTGTTTGGGACAGAGAATGTTCAATGCTGACACAACTTTATACTCAGTCATGTACTGTGATATAACACTTAAGTTAAACCTTCAATGATAAGTAGTAAGAAATATCACACTATGGAGTAACTGCTGTAGAGAGGGAGTTTTGTTTCAAGATAAAAAAAAACACAACTGTGTAATAATACAAAAAGGTCTAAGTCAAACAATCCACAATAGGGGCTAAAATAGCCCTCTAATATGTAATGAAACTAAAAAATATGTTCTGCGCCCTTTTAATCTCCATAGTATTCTCTGAACATCCCCATACTTTTTAGACCCTGGGTACTCACCTACAACAGGACCTGGCCATGCTACAATGACAGCCTTAGATAAGAACATATATCCCTGTTTCTTTTTTATCCTACAATAATATATGCTGTGCTTCTCTGTTGTGTTTCTGTGTGGATGAATTACCACGATCTGTTACAGAAAAAGATGAGTGTATTTCAGGTAGAAACAGTATAAAAGTAGACATCGTTTTTTTTTTTGTTTTTTTTTAATCTCTGGCATTGTGTTTTCCCCACAATAAACAAAGTGGCAAAGACACGTTTTAATAAAGTAATATCATTACTGTGGTTTACATATGCCTTTTATTAGATGTACACACAAGTGAAAACTCAAATGTAACTTAAATAAATTCTTCAAAAACATGCAGAAAAGGGGGAATTGTACAAAGAAAAAAACACCTCACCATTTTGATTTCCATTTATTACAGTCCACATAACAGAAAATCCTAGGATCACAACAAAACAAAATGATACATCATGATACTTAACCTTTACCTTCCAAGTTGGGCCAGTGTTTGGAAAGAGTGAAGCACACTCTGACTTACTCTGCCAAATCTTTGTTGATCCCGTCTTTTCAATGTTAATCCCTGCTGTTCCACACATCACTTGCCATTTTGGAAACTTTCGTGCAACTTCTGGCAAGGTGGTACATTTCTAATATGTATCAACTATGTAATTTATGGTGGTAATTGACGTGGATTTTTGCCTTCAAATTCATGTGCAGCAATGATTGTTCAAATATTCAGATCGTTTCTCCACCACACTACAGAAAATAATAAATACTCCATGCCGAAGTTTTCATGTCACACTTAAAGTCTCCTCTCATTGATCAGCCAATGAGCACTGACGCAAAGCGAAAAAGGGCGGAGATTTGTGATGCATGTCAAAATGAAATCTGATCAGAATGAAAACTCAGCTCAACATGCAGTGATTATACTGATGTTAATGCTGGCCAATAGCAGCTAACAGAAACAGAAGCAGGAGGAGGAATCAAATACAAGCAGCATGAAGTGCTCTGAATGAAATCTAGATTTCGACACAGATTAAAGGTTGATTAAGAAAAGAGTTACTGGGGGCTCCTGGCAGCACAAAATCCCACGGGGGGCCGCATTTCAGAAATGTTGTGCTGGTAGATTGTGTAAGAGTGGATGAATGTGTGCACACTGGATGACAAGCACATACAATAAGTCCCGGTTCCCAGTACCAGCATTAAAATAAGTCCTGGTACTGAGTACCAGTGAGGACCTGCAGAATTTCACCCCTGGACTGCTGAATACTTTGTGACACAGTGGGCTACATTCAATTGATCTAAATGGTGGCACATACAGCCCCCATCTTTTAATCATCAGAGGAGGGGACTTTGTGAAAAACAACATCTGTAATGTCTGTGAGTCTTTTTTTCAGTTCTGTTGGGAAAGATGAAACTAACAGCACATGTGCCAGGTGGGGCTCTACTAAAATTAAAAACATACTTGGTATAGAAAAATAGAACTGAATCTCCACACATTTTTGTCTGCTTGATGACAAATTAACTATTGTGTCTCTCAAGCAGTTTCAATTATACATGAAACTGCTTTGCAATGTGGCAAAGATCAATTTCCATGCAGTTTATAAATCTGAAGAGATAATCAAAATCCCTCAGTTTATTAATTGTTGGTCTGAATTATTTAGTTTCTAATTTTTGTTGTTTATATTCCCACAGAATATACGACAACTTCATCCCAACAGAAACTGACAGGCAAGTCTGTGTTTGTTTTGTTTTCAATCCAGTTTTCTGATTTAAATTAAATGTTTTGACAAATGGTTGAAAATGATTAACTCACAGTTAACCATCATTGCATACAGTAGGGGTAGTTTCTTCAAATGAAACCATTCTGACAGGACTCACCATGAAGTACAGTACGCTAATATTAACCCCAGTAGAGCTGACCTACGAACTGAACCATACCCTTTCAGAATGAAATACAACTATAAAAACAAAACAAAGACTGGACTGGCATTATTAGTATGGAACAAGTTATGATGCAAACAGAGGTAATAACTCATCTGAACAGTCCCATATTCAGGCAATAGGTTTTAGGACAATTAAAATGCAGTCCAAGAATCCCATTTTGGCAATACTGCATCAGCCATGCTTTTGACTTTAAGGCCAAATATTTTTTAATTGAAGGTGTGGTGACAGGATTAGATGGAAGTAGATAGAAGTCCCGTCAGGAGAACAGCTGTGGATCCAAATACTGCCATTCAAAATGACTCCCTCTGATGTTTCCCCCCAGATTGATTCATTGAAACCCTTTTTAACATGACGACAGATAATCAGTGGAATGAGGTCTGCACAACATCAGGTTTATACATTATATGGACAGTATTTAGATCTCCCACTATCCACATCATTACAAAGAATACATTATCATCAAATTAATGTTGGTCTGAATTATTAAAATTATTAAACAACTGTCCACCGTTTTAGCACAATGTTGATAATTTGCCGGATGTTGTAGTTTATGTTCCCACAGGAGATATGACAACTCCAACCACATCTGTCAAGACCCAACAGACAGATGGGATAGGCAAGTGTAAATTATTTTTTATAAGTTTCCTTGAACTTATATTTTAAAGTAGTCCAAGTTTTAGAAAGCAAAGTAAGTTCTTAAGTTGTTAATAATAAAGGCACTAATTGATTTATATACTGTATCAGCAATTATAATTTAATCAGATTGGTCACAGCTCTGATTATTGCTGGTACACATAGACAATTTCATGCCAGATTAAACCAACTCCAAAAACTAGGCTTTCTGGAAAACGTGATTATTTTGTGTTTGGTGTACCTGCTCAAAAACCAGCAATGTTGACATCACTGTGGAGAACACTGTTTATACCCGATTCACATACTGCAAGATCAAGGCACTGTAAAAACAGGATTGGATTACATTTGCTTTCAACACTTGATTGTTTTTATGTCAATAGGTTAGTCATGAATTACATAATTTGTTTATTGAACTATATAATATTTTGTTAACATATAGATGACAAACTCAGGTGGGTCTAGCTTGGCTCACAGTAAAACTTCATAATCCCTGTTTTGTTTCCCCACACAGCCTGTATAACCAAACACTGATTCTGTTTTCTCCTCAATTCAGAGTCGTACGGGCTGGGGAATGACATCAGAATCTTCATATCCCTGGGGATCCTTCTTGTGCTCTCAGTTATTGTGGGGGAAGACTTCAGTAGCAGACAGAGGAAGCACCATGGGGATGGTAAGGGAGCTTCCCTGATGGATTAAATATAATTGTCTTATTGACCACATGTTGTTCATATATACACACAGCATGAAGTCATATAATATAATATATAATGCAGTGTATATATATATATATATATATATATATATATATATATATATATATATATATATATATATTAGGGTTGTCAAGCGATTTAAAAAAAATAAGATTAATCTCGCAATTAAAAATTGTAATCTTGGTTTTAATCACATTTTTAATTGATACAATTACTGCATCTATCTCATTCAGGTTTGCTTTATTACTGATATTATTATTATTATTATTATTATTATTATTATTATTATTATTATTATTATTATTATTATTATTATTATTATTATTCAAAAAACAACCCAAACAAAAAATACCTGTTGTCATATTTCTGGATTAATATTGTTGCCCATTCTTTATAGTTATTTATTTAAATTGAATTTACAAAACTCCAGCATTTGCTGTTAAATTGTTTGAACCAACTGCTAAATCACAATGGAGTCAGATAATTACTCGCCTCAATGCAATTTATAATGTATGTTTTTATTTTGTTTTTGTGGCAGGGCAAAGTTGTCCTGCCCCTTTAAGGGAAGGGGTCACGTGATTGGCGACCATTCTGGCTCTGGAGTGGAGCTACAGCCCAGAGCCAGAATGGCCGCCAATTAAACACATGATCCCAATCACCAAATTGGGGGATTATATAATAATTATTGAATTGGCCCAGCTGGCCAATATAAAGCCGGCCATGTTGCAGCACATGAGAGAGAACAAAATAGAAGCACTGAATTGCTGGGGGCTGTGTGTTTGCTGCATTCCTGACTGAGTTGTGTATGTTTTGTTTAAATCTTTGTTTTGGCAACTGTGCCCTTTATTTTGCCGTGTGGCGTTTCTTTGTTTTATTTATGTTTTGCTTTATTAAAATAAATCCCCCATTTGCTAAAATACCCTGTCTCTGAGTCATAAGAATGCCAGTATCCTCTGCCATGCTGTCACACGTGGTGTCCTCTTGGGATAAAGACTCAGAACAAGGTTTTTTTTGTTTGTTTGTTTTGGAAAAACATTAAAAAGAAGACCAAGCAAAGGAAACAAAAACAGCAACAACAGCAACTACAGCAGTCAGCAAGCTACACAGAGCCATGGGAGATATGGCCCGTGTGCCACTGGTGTGGGGAAGCTGAGCACTACTGGTGGGGCTGCCCTCATGTCCCAGCGGACTGGTGCGCCCACTGTGAGGAGTACGGGAACTACTACCTGGAGTGTCCTTACGTAGGACCAGCGGCAGAACCGCAGATGCAGCAGCAGAAGCAGCAGAAACAGCCGCAGCCACAGCCGCAACCACAGAAGCAGCAGCAAAAGCAGCATTTATTAATGGACAGTGAGCCGGATGCTTTTGTGGAGGCTTGGGAGAACCAACAGAGTTGGTGTCTCCTCTGAAAGCAATCGGGGTTGCCAACTGCCCATTGCCGGAGTCAGGGGCACACAGCCTGCAGCTCCCGCCACCACCACAACGGGAACACAGCCTCCAGCTCCCACCTCCACTGCCAGGGGGACACAGCCTGCAGCTCCCGCCTCCACCGCCAGGGGAACACAGCCTGCAGCTCCCACAATGAGTTGTTGTCTCCACTAGCGCCTGAGGGCCTGCCATCACAGCCAGTGGCAAGAATGAAGGAGCCCGGGCAGTGGACTCCAGAAACGCCTCAATTGCGGCGAGATGGCAAATAAGATTAATTATTCCGTATTCTGGAAGGGAGTTGGGCCACTTGGCTGTAAACTCTCCGGCCATACAGGAAGAAGAGGAACCTGTACTGCCTTCCAATGAGCCAGACGAGGAGGAGCTGCCTTCCAAAGAGCCAAAGTAGTAGGAGTTGCCTTCCGAAGAGCCAAAGGGGGAGGAGTTACCTGCTCGAAGGTTGAGATGGGAGGAGCTGCTGTCCGAAGCACTCGAGGGGGAGGAACTGACGTTTGAATTGCTCAACGGGGAGGAACTTCTGTCCCTAGAGCTTGAGGGGGAAGAACTGCTGTCCGAAGAGCTCAAAGGAGGGGAGTTTGTGCTGTCGTCTCCAGAGCCTGAGGGAGAAGAGCCAGCGGTGCTGTGTTCCATGTTGGAGTGGATAGAGCTGTTGCAACCACTGTCGCTGCCAGACGGGGGAGTGTTGCAACCACCACAGCTACCAGATGGGGAACTGTTTCCACCACCGCTGCCAGGGGCAAGATTACTTCCTTCACTGCTGGAGGAGCCGACAGTGCCACCATGACCGCTGCTGCCAAAGAGGACAGCACCATCACTTCCATCGCTACAGCTGCCACCAGAGGGGGCAGCAGCAGCACTACCGCCGGAGCTGCTAGAGAGGGCAGTGCCTGCATCCATTGCCGCTGGAGAGGCTGGCAGAACCACCACCTCGGCCGCTGCTGCCAAAGGGGGCAGCTGCAGCACTGCATCCGCCACTGCCAGAGAGGGAAGCATCACATCCACTGCTGCTGGAGGAGCCGACAGCATTATCACTTCTGCCGCTGCTGCCAAAGGTGGCAGTTGCACAATTGTCTCTGCAGCTGCCAGGGGGGGCAGCATCCCATCCATCATTGCCGGGAAAGGCCAATTCATCACCACCTGGGGGTCATGTGCTGCTGACCTCCAGGGATCTGCTGGGACTGCCGGAGGGTCTTGCTTCCCTGCCAACTTTATCCCTGCCGAAAAAGTGGAGGGTCCCGCCAGTAAGGCTTGAGCCCGTGGAAGAACCGGGACCCCCCAAGCCAAAATTGAGAGTATGGAGATTGGGAAAACAATCCCGTCCCCTGGAACTGCCCAAAAGAGGGGGAGAGGTGGCCCGTTAGGGCCAAGTGTGTGGTCACACAAGGGGGAGGATGTGTGTCAGGGCAAAGTTCTCCTGCCACTTTAAGGGAAGGGGTCACGTGATTGGCAACCATTATGGCTCAGGAGTTGAGCTACAGCCCAAAGCCAGTATGGCTGCCAATTAAACACATGACCCCAATCACCAAATTGGGGGATTATATAATTAATTATTTAATTGGCCAGCCAATATAAAGCCGGCGAGAGAGAAAAAAAGAGAAGCACTGAAGTGCTGGGGGGCTGTGTGTTTGCTGCCTTCCTGACTGTGAGTTTTGTATGTTTTGTTTAAGATATTTCTGTTGTTCTGTTTACAGTGGCTCTCAAAAGTATTCACCACCCTTGGAGTTTTTGCCACTGATCAACACAAAAAAAGTCCATGATGTCAAAGTGAAAAATAAAATCTACAAATTGTTCTAAATTAATTACAAATATAAAACAGAACATAATTGACTGCATAAGTATTCACCCCCTTTGCTATGACACACTTAAAGAAGCTCTGGTGCAACCAATTGTCTTTAGAAGTCACATAATTAGTTGAATGGTGTCCACCTGTGTGCAATTAAGGTGTTTCACGTGATTTCAGGTTAAATATACCTGTCTCTGGGAGGTCCCACAGTTGGTTAGTACATTTCCTAACAAAAACTACATCATGAAGACGAAAGAACATTCAAAGCAAATCCGGAATAATGTTCTTCAAAAGCACCAATCAGGGGTAGGATATAAGAACATTTCCAAGGCACTGAATATCCCCCTGAGCACAGTAAAGTCCATTATTAAGAAATGGAGAGAATATGGCACAACTGTGAATCTGTCTAGAACAGGCCGTCCTCAAAAACTGAGTATACGGGTGAGAAGGGCACTAGTCAGGGAGGCCACCAAGGGGCCTGTGGCAACTCTAAAGGAGTTACAGTTTTCCACGGCTGAGCTGGGAGCCACTGTGCATATGGCAACAATAGCCTGGGTGCTTCACAAAACTGGCCTTTATGGGAGAGTGGCAAAAAGAAAGCCATTGTTGAAAAAAGCTCACATCAAATCTCGGCTAGAGTTTACCAGAAGGCATGTGGGAGACTCTGAGACCAAGTGGAAGAAGATTCTATGGTCTGATGAGACCAAAATAGAGCTTTTTGGCCTCAATGCTAAGCGCTATGTTTGGCTCAAGCCTAGCACCGCACATCATCCTGAGAACACCATCCCTACCGTGAAGCATGGTGGTGGCAGCATCATGCTTCTCTACGTCAGGGCCTGGAAAGCTCGTGAAGATAGAGGGCAAAATGGATGCAGCAAAGTACAGAGAAATCCTGGAGGAAAACCTGCTGAAGTCTGCAAGAGACCTGGGACTTGGGAGAAGATTCATCTTCCAGCAGGACAATGACCCCAAACATACAGCCAAAGCCACACTGGAGTGTCTTAAAAACAAAACCGTCAATGTCCTGGAGTGGCCCAGTCAAAACCCAGACCTCAATCCAATTGAGAATATGTGGAAAGAGTTGAAAATTGCAGTTCACCAAAGGTCCCCATCCAACTTGACTGAGATTGAGCAATTTTGCAAAGTAGAATGGACAAAAATTGCAGTGTCCAGATGTGAAAAGCTGGTAGATACTTATCCAAATAGACTCATGGTTGTAATTGCTGCCAAAGGTGCCTCTACCAAATATTGACTCAAGGGGGTGAATACTTATGCAATCAATTATTTTCTGTTTTGTATTTGTAATTAATTTAGAACAATTTGTAGATTTTATTTTTCACTTTGACATTATGGACTTTTTTGTGTTGATCAGTGGCAAAAGCTCCTAATTAAATCCATTTTGATTCCATGTTGTAACACAATAAAGTGTGGAAAAGTCCAAGGGGGGTGAAAACTTTTGAGAGCCACTGTAAATCTTGTGGCATTTCTTTTTTTTTATTTATGTTTTGGTTTATTAAAATAAACCCCCCATTTGCTAAAATACCCTGTCTCTTGAGTCACAGTCACAGTTTTTCATTGCCTTTTTTTTGAAAAAGTATTCTTTTTCATTAGTAAATTAAAATTGTCTAAATAAAGCAATGCACTCATTGAGTAATGGTTATATTCTCCTTAATTGTAAATTATATATATATATATATATATATATATATAAAACTGCAGTGTACACAATTGAAGGCATATGAAAGAAAAGGTTTTTTAAAAAAAATGTATACAAAAAAATATTTTATTTTCAGGACATTTCATGCAAAAGCCCTTCGTCATTTATCCTGTGTCAATCCATCGCACACTAGATGTGTTAATATCGTTCTTCATAGCGATGACGTGCAGTGGAGGGTTTGTAGTAAATACACCTAGTTTCAGTATTTTAATAAAAATACATTCAATTCTGTTCATTATTATTATTTTTTATTATTTATTTCTTAGCAGATGCCCTTACCAGGGCGACTTACAATTGTTACAAGATATCACATTATTTACATACAATTACCCATTTATACAGTTGGGTTTTTATTGGTGCAATCTAGGTAAAGTACCTTGCTCAAGGGTACAGCAGCAGTGTCCCCCACCAGGGATTGAACCCACAACCCTCTGGTCAAGAGTCCAAAGCCCTAACCACTACTCCACACTGAACACAAAAATAAATAAATGTAGTACAAACGTAATGATCAGCAAACACTAATGGAAGTTAAGACATTTGCTAATTATTACGTTTCTACTAGATCTACAATAATGTTGTTATGCACTATATAATAATAATAATAATAATAATAATAATAATAATAATAATAATAATAATAATAAAAACAAAGATATATTACACAACACAGTTGTCATAGCATCAGAAAACATGTGAACAATATTTTAATTCAAACACTCGCTCCTCTAATAAATATACTTAAATGTTGGGAAGCTAGCAATGAGCTACCTAAAATACTTTCCATCACTTCCATGTACTGCCCCTCTTTTCTGACTGTTAAGCCCTGACTGCTCTTGCCCTGTCACTCTTCTTTCTCTGATATGAATCTCCAGGTTAGGCCATTGTTTCTTTACTTCCTCGACTACAATTGAAATAAAAAGTATAGGCTTGTAATAACCTATACTGCACAAAATCCATGTGTTTATGTATGCTATCAGTTCATAATGTCATGTTTTATAATACATATCATTCATGCCCAAGCCCAGGGCAATGTCTTTCCATATGTGTTTGTTTTTTCCCAAAGTCTTAGAAATTTGTTGGATTTCACATAAAGTAATTTTTGTTTGGCGACACACACAATTAGATTTTCCATTTTGTTCAGGGTACTGGAAGAACCCACGTGTCTTCCCAGTCGTTTTTCATTGGTCAATGTCATTTTTAACGCACGTCAAATCGGATCAAATCAAAATAGTTTTGATTCCAAAATTGACGCATAAGTGTCGTACAACAATTATGGACTCAGTGAGCAAGGTGCAATAAGGAAATCACATGATCATTTTTTTCTTCATAGACGCACGTTAAAATTGGATGCATGATCGGATCCAGGCCAGGAATGGCCTTTAGACCAAGAGCTGCAACCTCACAGTCCTTTTATACTCCACTTGTAATTGCTTAACACTCAATTTAATTTCATTCCCTTCACCTGGATGCCTTGTAATAGTGCTAACCCCAGGTGAATGCTCTGATTTCTGCAGACCGATGACATCTAGTGGTGAGCACGCTGGTACTGCAGTCTATTTTACCACTTATTTTATACAAGTCCTGTCTAGGGGAATAAGGCCTTACTGTGCCATAATATATAAGGGTCAGTGTAGGTGTGCGCTATATACCTGAACTGGGGGTTATTCTTTCAGGAGCAGGAGTCCTGTAATAGATAAAATAGCAGATGTCCTGCAGTGCAGTTCATCTCTGGGTTCTGGGGCATTTCATAACCCACTGGAGCTTCGGTCTCGCGGTTTATGATCACAGAACCCCTCGATTAAATATTCTCTCATAATGCACTGCAGCCTGTCTGTTACTTTTTATACTACATGCATTTAAAAAATATGATAAAATATGTGTTATATGTAATTGTGAACAGGATGGCTTGTGGGGTGACATCAGACCCAGAAGAAACGCACAGCACTGCGAGTGAAATGAATGTGCTGCTTGTGCGTTTTAATAAATAAACAAATAAAACAGTTGAACAAAACAAAACACTGCACACAAAACAAAACTGCACGTTGGCCAAAACAAATAGACAAACGAACAGTGGAGGAACACTAAACAAACAAGCATGCTGTGGAGCTGTGTCAGTACGAGTAGAAATTGTTTTAGTTTATAGATTTACTCTCCTCTCTCTCTCTCTCTCATCCTTTCACCCTGAACACCCAGCCCTGTATGCGTGAAACACTCACTCTTTTATGCAGCTGTACCGAGACTTGACTGCTAATCAGTCATTCAATTGAATCTCGGCACAGTCTGCATGTGAATTAATTGTGCACTCCCCATGCCCCAATACAAATACCCACTTAATTTACACGTGCAGTGATTGTGCAATCCCTGTACCTAAATACAAATATACATTTTAAATCACCTGTGCTACATAACTCACACTCCGTGCACCGCTGCATACATACATATAAAACATACAACATAAAACACAAAATACACACAGGGGTGGGGCACCCTGCCACAGTAATATATTTGGTGATCGGGAAAAAAAATTATATATATATATATATATATATATACTGTAGAATCCATATATTAGACTGTATTGTTAAATGCTTTGCAATATACACTGAGACCTTGCTTAATGACCACCTCAGTACAAATTCCACCAGCAATCAAGGCATTTTTACCATCTTGATTTGTACTCACTGAATCAACCTTCAATATGAAGTCCACCCAACTATTACAGATTACGAGCACCATCTGCATTCCCAAACACATCAAAACTATGTTAAATTACAATCATCATACTGTACACTGCCAATGTGGATGCAATTTGCTGAAGATGCTTCTATTTGTACCTAATAAAATGTTGCTCTCTTACAGACACCAATGGACAATAAACTGGCCCATCCTTCAGCGCTGTCCTTTGATCTGCAGTGCAGGTGTAACACATCTTGTAATACGACACAAACAACTCACACGTTACAAAGAAATATCCTGCGAGGAAAAGGATTGATCTACAAAAAGCACCACTTTGTGAAAGCAAAGTAAAAGTGTTGCTATCTTGTGTTCTCTGATAACATGTACAAGCTTATTGTAAGACTGCGAGTTACAGTATGTAGTTGTTTTTTTTCAACATTACTGATTGTATAAAGTGTTACTGAACACCCTGCAGTGTTTACTAGAAACCCAATACTTTGCTTTTGCTGTATCTGTTTTTCATACCTTCTTCAATGTATTCATGTTTTTTTTTCACACCTCATGGAAATACATTTCTCAGGAGTGTTTATCAGGAGAAGATAATTTCTCTTCAAATCATCACAGTGTATCCTGATCAGGCTCCCGCTTGTAACAAAGCTGGTGCTCTGAATGAGTGGTGAGTTGTGGGAACAGGTAATTAGCATTGTTACAAGAGGGAGCGTGAACTTGATACACTGCAGGGTGATCCATTATTCACACAACAATGTCAGAGATGTATTATGATTTCCATCTTGCACACTGAACTTACAGCACAGAGCTGCAGAGTGCTGCTGACATTGCAGGGTTACTGTTAGCTTCATTAGTGACACACACTCTTTATTATGTACATGAAAAGGGCTTTTCTTTTGGTTGTGTTTTTTAATTTGTTTTGCATAATAAAATAATTTGATCTAAGTTATCTGATTATTATTATTTCCACTTGGCCTATAAGCCTGTTTTTCACCTTCAGAATTGTTTTCCCTCCCATACCACACAAAGACACTGAGTTTCATGATCTGAATCTTTACTACTTTGATACATCTGCAAACTCTAAGGGCCTGTGACAGAGAATGAATGAATCTTGGTTATAAATCTCCCTCCTGACCTGTGAGGGCGCTGTGTAAAGGGAACAGTGTGCCCTGGACTGGATGGTTTATTCCAGGGTCAGTCGGAAGTCGGCCATCCAGGAAGGGGGCGGAGCCACAGTACACTAGGGGTGCGTGGCCGATGGTACTAAACGGGAAGTGGCCGAGTGAACTGGTCCTTTTTTATGGTTGCGAGAGAACAGCTGAAGGAGAGTGAAAAGTAAGGTGTTTAGTATTTGTTTGTTTTGTCGATTCTAATTGTATTTGTTTGTTCTTTAAATACATTGCAATGATCAGTAAGATCCAGTAGTGCAAGGTTAAATCTATCCCGAAGGCTGGTACAGAGCCAAGCAATGATATTGCCCACTCACAATGAACCTGAGACAGCAGGCTGATATTATTAAACAAACAAAACCAAAACCAACTGCTGTGACATAATGAAGAAAAAGCAATGATACAAGTTAAAGTATTTCTGCAAACAACACAAAAACAATAGATTGCAAAAATATAAAAGAAAACATTGGATTAATCAAATACAAAAGAAAAATAGTACCCAACTTTCCTATATAATTTATCTTATAGTCCACTTATTAAAAAAAGTTTGCATTCCCTCTAGTAACAGACACATTAAGAGCTTTAGTTTACTAAATGTATTATTATCTGCAAATACCAGCAGTCTCTCCTTACAAATCAGAATGGTATAATAACGTTACCGCTCCCAATAACTAGCTGTGCATTCCAACAGCTACCAGCGCATTAACTATGCATTAAAGTGCCAAAAAATACAGAGGTAGCTCTCGGGATAATAATTTCTATTACATTCCAAACAAAGACAAGTACTTCCCCATACAATGCTGCTCCCTCCGGTTTGTACTTTGATCCTGGCCTCTCGAATCCGCCGTCTCTTTTATTAACCCTCCAGGTCCAGTTAATCGCTGATGATGTGGTTCCACAACCTCCTAGTACTTCCTGGAATAAGCGCCCCAGTTCAAAAAGTTCTGCAGGGTCCTCCCTGCCTTCTGTCTGTCCTATTGCCTCTGCCTCTGCCTCTGCCTTGCCTCGCCTCTCTCTGTCGAGTATCCTGGAATTCTGTTTTTTTTATAGGGGAAATAGAGTATTAGATGGAATTCAGCTATGTCTGCCAGCCGTATCCACGGCAACTCGTTACGTCCCAACATGAGTAGACAGACAATAAACGAAAAGGAGTAAAAACAACACAAAAGAAAAACGCCACTTCAAACAATACACGATTTCCGCCTCATCCAAACAAGGGATATATAACACAGGTACACTCGCTGCCTCAATGCCCTCTGCCTGTAGACGATGCTCCACTCTGCTGTAGGCTACGCGCTGCCCCGGTTGTGTGTCTGCACGTAGTCCAGGCTAGACAACCTTGATTTTTTTTTGGAAGAGCTTAACTCAGTAGAATGTATACTCACTAGACTAGTGAGCGAGTAACAAAAATGTATGGAAAATCATAACACAAGCCACTGTATGGGAATGCTGCCCTCTCGATGAGGATATCAGTATCTGAGTTTACTGATCCTGTTTACACACCATTGCTACCCTAACCCTAACCCTAACCCTATAACACAAGGCACTGTGTGGGAATGCTGCCCTCTCGATGAGGGTATCTCAGTTTACTGATCCTGTTTACACACCGTTGCTGCCTGTCATCTTCCTTTTTTATTCACATGTTTTTAATTCATTTTCAATAAATAACATGACATCAATATTAAACGACTAACAACTAATTAATTCTCATAAACACTCATAAATACGTTAATACATTTAAGAAACCCCCCCCCCCCATCCGATAAAGCCTTATAAGAAATGATGCAGAAATAACAATAGACAAATAGAAACACATTTAAATTACAACATAGTTCCTGCCACACAGCACACTGTGTTAAAAGCCACCACACTCGCATTGTGTAAACCTAGGCCTACATGTTATACATTATTTGCCACATGTGTGGGCTTACAATGTGTGCACAAGCAATATTTTTAGTTGCAGTGTTTAGATGACATGAATGAGAGAGTGTGAAAGGCTCAAACTATTTGTTTATCTCTCTTGCTCGTCTGTTACCACGTTGGTATTCGTCTGATTATGCCAGAAATACACATGCGTAACGGGAAACACACATTTCTATTGCGCATGAGTTTCCATTGCTGTATTATAATCTCATAGTGTGCACTGTTACATTTAGTTGTGTTACAGATTGAGGAACTGTACAGTGTTAGTTTCAGAGATTAATTGAACAGTGTTATAATATGCCTTTGAAAGTGAAATTAATCATGATATGTAAGTTGTATATCTTTCATATGTTTTTGTATGTGTGTAAATGTGAAATGGTGCTTTTTCTTATTTGTAAAATGATTAATTTGTTT
Organism: Acipenser ruthenus; assembly: GCF_902713425.1. Lineage (NCBI taxonomy): Eukaryota > Metazoa > Chordata > Actinopteri > Acipenseriformes > Acipenseridae > Acipenser > Acipenser ruthenus. The sequence continues at coordinate 5,293,332 of NC_081240.1, read as the reverse complement.
TTCAGTTTTTGCACTTGGAGACGTGCTGCTGGTTTCGACAGGTATGTGTGTCTCTGACACGTTCACATAATAAGATAAAGTGATTTAATAACATTCAGGGTGCAAATGATAGTATAAAGGGCTTTGTAAAACGCACATTTGTGTTTTTCTACCAAATAACATCACTGTTACTATTCCAAAATGCTTGAGCTAGAGCCAGTTTCAAATAACCTCGACATCTATACCATTCTTTACACTTCTTTATAACATCAGTAATAACACAAACACACGTAACCATCACAGCACCATAACACAAAAGAGTACAAATCTATCTAAACTTTTGTCATGCTTAAATTTTAGCTTCAATTTACAGGTCACTTTTATAATGCCTTCATGAAACAGCTATGCTTGAAATCATAAGTTGAGAAATAATAATACACATTTAATTAACATGTTCGCTATTATCACTTTAAAAAGTGACCTTTCTTTATCCAGCTATGCTGTTACATATCCCTCTGCCAGTTTTCGGAACGCATGTTTGCTGAAAAGTAAATCGGCTTTCAAAACTTATGTACAGTTTTAAAAAAAAAAACGTAATATTGTTATTGGATTAAATGTTTCAAATCACGGAAACGTGGCGTTACACAAAACAAATATGTAAATTAAATCAATTTTACTATTAACACGTTTCTCAGTTGTGATGCAGTTGATGTGCTACCGTTGTAATTAATTGTAAAGACATACTTCAATGACATGTTTTATTTACTTAAGGAATTGTTCTCTCATGTAATTTTTAATAAATGATTACAGAGACGCTTTGTACAGCAATTATTCAAATTTGCAAACCATATGCAGTGGAAGAGGAGACCATTGAATTAAAATATGTAATACCAAACATAAGACTAGATAAAGTGTTTTTAATATGGTACAAATTATGATCAACCCACTAATCTGAACAGGGTTTGGATTAGTAAGATTCTACTGTTTGTAATTGCATATTTTTAGCTGTGTTCTGAAGGCATGTTTTTAACAAGTTAAAATGTATTTTCAGAGTCAATCTATCAGCTCACACTTCAGCTAGACAAACACAACCCAATGGAAGGAATGGACGTATCATTTAAATGTATGGTGCCAGCTGAGCTCAGAGATGCAACAGGAAAAGAGGGTTTTTTCCATCTGCATAAAAATGGAAGCTTTGTCAAATTAAAAAGTGTTGCCAAAGGCTTACCAGCTGCCACATTTTCCATCAAAAAAGTTAAGAGGAGTGATACTGGAAGCTATACCTGTGTGTATGGAAAAGAGAAGCTTGTGAACTCAGCAAACAGCAAACGCAGTCGCCCAGTCTACCTTCATGTGACAGGTAAGGACTATGCTGAATACTTTATGTTTTACAGGCACAATAAAAGTGGATCAAACTGGCATCAAAAACACAAGCTAAGTTAGAAGAAACAATTGGGGCAACCTTGACCCTCACCGCTTTGACAGCTGTGCTTATTTGCTTGGTGATGGCCAAGGTTACCCGAATTGTTTCTTCTAACTTAGCTTGTGTTTTTGATACAAGTTAGAAGAAACAATTGGGGCAAACTTGGCCCCCATCGCTTTTACAGTTGTGCCTATTTGCTTTGTGCTGGGCATGGTTGCCCCAATGTTTCTTATGTGTGCAAAAGTATGTATGTTCAATGAAAGTGTCATTCACATGAACTATTTTTTAATAATAGCCCTACATCTTAGTCTTGGCACTTTCACTGCATATTTTCTCCGGTCACTCGCTTGCTCAGTCGCACCCACAGTTTCTCATTCAAGTTCAGCGCTGCACTGTCTCCAGTATATAACCTCCCGTTGTTTCCCTGACACTGTCTGGCTCATCAACCAGTCACATCCATGCTCTGCAACCCCCAAAAACAGCAACACACATTCTCCCCACTCATTCACTCACTCCCCCTTCCCATGCTAAGTAACGGTGTGACCCGTTCCCTTACAATACATGTAACACACAAAAGACAGACAAGACAAACTGAACAAACACAAGTCCTGCAACAAAGCAATTGTCCGGATCGTTACAATACATTCTTTTAATTTGAAAGTAAAAATATATGAAAGCATGACGAACTTTATGTACACAAATCTTCACTAATATACAACTGAACAAGAACTGTATTTCATTTTCTTTGCATACAGTATTAAATGGCAGTGTTTATATCTGATAGTGAAAAATAAATAAATAAATATCAAGATTGATAAAGAAAGAAAGAAATGTCTATGTATTGATTATGTATGAATTGATTTCAATATTTATTAATGTATTTATTTATGTTTTACTTTTACCAAATATATAGGCTATATCCTTCATCATGTAATTGTCAGAAATTAACGTTCCTGTTGGTCCAGTGGGGACCACAAATAGCATTACTCTCATCAACCAGTAGATGAGAACCGTACTTCCTTGACCTAATAGGGACCACAATGAGTATTACACCAGGGACGCGGGAAGCGAGGGTGCTGGGGGTGCTGTCAGGATTCTTGCTACGTACTCTTTTTATTTATATATATGCTCTGAGCACACTGTTATACTCAGGGGAGATGTTCAAGGAGGACAGAAATGTTTTTAACTCCTTTAGTGGTTTTGTTGGTGCACTGGGCTTGCAATGTATCTAGATGACTTTTTAATAATAAAGAAAATCACACAGACTCATTTCATTTGAAGTTTTAACGAATCGGAGCAGTAGTAGTGCTCTTTTCGGTTTATGCTTATGTTAAAAATTGGATTGGTTGGTTGCACAGACCACCATAAATCCCAAGTAAAAAGCAGTCTGGGCGATCCAGTGCTTTACAGGTTTAACAGCATTAGTACTTCAATACAGTAATACAAATATGGTTATCATATATTTAGCTTTTAGGCTATAAAATGCAAAAAGCTAAAAATGCCCACAGCTAAATTCTAGAACATTCAATATATATCACTCTCTTAAGATTAAAACATAATTTCTATACCTTATAGCAATGCATCAATATAAAAGAGATATTAAATTCAAATATTGTAGGAGAAGTCATTGTATTTTATCTTGCTCTTAATTGTATTAATACTTGTACTGTGATTCTTAAAATGTATTTTTGTTTATGACTGTAAGTCACCCTGGATAAGGTTGTCTGCTAATAAATAATAATAATAATAATAATAATAATAATAATAATAATAATAATAATATATTGAAAAATAAGAACTGTCTTCAAAAGGTAGAGACTTGTGAATACGACCAAACAGCAATCAGTTTTTCAGAGATCTTCAGAGCATGAATCACATCAGCTTGTAGCTAGCAAGTTGAGCGATACTTGACTGGGGTTTTACCTAGGTTTTTATAGGATTTTCCCTCCATTGAATACATCAGGTCCCAAGTAAATCTAATCATCACTCGGCTTTGACATCTTTAAGTTAAAGATACATTCTAGAAGGATCTGTTCAATTCCTTTTTGAAAACTGATTGAATATAACTTCTTGCCAAAAAACATTGAAACATGATGTCACTCTCTTTTACCAACTCCTCCTTTTTCTAAAAAAGTCAGATGGACCAAAGTTCACAGAATCCTTGCTATAATATAATACAAGTATATGTGTATATATGAGAGTTGTTTATAATATGTAACACCAGCTCTATTTGATTATATTAAGCTGAGTTAAAAATATATGTCCTAGCCGCATATTATGTTACCTTTTCAGTGTGTTATCAAGTCAGTTTAACTTCATATACAAATGTGTGTTAACAAAGTTTTTGACAAAGAGTGTAGAGGTTTATCATAAGCCTTTGAATAAGACCACTAAGCATACAGTGGCAAGTCCAGTAATTTTCATTTAAATTTAAGCTGTAATAAACATGTTAAATATAATAGCCTTGTATTAACTGGTACCATGCTTGGACCAAGCTTGACCTCTCTCTCGGTTTCTAAAAATTCGCCTGCACAAGCAGGTTTCAGACACCCTTTTTACTTGCCATGGCTAGTGTTTTAATTAATATGAAACTCCACTGTAAGCACTTTAACAAATTCACCGCATTAAGTTATTTTTTTGCCGATTCAAGAGACACCTGGACTGGTATCTTTTCAGATAATACAAAAAAACGCTTACATCCTAATTTTTATAACTCAGCTCTCATTATTTTCTTATAATATAATGAGATACATACTCCTGTCTTTCTTAAAGCACCTTCCGTTGGTTATCATTCAAGGTTGGCAAATCCCGCTTTTAAGAGCCAACAGCGAATCCTGCTTTGAGGTGCCAAAGACTAAGCTTTATCTCTTGAAGGTCCCTTCCAGAATTCTACTGTGTGTTTGAGACAAACATCTAAATATTTCACTTTACAGTTTCCCTGTAAATAAATACCTTTGTTTCTTACTGCAGTAAAACCTTTATATAAGCTAAACATGTATATTCTTTGGTTTAATTGATATTGTAATGTCTAAAAGACTTTTTGTTTAGTTGGAGAAACTGAACTAATTCTTAAATCGATTAAATTAAATGAACATTATCTCAAACGTGTCAACAATATGGTTGCAATATTGTCAGTGCCATGCTTCTGTTATGATAAACTTTTACTATGTTCTTTCAACAGTTTATCTTTATATGGCATTATAAAATGTATTTCTAATTAAGTTACTTCAGCATAACAGTTGCTCCTAGAAATTGTAATATTATTTTACTCCATTGATAAATCTTTCAAGATTTTAAGGGAAGGTCCAGTTATTTATATCTAAATACAGGCTATAATTAATATATTAGAAAGCCAAAGTGCTACAGTGACTGAACTAAGTCTGACCTTCTTCATTGTTCATGCAAAATCCAGTCAAAGCAGGTTTTAAGACAACCTTTGGTTTTTGCCCATTTTAGAGTTGATTAATATGAAACACTATTGTAAGCATTTTTCAATACTCATTATTTCAAACCAATATCTAACTTAACGTATTAACATGTCCTACGCTTTCCATTCTCATCTCTTCCTGCCAGGTTCTAATTAATTTCTGTTATAGACAGAAAATTGTTATTGTAAGATAAACTCCTATTTTCTGTTTTCCGAAAGGTATTTCCGTTCGTTAATATTAACGAGATTGCTCATTATAGAGACCATCAGAAAAAATCCCTGCTTCATCGGCCAAAACCAATGAGTCATCTTCAACACTGCTTTTACTACAAGCTGATGAGAATGAGGTTACAACATTAGTTTTCCTTCAGCAAGTTTACTGTTAGAGTTACAGTTACAATTTATACTTTAAATTTTTTTATAACATGTAGTTTTAATTCAGATATGTCAATATAGCAATCTCTTATAAACGGCAATTCTATTTTACTTCATTGATACACACAGAAGGCAAGAGGCTAATTCTTTATTATTAATATTAATATTAATTGAATATTTAAACTTAGGACTGCTCATACATTTACTTAATGTTATTATATAAGTGTCTTATTTATTTAAATACTTTTGCTTTTTCTTGCTATAATCAAACCTAGTTCGATTGCTTCTTGCATATTAACTGTGCTCCACAGATTCTGCCATTCTGCTCTCTCTGGATCAGAATGTTTTGAGACTCTGAGTCTAATTAAAAAAGATGCTTTTGCCTGATAAGGGAGGTTTGGAACTTTCACCAGGTCAGTCTGACCTTCAATGCATTGAACTCCTTACACAGATCTGTTAATAATATTTTCTAATGGAAGTATATTCTTTAAACACATTACAGTCATTACAATATTTGTTGCAGTTTCACAGATGTTCAATTTGTATCCCAAAGATCAGTAGCTGTGGCTGTCTTGGGTCAGTTTCTGCTCTCAGTGAGTCAGTTTCTGCTCACAGGTGTGGGTGACAGTCTTTAAAAGCCTGATACCTGCAAAAACTTAAATCTTGTTAGCTGGGCTCCCATCTCTACATTCCCATTCCCATTGTCAGTGGGCAACACATTTGAACTGAAGCTGGGTCCATCAAAGAACAGCACACCCTTGCAACCAAGGCCTTCCATGCAAAAGTATCTATTGACTTATAGCACAAAAGGGACGTGCCAGAACCGTCTGTGACAGTGCGGTCGCACCCCCACATGCCGAGGGTGGCTGTGCCGGCAGTTTTTCTCGTTAACTTTAGTTTATGAATGAGCATTTTGCACTGCCTGCAAGAAAGCCACGGATCAACTGTTTCAACCAATTGTATTCCCGTGTGGGTGCTGGCATTTAGTGTTTTGACCAATTAGCACTACACATTGCTATGCGAGGGCAGGCGTTCATTGTTTCAACCTAGACCTGATAATATCAGCCCCAAGCCCTTCATGCGAGACAGCGTTTACTTACAAATGTGACCAGATCTAGCAGCTGGTTTCGCTATGATAAATGTGCTTAAAAATGTCAGATGGCAAAACATTAAAAAAAAAAAATCTCAATAACTTCTAGAACCACATTTAAAACAGTCGAGAATAAAGGATATTTAACTGTTAACATCATGTCAATATATTTCTCAATAAACAAATCATAACCTTCCAGCGTTTCTTTATAGTAGTAAGGCCCAATCCACATTCTGTATGCCACTTATTTTAATTTAATTAAATCAAAGAAATCTAACTTTCTATTTTTAGTGCTGCTGTCTTCTCTGTTATGATTTGTTTTTTAATGGTTTTATTATTATTCACTGTGTCCTTTCATAACTGTTACTGCAACAGCCCAGGCAAGTGACGCATGATAATTTCCAGTAGTGGGCTCTTACTAGTACTGTATTTGGAATTCGTGATTTTTTAGTAATGGCTTCAAGTAGAAAGTGCCATTTATGTTTTAACGGTAAGAACTCAAGAAGAGACATTCAATCATTAAAGGAATGCAGATTAACAAGACACATCGGTTTTAATGGATGATGAACTGCACGTTTCATTTTTAGCCTCCAGCAGTAAATAGTTTTTACACTGACCATTGTTGATTGTTACATTTTGACTTGGGAGTATTGTAATTGACTGCAAGGTAATGGCAGAGTTCCAAAATGTTTTTTTTTAAAAATGCAAGACTTTTAAAGGCGGAGTGAAACCATTGTAATTATTTTCATGACATGAGATTAGATGTTAAAACTTCATGCTGATTTGAACTCGGCTCTCGCCAAGATAAGCACCAACTAAGACGTAGCTTTACAGTAAACTAATGTGATCCACCTGCGTCTCCATCCATTTGTGCTTCCGTCCATATGATGATGTAGATATCCTTCTGTCTGGTGTTGATGGCTGAAGTGTAATGCTGGCTCCAGGGATGAGTTTATTTTGCCTCCCCAGCGCATCAGCACACACAACGGCTGCAATGCTGGCTCCGGGGATCAACCACAGTGCGGTCTCCCCAGCGCATCAGCATGACAACTGTCTGTATTGAGCTAAGTAGGGTACATCTCTGGGGTCTTCAAGTGGGCACCTTCCATCCTCGGTGTTTCATCGACTAGCCCACACCACCTCAAGAGGGCTCGACGGTGATTTTGGCGTCCCAGCATCACCCTCTTCAGTCCCCCACTCAACTCAGCCCAGCTTACTTACCTGTACATCAACGTTGCTTTCTTTCTGTTGTGCTTGAGATCCCCAGCCAGAATCTCATCCATTCTTCCTGCTTGGTCTGGGAAATGGCCTTTACACACCTCACCCTCATCCTCTCCTCCTGCTTTTGCACCTCGTTGACTACCAACTTCATCCGTTGCGCTGGGGTTGCCTTGTGCCATGTAGGAGGAGCTGAACTGAGACCAAGACCCCCTCTTCCATGCTGAACTTGCCCCGTAATATCACTGATTCGAAGGGCAGCCTTTGCATCTTCCACGGCTTTCTTTGCCACCCACTTTCTTCCAGTTTTAAACACAGGTGCTGCCTCCCTTACGCATTTGTCACGTGACTCTACTAATGTCATTTCCAGTCGGACCTTGCCGCACTTAAACTCCTCGGTTAGAGCAGAGACTGGTAGCTGCAGTATTTCTTTACCATAAAGTCCCACTCTGCTAAGGCAGCGTGGAACTCCCAATCATTTCCTAAAGTATAAACTGATTAAAGCCTCCAGCTTCTCAACTGTTGTCAAGGAAACCTTGTACACAGTCAGTGGCCACAGCAGCCTTGGCAGTCAACCAAACTGAAAGCAACCGAGTTTTAGTTTTTCCGGTAAAGCGCTGCTGTCTACGCTCTTCAACCCTTCAACTGCTTGTTGTCTAACTTCTCCCAAACAAACTGTGTCCATTTGATCCCCGTCGTACCATCTCCCAAGACTGTTCACTGGCTTCTCAGACACTGTTGGTATTGCCTTACCATTAATGTAAAACCTTTTATCTACTACTTTACCTTTAATTATAGAGATGCTCCTTGATTTAATGGGCTTGAATTTTCATTTGTGCCCATTCAATGTTATTGGTTAATTTGCCCAATAGCCGATTAGTGCAGGCTATTGTTGTAGTCATGGTTGTCATGTCATCCATATATGCTCGAATTGGTGGTAGTCACATTCAAGAAGCCAAGCGCTCTCCTCCCACTATTCATTTTGATGCCCTAATAATTGCAAATCTCCAAAGTAGGCTTTCACTAAATTTGTTATTGTCATCGGTACACTGAAAAAAATAAAATTCTGCCCAAAGAAGTTCACGTGGCACTGAACCGTACGCATTAGCCAAATCCAGGAATGTCACATGGAGCTCCTTCCTCTCCTTCCTTGATGTGTTTGAAGCATCCTGGGAAACCTGGAATGCCTGCTATTTGTACTGAAGTGTCAATGAAGCAATTCTTGAATAGGTAGGTTGACAATCTCTGAGCAATAATGCTGAAGAATATCTTGCCTTCTATGTTTAATAGGGAAATAGGGCAAAACTGACTGATGCTTGTAGAATCTTTTTCTTTTGGTATAAAGACTCCACCTACTTGGCACCATGCTCTTGGTACAACCTGTTTTTCCCATGCCACTTTCATCAATTTTCACAGGATTCGTAGAACTCCATTAGGCCCTGGAGATGATGAAGCCCTTGCTTTTTTCACAGCTGCTCTACTTCTTTCCACTTAGGTGCACAGTCCTCCATTTGCTATTCTGGTGGATTGATAGGTGAGATGTCTGAAGGAATTGACATAGGCTCCTGCCTTTTTGAATCTGTATGTGTTTCATCCAAATACCTCTCCAGCTCAACCTTAGATGATTTTAGTGTGCCATTTTTCTCAATGGTGAATAACTTCTTCACAAATTTGAATGGATCTTTATAAAAGTTAGTTCTCACACGCTCCTTCTTTTTGTAGCATTTCCGTAGGTGCTCAGCTCTGAGCAATGTTGCAACCTTATCTTTTATGACCCTTTGTAAGAGATTGAGTCCCTCTGTAACAGGGGGAGACCTGTGCTGACTCTTCTGACGTGTTCATAGTGCTGCAGGGAGAGGGCAGCGGCTCGTCAAGATCCGCCTGTCAGTCATGGCAGTGACACGGAGAGGTGGGAGAGTGGGTGTGCGGACTTTCCTTCTCTCTGAGTGGCTGGGAGGCGGGTCTTGGGGGAATTGCTGACCCTATAAGTTTCATTCTGCTGTTCCCTCAGGTCTGCCCACGGAGACGTAAAAGGCGTGCGGAAGCGCTGGAGAAAAAACAGCTGGGACGAAAATCCCAGCAAGACAACTAAAATAATAAAAGAAAGAGATAAAAGAATCAGCGGTAGCGGGGGAAAACTCTTGGGCAGCCCCGATACAGTGTATAGCAGGCTGAGGGAGCCGCTAGGGTAGGACGGAGACCCGGGCCGTGCGGGTAGCGACGGTTGGGGTGAAGCTGCCGAGCGCAGCACTTTTTATTTTGTAGTTTTGTTTACTGTGTTTTGTTTCCCCTGTTCCTTTCGCCTTTTGATTAGTGTTTTTGTTTCAACCTCTGTACCCTGTACCGCTCTGGTATAGTTGTGGCTCTGTCGCTACCATAGCTGGTACGGCAGGCCACAGACAACAGCGCCCTCTGCGGGCTGACCCAAAATCAGTTTCTAATAAAACTGGGCACCTGTGCGGTGTTTTCAGACCCATTTCTCTGTGTCCTGTGTCAGTGAATTACCCACCACCCTTCCACACCCTCCTTCTGACTTTGTTTTGCTCTTCTCCATTGCTTCCTCAGCTGTCTCCTTTCTCTAACTAAGCGTTCAATCTCCTGCTGCCATCTAGACTTTCCAGGAATAGTTTGTACTTTTTCCTTCCTTTTTTCAACTCCAAACCTCTTGCTTCCATTACTGTAGCCTACTACTTGGAGATAAAAACAATTATAATGGCTACAACAGCACACATGTAAGCTTAATAATGTTAAGTGCAGATGACTATGATGCAATACATATTTTGTCCTTCTAGCTTCCGTAATAGAGAACTACTAACCGTGTAATCTCGCCTATTTTAAAACTACCTGAACACAACAGACCTGGTGTGCAGTAAAAAATCAATTCCATTGCTAGTACTGTGTAGTAGATAAACCCTAAAAAAATGATTTATGATTTTTTTTGGCTGTACGGCGGCACCACCTTCTAAAATTAGTAGACCTACTGACACTGTACAGCTACCTGAAAATGCATTGCCGCATATTATAACCGAGGTTGCAGCTCCATCGGTATCTGTGCCTATGCAACTGCCGCACTATGCCCAGCTGTGTCCACTGAACCTTTGTATGAGGCATTTCAACCAAAGGACTACAGATTTCCTACTCGCTGCTTTGGAAATTAAAAATTCACTCGATGCTGTAAATCAGCTTGGTTTGAAAAGTGGTCTTGGTATGTGAAGGAATACAATCATCTGATATGCTTTCTGTGCATGCAAGCAACCCACAAAAAGCCAATATGTGTATGTATCCAGACAGAATATCTGTGTGTAGTGACTACATCCTCCTTACAGTGAGAGGAAAGCCACCAGTTTTCATTAAGGAATGCAGAGCTACAAAATATTTGAGTTCGATTTAATCCAGACCATGGTTTAACAATGCTAATTACAGCTTTAAAGACAGGTAGCGAACATAAATAAATGTCAAAATCTACTAACCCTATATTAAGTAACAGTTGCTACCAAATGCCTCTCCAAACAGTAGTGCACTGCTTTCATACTAGCTTTTAAAATTGTAACTTTGTTTCCCAATGCGTCTACAGAGCGCATTGAAGTGATTGTGGCATAAAAGGCGGAACGTTCCCGATTCGTAGGTGTCTGCAGCATGTTTTCAAGTCTTGTCTGTGTTACAGTAGAGACCAGCACCATGTATAATGTTTATGTGCCTGAAGATTTGAATACATTACTTCCTATAGTTAACTAGTTTATGTACAGTTAAGGATGGGTTGATGTTTTATTCCTGACATGACACAGCTGTCTCGTTCCGGTACTGTTTTTAAAAGTATGTTTGAAATGACAATGTTAGCTTTTCGGATATTGTTTTTATATACTGTAGTTGTTGCAAACATTTAAATGCTTGTCGTTTTTGAACAGGCTACATAATTGCAATTAGTCGACTGCAATGGCATTTATATACAACTGTTCAGTTTGTGAATAGACCTATTAAACACGTTGAATAGAATGAAAGCATTTTAGTACCGAACATTATAGAATATATTTTATTTGTATTTTACTATTTTAAAAAGACATCTAAAGGCACAAAATAGGCTGTGTTTAGTATGTCACTGGATTTTATTTATGTAACATCTGATTTGTAACGCAGTTAATACATTGTCTTGTTGCTTTGAATCTTACATAACATTTTTAGACTGTGTCTTAAAAAAATGTCCCATTTTAAAACAGAAATAAATAATTTAATATAAATGATATAAACATCACACTAAATGCATTCCCTAGTATATTTCCACGTTGACAAAACAAGTTAATTGTCATTAAACTCGGATGTCCTGTAATATACATATGCGTGGATAAAAGTGCCTGGGGTCTGCAAAAATCTGCAAGTAAATACATTGGGAGTAAAAGGAAAAAGAAGAAGAAGGAGGAGAAGGATATTTTTACCTTACTTTGGTGACTTATTTCTCTTACTGTATGACAGTGTGACAAAGTGGCTGACTGGAAGCAGGTGCAGGAGTGATGCAGTGCATGAAAGAAGCAGACAGAGATAATTGTAATCCGGTTTGGAAATGTTTTATTTTGGAGATTTCAGGTCTGGCGACCAAACTCTAATTCCCCAGCAATATTATTATTATTATTATTATTATTATTATTATTATTATTATTATTATTATTATTTATTTCTTAGCAGACACCCTTATCCAGGGCGACTTACAGTCGTAAACAAAAATACATTTCAAGAATCACAGTACAACTCATTCTATTAAAAAATACATGACTTTGGTTCTAGCAAGTACAAGTATATGACAAAATACGATTCAATAATGGAGTAGATAACAGTGTCAGTGATAGTTACATCAGGATATAATTAAATACAAAATACTACAGATTAAATAACACTTGTGATAGATTATAGTACTCTAAAGTACAGGATTAAATGCAGTAAAATAGGGGGCAGATAAGAACAAGTAAAGCGCATTTAAGGAAGAGTGATAAGTGTCCGGAGGGAAAAAAGGAGTTCTACAGGTGCTGTCTGAAGAGGTGAGTCTTGAGGAGGCGCCGGAAGGTGGTCAGGGACTGGGCAGTCATGATATCTGTAGGAAGGTCATTCCACCACTGCGGGCGAGGGTGGAGAAGGAGCGGGCTCTAGAGGCAGGGGAGCGTAGATAACCAGTCTTCTAGTGCAGGAGGAGCGGAGAGGTCGAGTGGGGGTGTAGGGAGAGATGAGGGTCTGGAGGTAGCTGGGTGCAGTCTGGTCAAGGTATCTGTAGACTAGTACAAGAGTCTTGAACTGCATGCGAGCAGTGATTGGGAGCCAGTGGAGTGAGCAGAGCAGTGGAGTTGCGTGGGAGAAGCGAGGCAGAGAGAACACCAGGCGAGGAGTTCTGGATGAGCTGGAGCGGACGGGTGGCAGACGCAGGGAGGCCAGCCAGGAGGGAGTTGCAGTAGTCTAGGCGGGAGAATACCAGGGCCTGGACCAGGAGCTGGGTTGCGTAGTTGGTGAGGAAGGGTCGGATTCTTCGTATGTTGCTCAGGAAGAATCGGCAAGTGCGTGCCAGAGTGGAGATGTGCTGGGAATAAGAGAGGCAGGGGTCCAGGGTGACTCCGAGGTTCTTAGCTGAGGAGGAGGGAGAGAGTGTGGTAGATTCCAGAGGAATGGAACCAATGTGTACAGCATGGGGTATATAACAAGAACAGACATTCCCAAATAATAAACGATATCCGCCTCACAATAATACAAACACGGTCACCAGTCCTGGGTGCGTGCAGTAGTGCTCGTGGTGGATGATACAGGTTTATAGTTGTGACAATGGTGCAGTGTTGTCTGGTTTAGTGCTGGCCCTTGGCGACAGCTCTGGAACTGTGTTAGCTGTCTAGTAACGTACAATACAATTACAAACAAACAAACAAAACACAACACTCACAATTTCAGTTTCTGTATTATTTTCACTGTCCTTCTCGGTTCTACTCACATTAAACCAAAGCTAAGGAACAGATTACGATTCTCCATCCCCTTTTATGCTGTCACACATGACCCCTTGGTAAGCGAGTGCAACCGCCTCTCCAATCTGCGGCTGCCACGTTGTTTCCCTTCCGGGTCAATGCGTTATTGCAACAGAGTCTCGGGCCCTTCCTGGCTGGCCAACTTCCCTTGAACCCTGGGAAAGAACTGTCAGGCCTGCCTATCCAAGGTACTCTGTTCTGGCTGCTTAGCGCCCTCACAGGTCGGGAGGGTGATTTCCAACCAAGAATCATTGTATTTCTGTCACAGACAGGTATTGACTTTTTTTTTCTACATTTCACCTAAGTGTTGGGAACTACAAATTAAAAGTGCCAATACCCTGAAAACACGTAAACTGTTGTTGCTGTATATAGAGGCTCTGGCAGTTCTCTCACTGCTAATAATTACTACCGTTCCTCTAGATTATACATTAAACTGCTTTGAAATGTGGCAAAGATCAATTTCCATGCAGTTCATGAATCTGAAGAGATCATCAGAATCCCTAGGTTTAATAATTGTTGGTCTGAATTATTTATTAGAGAAACTGCCACCTCAGCTTTAGTTTCTAATGTTTGCTGTTTATATTCCCACAGAATATATGACAACTTCATCCCAAAAGAAACTGACAGGCATGTCTGTGTTTGTTTGGTTTTCAATTCAGTTTTCTGATATAAATCTTTAAATCTAAGCTTTTGACAAAATAGTTAAAACCGTTTCTATTTCACAATTAAAATGATTGACCTGGAGTTAGCCATCATTGCATACAGTAGGGGTAGTTTCTTCAAATGAAACCATTCTGACAGGACTCACCATGAAGTACAGTCCCCACAAGATCAGGTTTATATATTATAGGGGCGGTATTGATATCTCCCACTATTCACAGCATTAAAGAGAACACATTATCATCACATTAATACTGGTCTGAATTATTAAAATTATTAAACAGGTGGCTACCTCTTTAGCCTAATGGTGATACTTTTCTACACGTTGTTGTTTATGTTCCCACAGGAGATATGACAACTCCAAACACATCTATCAAGACCCAACAGACTAATGGGATAGGCAAGTGTGAATAACTATATTTTTTATAAGTAAACCTATCACTTATTTTAAAGTAGTCCGAGTTTTAGAGAGAAAAGTACATTCTTAATGTGTCAATATTCAAGGCAGTAAATAACTAACATATCAGATATTATAATTGAATCAAAATGGTCACAGCTCTAATTATTGCTGGTACGCATGGACAATTTCATGCCAGATTAAACCAACTCCAAAACCTAGGCTTTCTGAAAAGCATGATTATTGTGTGTCTGGTGTACCTGCTCAAAAACCAACAATGTTGACGTCACTGTGGAGCATATTGTATGTACACTATTCACATACTGCAAGATCAAGGCACTGTAAAAACAGGATTGGATTACATTTGTTTTAAACACCTCTTGATCACGTTTTTATGTCAACCAGTTATTTGTGAATTATAGAATCTGTTTACACATATTTAACTGGATCTTACAATAAATCCCATTTGTATGTTCCAGCTCTGTACCTGGGTGCAGGGGTAGGATCTGGGGTCCTTGTGCTGCTGGTACTGCTGATAGGAGGAGTGCTGAAGTGGCTGCAATCCAAACGAGGTAGGGCACAGCATTCTTCACCACAATGGATACAAATGAAATACGTTTAAATGATGGGGACTTCTTCATCTCGCTGTGTCAATTTATTGTGACCCTCAATCATGTTCAATTCTATATTAAAGCATGATTCCTAGGTGAGTGTTTACTGCAGTCTTCCATTGTTCAGCCTTTGGTGCAAAAATATATCTTGCTGTTACTGATGCATAGTGTGTTACTAGCTGTTTTCACCACCATTCAAACTAGGAAACTAATCTATTTGATACAATGCCATTCCAGACCCTGCTGTCCAGACTGAACCTGTATACGCCACGGTGGTAAGTCCTATATGTTACATGTCTCTCAAACAATTTGCTTGTACATATACAGATTCTTTCAGATTTAAATGGATACACTTATTTTAAAGTACAAGTTTTAGAAAGCAAAGTAAGTTCTTGTTAATAATAAAGGTACTAATACAGATTATTTATCATTTTAGTCAAGCAAAATATACTGCTGAAGAGACGTCAAACCTGACCACAAACATTCTTCAAACCGGGCTGACTGATACATGTTTTTCAGTATTTACCAATGTTGTGTGATCAATACTTCCACACATACGCTTTATATGTTCATGCAAAGTTAAAGCCACTCACAAAACATTGGATATGGAGACTGATAATAATTCAGGCATTGCTATTATTACTATTTTGTTTAAAATTATAAAGTTAATTTAGACTATGTAATGAGTTGAGTGATTTGAATATGCACCATGAAAGGTTTTTTTTTACATCTTTGGTTTCCATTGATGAATGGCTATATTTCCCTCTGTAAACAGGCTGTAGGTAATAATTCTCAACCTAAATAAAATGCATGATAATCACATGCTTAAACACGACTGTGAACAAAGTTAATGATATGACATGGTTTCAACACATTGCGCATTGTTTAGGTATTGTTTTTAGTGATGTGGATAGGGTATAACAAGAAGATATTGTGCAGCTACTGGTATATATTTACAGATGGATAAAAAGCGGTTTTATTTTATTTGTTTGTATGTCTTTGTTTGGACAGAATCAGCCCAAGCAGCCTTCAAAGCAACAGGACGACACAATCACATACTCAGAAATAAACACTGCCCGTGTCACCAAGAAGAAACACAGCTCTGCACTTGATGAAGACAATGTAACATACGCAAAGGTTAAAACTTCCACATACTGAAAACCACTGGGGAAAACTAATTAAAAAAATAACTGAATAGTCAATGCAATAAAATGGTATTTCCCTTTTATCTACGTACTCTCTGCTTTCATACCTACCAAAACGATCATACAGAGTCCGATCAGAGGGACACACTTTAGTTCTTGTCCCAGAACTGACAAACCATTGGAGATATAAATTATCTAAGAGACTGTGGTGGAATGTGTCAAACAATAGAAGACACATTGATAGCACTTCCATCAATGCTGGGAGGCAAACATTTCTATGAAACCTTCTGCACAGGTTCAACTTAGCCCCTTTAATAAACATTCATTATCAAGCAATTCTGCCCAATTGCCAGTGTGCTTGAGAGAGGCCCGGGACTGAATGTCCAGCTTGTAAGTTGTTTGGAATTGTAAATGTTATTCTTTTCTTTCAAAAGAACTTAATAAAGGCTTTCAGAACCAAATCTGTTGTGCTATAAATGAAAGTAATACAGTGCTCCCCCGCTATAAGGCTCTCGGTTATAATGCGCCTTGGATATAACAACTTCTCAGTCTAACTTCCGTTTCTGTCTCTCCCTAAATATTAGGCCTATTACATGGTTCTCTTTTCTAATGTATTTACTTTTTTGATGTGAGAGTAGCTGCGGCTTTCTCTGGGAGACAAGACACTTCAGCTTTGCTTCAGCCCCGCTCCAGCAGCCGAACCTGGGGCAAGCCCATTGCCTCTTCCCCTCGCCCGACCTGCTCTCCTTCTCGCACTTGGTTTGCTTCTCTGTCGCTTCAAACTGAACTCTGGACCGCCATTTAGCCAGGCTATTTATATTTATATAAACTGCTAATTAAAATGATCCATATATTTTATTTTTTGGTAAAAAATGTAGCGTGGATTACATGGTGCTGTATGCATGGTTAATTCACGGAAAGTTACATTTTTGCTTCACTATATGTGCATTATAGACAGGGAGTTATTTTATTTTGTATTTTAGTTAGATGTGTGTTGTGTCCCACGGCGCCCCCCACCCCCTCCCCTGTTTCTAACGCTCCTCAGTTATAACACTCATATTGTGTGTTCCCCGAGACCCGCGTTATAGCGAGGCAGCTCTGGGTGTGTGTGTGTGTGTGTGTGTGTGTGTGTGTGTGTGTGTGTGTGTGTGTGTATATATATATATATATATATATATATATATATATATATATATAGCCCTGTAATTCTTATTTCCTGTTTGTCATGTGTTTCCTGTTCATACTGTAAAGCAATTTGTGTCAAGTTAGAAAATGTATGTCAAGTTTGGTAGGCTCAATTTAGCCCTCTATAAGCATTCATTATCAAGCAATTCTGCAGTGTGCTCGAAAGAGGCCCAGGACTGAATGTCCATCTTGTAAGTTGTTTAGAATTGTAAATGGTATTCTTTCCTTTCAAAAGAACTTGATAACAGCTTTGAAAACCTAATCCGTTGTGTTGTGAATGGAAGTCGGTAATGATTCTTATCTACTGTCGTTCATGTGTTCCCTGTTCATACTGTAAAAACAATCAGATGTATTTGAATAACCAGCAGTGGGTTACGCAGACCCCAGTTACCAGCAGTGCTAAGTTACCTTACCTAAGGTACACAGGAAGTCCATGATTAGTGCTCATGTGGGTCTGTTCAATCAGCTACATCTCTGAGCTACAGCCACGTCAGCATGGCTCTGTATGTATTTAACTTCATTGTTATAAAGTGTACAATATGCATTTGTGTGGGTGTGTTGTCTGTTATCTATGATCTCAACTCGCTGTTTTTTTTTTCATCAGGGCTACCACCACCGGACATGTTTTGTATTGATGGTCTTTTATCATTTCTGTTTTAAATACTGTGGTTTGCTTAAGCGAGGTTCTCTGTCATTCTTGTCACCTCGCTACACATGCTAAAATTAAACACTGCATATGCCTTGCACAATGAGGCTGTGAGTAGCACTGGCTTTCTCATTCTTCTGTGTAATGTCTAAAAATAATTAATTTCTGTTTGTAACTTCATTTTAGTCATTTCTATTTCACCTCAGCCATGCATTGCCTGCTTTGTGCTTTCAGAGTCAGGGGTGCTGAACCCAGCATCTGGTTTCGTTGCTATTTGCTGAGCTGCATGCACAGCATGTTCCTAACTGTTATGTTGCTCATGTTATCTGTGTGAATTGTTATTTCTAAGCTTTACTTTGTTTTACCTGCCAACTCTCGTTCCGCCTCTGAACACACCAGCCCCATATCAATCGTGATAATCCTATTGATACACCTGTGGCTGGAGTCTTAATTATTTAATCACTTATTACGTGGCTCTAGCCACATTCCCACGTGTTTTTACAGGGAGGATTTTATCTCCCTCCCTGCCACCTCTATATTTCCCACACATACACACACCCTGTGCACCACTACAAATACACATACAATAATGCTCCACCTAAAACACCCAGGGGCGCGGTGTACACCGTCACAATGTTCCAGTTCAATATGCTGTCCTTCTCCACTCTGCTCATGATTGCTTCAGAAGAACCCCAGCAACTCATCCAGCATGTTTCTGAAATCCATTCCAGGTTGCCCTCGTCCACAAACTGGTTAAGAGTCAGTTTAGAAACAGAGATGATAAGTGCAGGGCTGGTTTTAAAGACGTGGGGGAAAGCCATGCTCACTCTTTCACAACAGCCAGGGTAGTCAAGGTATGAGGCTTGTTAAAATATTAGTGAATTTATTGCCTTGTGCCAGACATAAATCAAATGCGAGTGATAACAATTCAGTCTCATGGTTGTTAATGATAATTCTAATTTACATGGGTCAATGGGTCTGTAGTTTTGTTAGTTTAGCAGAAAGCAGCAGCTATTGTTGCAGGGAAACAAGAGATCCTCCTTATGTAATTAATGGCACATTTCTTTTTCTTTATTAGTTGTTGTGGCAAAGTGGCTGATTGTGTACAGGTACAGAAGTGATGCAGTGCGCCATGAACAAACAGAGAATTATAATCCAGTGAAACAGGTTTTTAATAATTATATATCCTGGTCTGGTGACCAAACAACAACTCCAGGCAATACACAACAATGTGTACTGCACTGGAATAAATCTACGGGTAACAGTCCCAAATAATAAACATGTTGCTTACGCTTCTTAAAGTAAGTATTGATAGGTATACTAGTTTACTTTCTCTGTTTAGTACAAATGTCACCATTTCTTGGGTATAATGTTTAGTCTCTTATTGACTGTTTGAACATTAAAATAATGATTAAACTTCCAGGCATTCAACCATACCAGTCTTCTTCAGCCTGCTAGACTTAATCAGGAGCGATTGATCATTTTGAATGGAGTCCTATTCCTTTTCATATCTTGGCTGCCGAAATCAAAACTTCATTCTAAATAATTTGTATACTATACGCAAGTCAAAATTTTATAGTTATACGTACAGTTTCCATTGCTTTATTCTTTCATTTAATTGGAAGGGACTCAAGCAGGGATCACAATATAGGAGATCTGGTAACTCGGAGCTCCCCTTACTCCTGGTATAATTGAGGGGTGGTGTAGTCAAATCAATAGCCCTATAGGCTGGGTGCCACATAAAGAAAGGTTGTTTGAAACACTTTGGTTAAGTAGATTGGGGGGGTGGGGGACAAGGCATAAAATCCAATAATCCAATCACACAAGGGAATACTAACATTCAATCAAAAGCACAGGTTTCTCCTAGTGTCACTTAAGATCGGTCTATTCTCTTACAGGGTGTATTTTTCCCACCAAATCAAAATGGCCTACCGTACTAGCACTGAAAGAGGCGCAGTCTCACACACAAGGTTTTAATCCAAACCAGCAGCAGCTGACTACTACAAACTGGGTTCTAATTTGATGCATCGATTCACCCAATTTGTAACCGAATCTTGATAAAAGCTTAGTGTGCCACTGATGCAAATTTTAACACCTCAAATATTTTATATATATATATATATATATATATATATATATATATATATATATATATATATATATATAAAATATATATAGCATGTTGCAGAATGGTCATCATTGTGGATAAAGACTGAGTCTGCTTACTAGTAATCACAAGTATTGTTTTACTATTTATGTTGTTAAGTACTGTTGAGGACATTTTCAACAATTGAAGAACAAATCTTCAATCTATAGCCTCATAAGTGATATTTTGCATTCCCTTAGTGGTATTTTGCAATTAGTAGAACCAATAATCCTTGCTCAGTTTTAATCTACATGTATTATATTTCTAAGAGGGAACAAATGTATTATATACCAAGTCCATCAGTGTATTTTACATGAGCTTGAGAATGCCAATAACTTTTGGAAAATTAAGTTTTCTGAACATGAATTCCGATATCAAAAGTCATGTAAACACGGTTTTCAGAAAATGTATCAGAATATTCCGAAAGTCAATTTTCGGAAAACAACACCTAAAAACTTTGACCTTCATTCCTGCACGTGGTTTTAGAAAACAGAAAATAATAATAATCTGTAGTCAGTCTGCATACATCCATTTGTCTAGTTAGGGATAAAGTAATCCATTTGTTAAAGTCTGTATGTGTTTGTTAATAGCCCATACTGAAGCAGCAAATGTTTTCCAGCTTTAAAACTATGTGAGAATTTAAAATAATGTATGCAAAAGAAACTGGTAATATAGAACAGGATCAGCTGTTGGAAAGGCTGATTGCACATTTTAGGGAATCTGAATAGAGGTATAGGATAGTAATCTTTGAATTTAAGACCTGAAACTTGGATTGGTCTCCCTTCAATCGCAGAAATGTCCGTTCTGTTCAAATCTTACTTAGACTACTACAGTACTTTGCCTGCGAAAATATCCTGCGTTTTCCGAAAACTTCAATCCATGTACACAGTTGAATTCTAATTGGATTTTCTACCGTTAATCATGTAAACACAGAAAAGTGAAGTTTTAAGAAAATCAGTTTTCTGATTCCATTTTCGGAAAAAGCTTTGTTATGTAAACGTACTGTATGAGTCCAGGATTTAAATATGGAGAGAAATTGTGTGAACTGTACACCAAATATGTAAATGTAATATGTAAAACACACACTCACACAGACACACTGACAGACAGGTGCCCCCAAAACATGAACAATTTTCACTATTTTAATCCAGTACCATAAAAATGGAGCTTTAAATTCCAACCAGTTTGTGGACACAACTTCCAGTAATGCTGCAGATACAGCACTAATATCAGAGCTTATCTTTCCTCTATTGTACAGGCGAATGTGTACATTACCCAGAAGGCTTTGTTATTAACTACTAATGTATGGGTGTAGCCTACATGACTTATTGTGATCTGTTTCCATTAAAACCTAAGTTAATAATGATAAAGAGATGCTGATATTGGCAATCTTTGTTTAGCCAGGAAATATTAAAGTGGAGTCAATTTCCAAGAACAGTTACTCCTAAATTGCTATTGTTTGTTAATTATCCACAGGCATCATGATAATACACATTTTTACAGAACACTAAACAATAAGATGCATTCTGAATATATACAAATATAATTTTTCCCGTTACCAATATTTAAAAGTTGACATTCTGTTCATTTGTAATATATATATATATATATATATATATATATATATATAATTTGCACCAACTCTCTAGATCAAATAAAAACACTGATCAGCTGTTCACTGATCTGTGGCAGGAATAGTGAACAGCTGATCAGTGTTATTGATTTGATCGAGAGAGAAGGCAAATTATTATTAATTAATGAAATATAAAGAAAACATTAAAAAAAATATTAATGAAATAATTAAATATTGAAAATGGCACAGTTTTTTTTTTATTTGTTTAAATATTGTTGTACTGTCTTGCAGCACCAGGCTAATTAAGCAACATAATCAATTAAGCAAAGGTTTAGTACTTAGTTTATGTGTTCATTTCTTTCTGTATAAGGGCAACTTCAAAATCCACTCCTGTATCAAAGTGTTCCGGATTTATGGGGCCGGGTGGCAACCCGACTGTCAATAGATTTTGTTAACCATGCTGATGTTGCAGATGCTGCTTCTCTATTATCCCTTTAAGAACCTACTTGTTATACTTTAAAGGGCAAATGCTACCTAGGGCACTACTTGACCTAGCACTGGGCCTGGGCTAAAGACAAGCAATGAGTTCCCACCTTTGGACACAAGAAATTACAGCAGCTGACTGAATAGAGCTTGTCATTTTTCAAAGGCAATACAGCAGTATTGTAACACAGGCTTGTTAAACCTGAAGTCATGGCCAGACACAATGCAGATCACTAAACCTGTGGATGAGTTCTCAACATGGCAGCACAAGTCAAGCTGGGAGATTAGATCAGCGGTTCTCAAATTGTGGGTCGTGACCCCCAAGTGGGTTGCAGAACGATTTCAGGGGGTCGCGATGTCATAGTCAAAACCTTTTTTTTTTAGTATTCATTCAAAGGGAAATATCGGTAATATTCACTTAGTCATACCTCCCAAGCAGATCACTTGATTCGTTCACATGGGTCAGTAATCGAGTTTGCTTACTGGGAGAGAGTAATTTTACATCACATCACTGAATTGAGTGGAAGGACTACAGGGGTTGTATTTTGTACTTCACTCATGCCAAATATTAGACAATGGATGAATGTATTGCTAAATATCATGCACCAGCTCCGGATAATCAGAAGACAAAACAGGTTAAAACATCTTCAGTTTTAAGCAGAAGTGGGGTTTCTACTGTTGATGTGGATACTTAATAAACCACTACCAGTAAAGTAACTTCAGTTTTCAAAGTGAAGTCTTGGAAGTATGATAATGACATTAAATCTGACTTTAAAATTGAAGGGATCAGATGAAAATCACAAATCACTGTGCGATATCTGTGCAGATATTCGTGTTTCCCTTTATCATGTTTTAAACTGACGGTCATCACTTAAAACAGACAGCAACTTGTTAATCCCTTGTTATTTGTAAGATGAGATCTGCCTTTTCAATTCTTTTCAATCACATTTCATTTAGCACCAATCAAAAATAATAATGAGAAAGCATTAAGCAAATGTGTGGCTTTACTAAGGAAGAATAAATCAGATTTGTTTTCTGATCAAATTAAAAGCTATCACTTACTTATGTTAAACTTGATCAGGAACTCCACACATTTGTGGAATTTTACTGCCATTGTATGGATTCAAAACTGCCTTTGGAAACCTACTGTTATATTTGTGATACGTCTTGGTTATTAAAATCTTTTGCATATTTTTATAAAAGAACAGAGCAATAATCTATTTAGAAATACAGCGAGGATGGAGAGTCCGGGTTTACCCAGTGGAGGTGGGTTGTCGAGGATTTGTGGCACTCTCTACAACCCGGTTTCTCAAAGACGTCGGATTCAGCGGCCAAGAGTTGCGTCGCACAGTGAAGAACTTATCTGAAGCAGCAGAGAGGAGCAGCAACTGGCTGTGGTTGAGACGGAAAGATTCTGGCTGGGGATCTCAAGCACAACAGAAAGAAAGCAACGTTGATGTACAGGTAAGTAAGCTGGGCTGAGTTGAGTGGGGGACTGAGGAGGGTGATGCTGGGACGCCAAAATCACCGTCGAGCCCTCTTGAGGTGTCGTGGGCTAGTCGACGAAACACCGAGGATGGAAGGTGCCCTCTTGAAGACCCCAGAGATGTACCCTACTTAGCTCAATCCAGACGGTTGTCATGCTGATGCGCTGGGGAGACCGCACTGTGGTTGATCCCCGGAGCCAGCATCGCAGCCGTTGTGTGTGCTGATGCGCTAGGGAGGCAAAATAAGCTGATCCCTGGAGCCAGCATTACACTTCAGCCATCAACACCAGACAGAAGGATATCTACATCATCATATGGACGGAAGCGCAAATGGATGGAGACACAGATGGATCACATTAGTTTACTGCAAAGCTGCGTCTTAGTTGGTGCTTATCTTGGCGAGAGCCGAGTTCAAATCAGCATGAAGTTTTAACATCTACTCTCGTGTAATGGAAATCATAATTACCAAGATATTTAATAAGTAAAAAGGAACATGGGCAATAAAATAGCCACCCCGAATCGTTCTGTAAATAACTTGTCGTACTCAGAATTTCAACCAGTAGTATTTTGTACCATGTGTCCCCACAACACTTTGTGTAAAGAAGTGGTGACTTTTATTAGACAAAAAAGACAGACAGTGTTTGTTGATTGCTTTGTTTTAATTTAATTTGTATTCTTGAGGCAGAAGCATGTTTATTTTATGAATTGAGATAGCCATACACTACTACTTAAGCGCTTTGCTGAAATTGTATTGTGAAAGGCACTATATTAAATAGTGAAATATTAACAGTAACCACTGTATTTCCTTATTAGTATAAAGATTTTGTGTATCTGCTTGTTTTATCACGTTGTGGAGTGTAACGTTTCATGATTAAGAAATATAAAAATGTCTGATGCATTTCTGACGAGGTGTCATTGAAGTTGTTCACTGCAGACTCTGCGGTCTGTCCTCGTGTGACATCACTGAACAACTTGAATGACACCTCTCCATGCGTTGGACATTTTTATATTTCTTAATCATTAAAAGTTACGCTCCAGAAGGCAATAAAGCAAACAAACTGCACAAAAATCTTAATAGTAATAAGGGAATACAGTGGTTAATGTTAATATTTAACTTTGTTATGAAATACTCCTCAGCATCCCTTTAATATTTTCCTGTATACATTATATAACCCCTTTAAAAGTAATACATCTCACAGCTGCTGGAGACACCCTGTGTTCTTGAATATCGGAGTTATCCGATACGATTTAGTCTGCACGGCAGGTGTCTTCACATGGCGAAGAGCAGGAATCCGCTGAAGGTGTTGTAGTGGTTGATGTCATCGTAGACAACTCTTTGGGCATGGAGACTGATGTAGACACTGTCCCCTACTTGCAGTTCCAGGACAGCCCCGTTGCTGGCGCTGTCCTCGTTGTCCTCTCCGACTGTGTCCCAGATGGACACAATCCTTTCGCTGTTCTTAAACATGGCCGCGTTGGTGTTGGGTGTCCCGTCATTGTAAGCCGAGAATCTGAAGTAGTAGACACCCTTCACCATGACTGTGAAGATACCTGTGGTGGGCAGACCAACACAATACATGAAGCGGTGAATAGTATGACTGTGCTAATTCATTGATTTCTGTCCTTCTCTGTGTATGGAGTGGATAGACAGATGGAGCTCCTATTGTGCATTACAGTGCCAAAATGCTAAATTACAGTGTAATCATTCACCATAAATATCATAACTTAATTATACATTAATGACTGGGCACCATCAAATGATGATTAATAAGGCTTGATATACAGTGCCCTAACACAGTATTACAGAATGGCATGCTCTATAATATTTTGAAAGCATACAATGCTCTGTGTACAGACAGTGTCAAATGGAGATATAAATATGTTTTATCATCTGTCTTGCATGGATTTCTACAGCTAAGTGTTTGTGGCTGTTCCTTTACCTCTAACCACCTTGAGAACAAATGTTTATTTTTTATTTTCTTTAAAGAAAGTAACTCCTCTGTATGTGACCGTTTTCGGAGCTACTGCTAAACGGACAATTTAGCTTGGGCTGGTAGTACATGCATGGCTATTGTGTCAAAGCAGTGGATCCCAACCCTGCTGAGCACTCAAGTACTTAGTTGAACCCATAAATTTAACTAATGATAGGCTTATTTAGACCTTTTCAATTGTTTTCAGCTTTTATAGGTGGAAATAGTTCAGATAAGTGTTCAATTAAGTAATGACAACTCAGTTGAAACAAAAACCAGCAGACACAGGGGTCCGCAAGGACCAGGGTTGGGAACCACTGTCATAAAAGATCTATTATTTATCTGTGACATACTGTACCTGTACTAGGGTTATAACAGTTGCCGATGTTGGTGAAGACCTTTTTGTACACCAGGTTGGTGTCAGTGTTGAATGGTCCTATAATCCAACTACCAGATTCCACTAAGGCAGCAGAGAAGGCAATCTTTGGCAAGGCTGGGAAACAGATGGACAAAGAACCGATTTTACTTCGAAGGTGCTTTAAACCCCACATGAAGGCTTCATACTTCATACCCCACACATGTCTCTTCTATTGTATGTTGCTATAACCCCATGTTGAAACATGACTATTATGCTGTACTTTTATAGTGCTCTGTTTTAACATACCTAGTATACTGTACTTTTACTATAGCCCCTTATTGTAACATTACTCATTGGAAAGCATGTTCCGAAGGTGCTCTATAAAACAAAATCACTACATCTGGCTATGCTTTTGCCAGAGTATACCATAGTAAACTTTTAAAATGGTACCAGAAACTCAATACGATTGTCTTTTTGTTTTTTGCTGCTCACTGGGTCTTTGTTCAATAAAATGTTAACAGTACCATCTCGCTCCTTCTCCAGCTGGTCCACCCTGTTCTTCAGGCTCCCCAGCTCTCTGTAGATACTTTGTTGAAAGCAGTCCTGATGTAGTATGTATGCTTGCTGTTCCGTCTCAATCTTGGTCCCCTGAGGTTCTTCATGCTGTGCCTGTCCGACGGACAGACAGCACAGGAACAGTAGCTGCAGCACAATCTTTCTCATTCTCACTGGAAGAGCAGAACATCCAAGGAGCTGTTCTCTCCGACTTATATACACCATGTGTATCGCTGATTAAATATTTCCTCATGTACAGGGCGTAGCACAAGAAATAACTTGGGGAAATTCCAAATCGATAGGATATCCAGTTGTGCTCAAGATAAGATACAATGTTGCAATTTGTGGCATGAACAAATATTGTATCTTTTTTGTATTGGCAGGAACGTGATATGGAATGTGTGCATAACTATAAAGACTTTTGCCAAAAAAGAGAAACTCACACAGACTTCATCAAAAACACAAAGCTGGGTAACAACTGGCACCAGTGAGCAAATGGTGGACAGAGACCAAAATTGTCCATTAATTTCAGGACTTTATTTTATATGTTTTTAGTATTATTAATTAATATTTTTTTTTTATTCTTCATACAGGCAGATGTCTACATATTGACAGCTGGCTTGGTTGATGGGTTGTTACCACAAGAATTTGCCACTAAAGGTGTTGGAGTAGCCCAGGTCATAGACAGATACATTGACAGAGATCCCATTGTCTTTGCTGTACCAACTGTAGATATAAATATATGTATACAATATTTGTGTAGAATATTTAGCTAACGTATGTCCCTACTAAACTATAATTGTATTAGTAGGCCATCGTACTTGTTTATGCCTTTTCAATTGTCATTGGTATAGACTAAAGGCAGTTGAACTCCAAAATGGTGAGAGATGATTTTCCTCTGCCCCATATTGAGGAAGCTCTAGATGCATTGGGTGATGCAAGATACTCCACCACCCTGGATCTCACGTCAGGATACTGGCAGGTGGAGGTAGTATGATCGCCAAAAGGCTTCACAACTCCAATGGGCCTCTACAGGGATAGTGACTGACCCTGTAAAAGTGCGACAGGTGAGGGACTGGAAGACCCCCACCAACCGTAAAGAAGAGTTGCAGTTCTTGTGGTTCACCGGGTACCACTGGCAATTCATTCGTGGTTAATCTCAGTTTGCCTCCCCCCTTGTTTAAACTCACTGGGAAGAATCAAAAGAGGACAAAGAAGGCCCTGAAATCCACAAACAGTCCACAAGCTTTTGAATAGACTGAGGTCTGTAAAAAAGCCTTCTGAGCTCTGAAAGAGAAACTGTCCACGACATACTTGGCTATTCTGACTACAATTTGCCATTCCTCCTCCAGACTGATGCATCACGGGAGGGTCTGGGAGCCATTCTCAGGCAGGTCAAAGAGGGGAAGGAGAGAGTGTTCTCTTACGCTGCCTGCCGCTTGTCCCCAGCAGAGAGAAGGTATCCCACCCACAAGCTGGAGTTTTAGCTTCAAAGTGGCAGACAAATTTAAAGTATATCTCTCATTAAGGGATCCCAGAGAGAATACATGCAGACCAAGGCAGGAGCTTAGAAAGCAACCTCATTCATCAGTTGTGCAAAGTGATGGGGTTAGAGCGCAATAGAACCATGCTGTACCACCCACAAGGGAATGGGACCACTGAACGGTTCAACCGTACCCTCATGAATATGTTGTGCACACTGAACCCAGAGCAAAAGGTGGATTTGAAGAATCATGTCGAGGCACTAACACATGCCTACAATTGCACAAAGCATGAGTCCACTCAGTACTCATGTTCGGAAGACAGCCAAGCTTGCCTATGGATCTCATACTAGACGTTATGCCATCGGAGGAAGACCAGGATTATGAAGACTATGTAGCCCAGCTCCAGAACTCACTAAAAGGGGCATACCACCAAGCAGCCCTTCACTCCAGCAAAGCTAAAGCCCGCCAGAAGCAAAAATATGATGAGAAGGCAAGGGAGCTCCACCTTCAGCCTAGGGACAGAGTCTTGATAGCTAATAAGAGTCAGCGAGGCAAGCAGAAACTTGAGGAAGCTGGGAGACTTACCAGTATATGTCGTGAAACCAGAAGGTGGTGGTGAAGAATGCACATTGAATCAAAATCTTATGCAACCTTGCACTTTTGTCCCAGAGTTGCCTGAAGAACTGATCACCATTAGCAGGTAACCACATCAAACACCAGTTAGCATCGAATCAGAGAATGAGGGATCTGACTGGGATGATGAGGCTAACCAGGGGAGGGACATGGGCCCACATTATTGGGGGGGGGGTATCTTGAGTGCATTACTAGAGCTGTAGACAGTATGCCAAGTATTGAGAAGTATTGCTTCAGGAAGGTAAGCCAGTTGGCCTATGCTTCTCACAAACTAACACAGACTGAGACTCGCTATGATCAAATAGAAAAGGAACTCCTGGCACTGTTTTTTGCATGTTTCAAGTTTTACGACTACATCTAGGAAAAACCTGTGACAATAGAAACGGATCACTAACCACTAGTCACAATCCTGAACAAGCCAATACACAAAGCTCCAGCAAGTTTGCAATGCATGATGCTCAAACTACAAAAGTTCAACCTAGCGCTTACCTACAAGAAAGGATAATACCTCTACCTCGCCGACACGTTGTTACGTGCTCTGAGAAAAAGCACTTCACTACGATGAAGAATACAGGTGCATGCAGTGCAGAGTGGATACAAAACAGACAAACAATGAATTCCAGGTGCAAGGGTGTTTATTGAACAAATGTCCAGAGCCTTATGGCGAACACCTGTAAATAATAATGATGCAGTGATACAGCAGCATGTATCACGCGGTATTTGTAAATCCCTGGGTTTGACCCGTACCCAAAAGTCCAGTTTTACACACCAACACTAAACACAAACACAGTTCTTAGTGATAGTGAATAAGTGCAAGTAGTGTATTACAGTTCTCTGTGAAATACAGGGGTGAAAGTGATGTCCGGGTTTATGCTGGCTTTCGCTACAGCTCCGGATCGTGCTACTGGTAGTCTATTAAAAAACAGACAACAGTTAACAAACACAAGACAAAACTCACGGTTCACGACACTGCAACACCGACTCCTTGTAGGTTTGAAACACTAACCATTTACCAAGGAACAGATCACTTACACTACAACCCCTATTTATACCCTTGCTCATGACCCCTAGGTTAACGAATGCATCCGCTCCTCCAATCCTCGGATACCACGCCGTTTCCCACCTTCCTAAATGACCGACTTCTACCTAGCCTAAGGAATCAATTGTCATGCCATTTAGTTAAGGGTACTGTGTTCCTTTTATACAGTGCCCTCACAGGTCTGGAGGGAGATCTAACACCAAGAATCATTCTATATCTGTCACAAGGGCCCAGAAACAATCATTCCGAAATCACTACAACCAGAATGCATCTCACTACTGCCCCAGTGGCTGTCAGTGGGTAAGGACATTGAGAGGTGACAGAAAGGTGTGTTAAAGGGCATTTAAAAACTTGGTAAACCATGACAAATGCTTAGTATAAACATGGGAAATGTGAGAAAGCTACAACAATACTGTGCACATCTACTGTAGAAAAAGTTTATAAGGGTTTACAATGCACAATGTTTAATTATGGCTATTTCATATTTTCCATTTATGTTTTATATCTCCGAATTGCATTGGTTGCTGTATTTGACTGCATATTGGCTGTCATCATTCTGTCTGTTCCTAGTTGTAATGACCACTTCCGTTTCTTGGCATTAATGGTATAAAAGGCAATACCAGCTTCTAGGAATGGACTAATTTTGAGATGATTATTACTATTATAATTAAAAATCACTATTTTAAGTAATCATTAATTAAAGCGGGTGGCACGGTGGCGTAGTGGTTAGCGCTGCTGCCTCACAGCGCCAGGGTCCTAGGTTCGAATCCGGCCTAGGGTCCTGTCTGTGTGGAGTTTGCATGTTCTCCCCGTGTTCACGTGGGTTTCCTCCCACAGTCCAAAGACATGCTGTCCAGGTTGATTGGTCACTCTAAATTGCCCTCTGTGTGTGTGTGTGTGGTGCCCTGCGATGGAGTGGCGACCCGTCCAGGGTGTAGTCTCGCCTTGCGCCCAGTGTATGCCGGGTCAGGGTCTGGCTCACCGCGACCCTGTAAAGGAGTAAGCAGTTAATGATAATGGATGGATGGATGGATTAATTAAAGCTGCGGGTGTTTTTTTTTTTTTTTTTTTTTAAATGCCAAAATTATTTTCTCCCTGATTTTCTTCCCAATTATGCTCCCTCACCGCAGCAATTCCCAAAACACATCAGGAGAACTGAAGGTCAGTGTTTTGGGGCATTTAGCTCAACCCAGCATATCCGTAGCATCCCCCACCACCGCTATGCATAAGGTTTGGGTCTTCAGCCTTTGCTCTGCTACTCACTGTGTATACTATTGGGGTTGCCCAAGCTTTCCTCAGCTGACCTAGTACACGTAACAACTATTTAATTAAATAGATTTCTGGAAGGCTGCTGTCCACAGCCATACTTGCTTTTCATTCTCCAGCTCCACCTGATGTTCTTTTCTTCGGATTGTTTTTACATCAGCTTGTTAAAACCCAGCGTCACCATGATTCATCTATATGGGCAGGACAGAGTGAATAGCAGAGCATCATTTTATAGGTTGAACTACTCCCCAATCCCACTCAGAGGGAGAGACAACACACCCTCACCCAACCTCTCCGTGTCACCACTCCCTGCAGAATCATGCATGTGTCAGATAGCCAGCACAGACCTCACCCTGCTACAGGGATATTTTTAACACCAGCGGCTTTGCTGTGTTTGTTTGTTTGTTTTGTTGGTTGTTTTTGGGCCTGCATGGTTTGTTAACTCAACCCAGCATCTCATACCACTGTAATGCTAAAAACACACAATCTATATATTCGTCAATAAAGTGCTTATTAATAATGTTTGACAAACCATATCTGTTTTGACAGTTTATCCTAATAAGCATTACATATAAATTAATATCTAAAACCAGGAACTATTGAAAAGATGGCACTTGCATAAAATATAATATAATAATGTAGAAGGGAATTTACCTATGAGGTATTTTTAGGGCTCTTCGTTTGATTTCTTATTTTTGTTCACGTGATGTCCCTTTTAAAGTTATATTGCACCAACTCCATTTCTTAATTAAACTCTTGGAAAAGCATTGATTGTGAAACCAGATCACTTTAGTTTTTTCTCCCGTAACTTGATGTAAAAAAACAAAAACAGCTCCTTATTTTTAATTCAAACCGAACACAAAAGGCGAGTTCAGTTAAATTGCTTTTCCTGGATTTAAAATCTTAATGAATAGTTGTAAAAATGTTATAACCTGTCTTGCAAATAATAGTTTCCTCTTAATTATGAATCTGTCTCAATCTAATTATTATTATTATTATTATTATTATTATTATTATTATTATTATTATTATTATTATTATTATTTATTTATTTCTTAGCCGACACCCTTATCCAGGGCGACTTACAATTGTTACAAGATATCACATTATTTTTACCCATTTATACAGTTGGGTTTTTACTGGAGCAATCTAGGTAAAGTACCTTGCTCAAGGG
Source organism: Acipenser ruthenus (assembly GCF_902713425.1). Lineage (NCBI taxonomy): Eukaryota > Metazoa > Chordata > Actinopteri > Acipenseriformes > Acipenseridae > Acipenser > Acipenser ruthenus. The sequence goes on along the minus strand of NC_081240.1, from coordinate 5,261,018 downwards.
TACAGCAGCAGTGTCCCCCACCTGGGATTGAACCCACGACCCTCCGGTCAAGAGTCCAGAGCCCTAACCACTACTCCACACTGCTGTCAATTATATTAAATTATGGGAGAAAAATTTAATTAAATTATGGGAGAACAATTTAATATACCATTTTAATTCAAAATATGCACTATATCAGTGCTATAACTAGGTTTGCTACTTTTCAATTTTAATTGGTAAAGCTTGTTAAACATTGAATTCCCAAAGCATATGAGTTCGACTGAAATACATTTATATGGGATACACGTCGGTAAAACCACTCGCTACTTTTTTTTTCTTACCAAAAATAATAATTTAAGAAATCATCTCGTCTGTGTAGTTTTAATACTTGCCGTCTGTCCCATCTCCGTTCTGCTCTGAATGGCTAGATGTCGCTGTCAGTCAACTTAGTGGTTCCTTAATAGGCTATTGTAGATTTACAGTCATTTCATCCTGTCCTGACATATCTCATTGGCTGAAGCAGCACTGGAATGCTCTCATTGGTTTAAATGACTGCCAATCAATCATCAAGACCGACTGTGCACTTTCATTGCCAGCTACAGCGCCCGTCATTCAAAGCGCCTACTTTGAAATTAGTGGGTTAAGTTGTAGGTAAGCTTTTGCTATTATAGGTATATACGGTAACAGTTACTACTTTGATTTGAAAATGGGGCGCAAGAGGAAAACACTTAATGAGTATTGTGCACAATACCCTGATCGAGGGCTGAAGTCTCCGCGGCAGGACGAAGCGGGCCTGTCTGCCTTGCCGCCAGTGAGTCCAGCTGTGCTGAAGCACAAGCAGGACAGAGCTCAGAATAATAAGTGCAAGTTAGTTCTGTTCAGCTATCTAATATTTTGTTCTGTACATATTATTTTTAATTGTAAATGTATGTTATAAAAGTCTGTGTAATACACTTTATATGCTGCGTTTCCTACGGTTTATTTGAGACAATTTTTCAATTTGTGTAGGAACTTTAGCTTTACAAGGTACAGCTTCGCTGTGACCAAACGTTATTTCAATTAGAATGTTGGTTGGTAACCATGGTTTTGTTGCATGTTGGATATGGTAAAGGGGTTTTCTAAATGAGACGTTTCTCAATGGCATTTTCTTTTTTTTTTAAGCATAAAGGACAATTTCACCCATGCTCTGCTTGAATTGAAAAATAAAGATCGAAAAAAAAGAAAACCATTTTTTCAAAAATAAACGTTGATATTAATTGTCGATTTGGCAAAAAAATAAATCAAATAGTAGCAAGCCTAGCTAGAAGTATCAGACAAAGCAAAATAAAGACAAGTCTTATTTATTATTATTATTATTATTATTATTATTATTATTATTATTATTATTATTATTATTATTATTTATTTCTTAGCAGACGCCCTTATCCAGGGCGACTTACAATCGTAAGCAAAAAGTTATAAAAATATCATGAGCATTGTCAGAACCTGCATTCAAAGTATATTCAACACATTTCATCAGTAGGAGGCTGTGTGGTCCAGTGGTTAAAGAAAAGGGCTTGTAACCAGGAGGTCCCTGGTTCAAATCCCACCTCAGCTACTGACTCATTGTGTGACCCTGAGCAAGTCACTTAACCTCCTTGTGCTCCGTCTTTCGGGTGAGACGTAGTTGTAAGTGACTCTGCAGCTGATGCATAGTTCACACACCCTAGTCTCTGTAAGTCGCCTTGGATAAAGGCGTCTGCTAAATAAACAAATAATAAATGAACCATTTACCCAATTCATTTCCTAATTGTATGCATTGTTAAATTAAATAAACTGTATATTTACCTGACTCTCGTAAGGGGAAAATTCAAACAGGATTCTGTGATGCAACAACAAATCACTAAATGAATGTTGTCTCTCAATCTGATCCTTTCTGGAAATAAAGTTGAATGAATGCAATGTTCTTTGACCTTCCGAAGTCAATTTTGTAGACACAGTTTTGAAGTTTTGAAAAATTTAAAGTTATAATATTTATAGCAATCTTACAATTACCAAAGCAATTACCTCAGACTTGCTATTAAACCCAGTTGATGTTAGCTCCAGTTTCAATAAACTATGGTTTAGTTGCAGAAATAAAGCTATTTTTACTTGAAATGTTCCAGTTGAAGTTGCTTTCAATTCAGTAGACTTCCAGGCACAACAGACTGTTTAAGGAAAGAGCAGAGAAGTAATCCGAAACACAGGTTCTTAAACAAAACAAGACAACAAATATTGTATTATTTATTGAGAATGTTAGTTACGTTTAAGACATTCCCTATATTCACATACTAAATATATGTCAATGCGTTCTAATCTTGAAGTTTAAACAATTGTTTTTTAAACTTCATAGTTTTATAGCAGGTAAATTAATTTAATTGTTGATAAATCGAATAGTACTTCTTATATCACACAGTCACAATGTTATTAAAGAGTGCACAAGAATATTTTTGATTTCAGTGATTGTGAAATCTCTGTATTCTAGGTTCAATATGAACCACTTTACTGTATCAGTTGAAAACAACGTCCATCTTCCACAAGAGGGCGCTGTGTTACTCTTATTTCAATCAAATTGTACATTTTTCCTTTTGATGGGCTGTGTCTGCTGATCTCACCAGATAAGCAGTTTAACTGTCACTATTTGAATATTGATAGCCCATTTGTTATACTTGCAGAGTCTGCATAAGAATGAAAAGAACATCTGTTTTAATTATAATCAGTCCCTTTTGTTTACCAAAGTGTGTGATCTGACAGGGCTTATTTTCCTTGAAGTAGAACACCGAATGGAAGTATAAACAATTGTTTGCTTGGTCTTTCTGTGGGGGTCCTCTTAGACAGAATGTCTGAAAGCATCGAGTGCTTTGTCCTGTGAAACTGCAGCCTGTAATCCTCTCAGAGAATAAAATGTTACATTTATATAAATCCTTTTGAAATAAACTTTAATATTTAAAAATATATATTACAAATTGTTATTTCCTTCACATACCATAAAGGATTGTCAAGTTATTTTGCTATAATGTTTAAAAAAGTTCAAAACATACCCGTAGTGAGTATTGTACAAAAATAAATAATTCCAAAAAAGCATTGGAAAATGTTGTATTAAACATTGGTTGTTTAGTGCCAATATTACACTATTATTATATATTGTGTGAAATAAATGCATATTTATATTCACATTCAGTTGTTATTACACAATTCCTTATGTATTTGTCTAAACTATCCTACGCTTTGAAACCACGTTTGCAGGTACATTTGTGTCACATTATTACCTGTAACCATGGTAATGTTTCATTAAAGAAAAAACATTGTTGTTGCATTTCATTTCAGTTAATTTTATATGATTTGGGGTCTCACGTTACCATTTGGAACACTTATCTACTTCACATCACAGGTGAACAAAATGAAGTGTCTCCATATCAACATTATCGCATAAACTTTCTATACATACAAGTATACATTAATGTTCATCTCTTATTCAAACATATCTGTTTTGACCTTGTTTGACCTCTTTGACCATGAAAATGACCTTCAATGTCAATATCTGAGATGAACCAACATCTGAAAATGATCAGCGTAGTCTGAACTTCATTTCAGCTCAGTTTCATGCTTTAATCAAAGTGCTCAAGTCATCTGAAATATGGGCTCATCTGCTACACTACAGAGAGTAACTGGCAGCTGCATTTACCCATGTGCATCACTCAAGTTTGTGTTTTATTGTGTCATTATTAATCAAGTGGTTACATGAGAGAAATAACAAAACATGTAATACTGTTTTTCTATCAATCTCAATTGCAGTTTATCTTCAAGCAGTCAGCCCAGTAGGACCATGACTGCCGCAGACAGCAGCATAGAGTTGGCGACTCTCGGCCGACCTTTCCAATTAGGAATGCTGTATGACTGCCGCAGCGACTCCCTCGTTCCAGGTAAAGTGACCTTTCATGGCCAATGAAAGGGCAATTAAATCTCTTACACTGTATAATGATACTGAGTTATCTATCTGCAATTACATACAGCTAGACACCCCCTGCAGTCTGTAAGTCAATGTGCCAGCATACATTCCCAGAGATGTAGTTCAGATTTCATACAGCAGTGAATTGAAGCACAAGTGAAGGGAACCCCATGCTGTGTGTAGCTAGGTGGAATGGCCTCTTTTGAGTGTTTTACTCTTTAGTATCCTTCAAACTGGATGAGCATTGTTTTTTAGAGCATTTTACAGCTTACAATGCTTCTGAAAATGAGAAAATCTTGTCGATGGATGAGAATGATAGATTGCTAAAGAAGATTGGATTTTAAATTCATGGCAAACTGTTTTTTTTTTTATTCCCTACAGGCGTTACTTTGTGGAACTTGGAGGAGCTGCAAAAAGACATTGATGTTCGTCCAAAACCTTATACAGATTTCCAGATTATTGCATCAGACTCTTTAGAGGACAAAACATCTGCTTTGAATGTTGAAGCATCACTGGCAACAAGCTTTTTCAGTGGTTTGGTCACAGTTAAAAGGATCTGCAAAATATTTAAATGACAAGAAGACTTCTAAAAGCCAATCCTGGGTTTACCTGCATGTGGCAATGTGCCCCGCCCCTGTGTGCAATTGTGTGTTATGTGTTGTATGTTGCGTGTGTAAATGTTGGTGTATAGATTGGTACACGGGATATAAACAGGTCTGTGTTTCACGTGTGTTTAAATTGTATATTTGTATTTAGGCACGGGATTGCACATCACGCACGTGCATTTAAAATATAATATGCGAGCACGGGGTTGCACAGAATTAATTCACGTGCTGGGATTCAAGTGAATAATTAATTAGTAAATGAATCCCAGCACAAACAGTATAAATAGATGCACGTTTAGTCACTCGTGGTTAGGTGTTCGGTGAGTGGAGAACGGGATTGGAGCGGAGGTAAATGTTAAGAAGAAGAATAATAAGAAGAAGTAGTAGTAGTAGTAATCTGCTCACCGTGTTGTGTTCGTCTGTCCTGCACCGTCTGTTTAGTGTTTAGTACGTTTTGTTTGTCTTTTTATTTTGGCGTGTAGTGCCGTGTCCCGTGTTTTTGTCTGTTAAACCCTTTTATTTTCTGTGCTGTTTTATTAAATGCTGAGCGAAACCATTCGCTCAGCTCCACCAAAACCCCAAGTCTCTGTCTGTTTACTCCCTGCTTCTGGTCTGACGCCACCCACTCCGGCCGTCTTTGTGACACTGCAGTATCTTACAACCACTCACTTTGAGCAGCTCACCATGAATCACTTAGGGTACAGCAATGTAACTTATCCCAATGTATTTAAAGAAGGTCCAGCAACTCACGTTGTTACAGCTGTTCTATATGGCATCCAGGCTTTTTTTGTGTTTGACAAACAGGTTTCTTCTGAAGAAAAATGAGATTTCCATTACACGAGAGTAGATGTTAAAACTTCATGCTGATTTGAACTCGGCTCTCGCCAAGATAAGCACCAACTATGACGTAGCTTTACAGTAAACTGATGTGACCCATATGTTTCTCCATCAGTTTGCGCTTCCTTCCATATGATGATGTAGATATCCTTCTGTCTGGTGTTGATGGCTGAAGTGTAATGCTGGCTCCAGGGATCAGCTTATTGCCTCCCTAGCGCATCAGCAGACACAATGGCTACGATACAGGCTCCGGGGATCAACCAAAGTGCGGTCTCCCCAGTGCATCAGCATGACAACCGTCTGGATTGAGCTAAGCAGGGTACATCTCTGGGGTCTTCAAGTGGGCACCTTCCATCCTCGGTGTTTCATCGACTAGCCCACGACACCTCAAGAGGGCTCGGCGGTGATTCTGGCGTCCCAGCATCACCACCCTCCATTCCCCACTCATCTCAACTCAGCTTACTTACCCGTACATCAGCTTTCCTTTCTATTGTGCTTGAGATCCCCAGCCAGAATCTTTCCGTCTCAACCACAGCCAGTTGCTGCTCCTCTCTGCTGCTTCAGATAAGTTCTTCACTGTGCAACGCAACTCTTGGCCACTGAATCCGACGTCTCTGAGAAACCGGGTTGTAGAGTGTGCCACAAATCCTCGACAACCCACCTCCACTGGGTAAACCCAGACTATCCATCCTTGCTGTTCCGCTTCAGTGACTAGTTGAGCATACCGCAGTTTCTTCCTCTCATACGCCTCATCTACAGCATCCTCCCATGGCACTGTTAACTCTACCAGGTGAACAAGGCGTGCTGATCCAGACCACAAGACAATATCTGGTCGAAGGTTAGTGGTGGCAATCTCAGGTGGAAAAATAAGCCGTTGACCAACATCTGCCAGCATTTTCCAGTCTCTCTTGACACCTTTTCTTGGTGGTTGCTCTCCTGGGCAGAGGAATGTTGTCTTATGTGTGTAATGTTTTGATGGAACAGGTGGCAACTTATTGGTCATGTTACGCTTGTCTTCTAATGCTAAGGCCAAACATTGCAGCACCTGGTCATGGCGCCAAGTAAACCGTCCTTGGCTAAGAGCTTACATCCTGTCAAAATTTGTCTTAATGTTGCAGGTGATGAACACAAAGGACATGAGGGATCCTCTCCTACCCAGAGGTTTAGGTTCTGTGGTGATGGGAGAACATCATATGTTGCCTTGATGAGGAAACTGATCCTGCTCTGTTCCATTGTTCTTGCCAGCCAATCTTGCATTGTTCCACACTCTCCCATCTCATCCATTCTCCCTGCTTGGCCTGGGAAATGGCTTTTACACCTCATCCTCTCCTCCTGCTTTTGCACCTCATTGACTACTAGCTTCCCCCGTTGAGCTGGGGCTGCATTGTGCCATGTAGGAGGAGCTGAACTGAGACCACCAAGACCCCCTCTTCCATGCTGAACTTGCCCCATGACATCACCAATTCGAAGGGCAGCCTTTGCATCCTCCACATCTTTCTTTGCCACCCACTTTCTTCCAGTTTTCAACACAGGTGCTGCCTCCCTTACGCATTTGTCTCGTGACTCTACTAATGTCATTTCCAGTCGGACCTTGCCGCACTTAAACTCCTCGGTTAGAGCGAAGACTGGTAGCTGCAGTATTCCTTTACCATAAAGTCCCACTCTGCTGAAGAAAATGAGCAATATATTCAGGGCAGCCTGAAGGTTTCCATAAACAGGAAGGATCTAAAAATGACAGACACAGACAGGAAAAGCACTGAAGGGTTTAGCTGTAAATTCTATGGTGATTTTGCTCTTGAAAACAATCCTGTCAGTTTTGAGGAAGCAATTAAAACATATGCCACCCTCCCACAGTTGCTTGGGGAAAATGGAGAAAATGCTGTGCCTATGAGAGTCTGGCTTTACCCATTAAATAAACTGAACTCCCAAGCAGCTCAATTGGTGCAGCAAATCAGTATAGGGTTAGTGCGTAGTTCACAGCAAGTCCTAGAAGAATTCAATGAGCATGACATGCAATGCAATGACATGATGAACGACTCAGTTGCCATCCAGTTTCCTGAGATAAAGAACAAAATGAGAAAATTCAAAGACATGTGTACAAACTGGTGTTCCAGAAATCTTTAGCACGAGCGCTACCCTCCATACGAGGTGGCGGGGAAGAGGAAGGTGTACTGGCAGACATACTGAGTGGAAAGTAACAGTCACCATTCCAAAACACAATGTTAACAGAATGGCTGGAAGACAAGGAACGAGAAATGAATGTGATGAGGTCTTATCTCAGCATTATGAAAAATGCAACAGTCGTGTCATCAAGCAGTGAGCTGGACCAAACAGTCCTGGATTCCAACAATGAGTTTGTAGTGTGCTTCACATTTACTTCATTAAAGCAAAAAGAAACTTACCTAAAAAATCCCATTTAAATGCATCAAGATTTCAGGTTGTAACATAACAAACTGTGAAAACGTCCAAGGGGGGTAAATACTTACTGTAAGAGGGTTCGAAAGAAATACAGACCAGGCGGGGGTGAAAGGCAAGCAAGCCACCTTACAAGAACATGGCAAGTTTATTTAAACAAAACAAATGGAAGGATCAATGCGCAGCTAAGTTGTAACAAGACTGAACCTGTCTCCCCACAAACTGCGTTCCTCCCCTCATTCACTCTGACGTCACCGGTCAAAGTTCACTTATCATTCTGCACCGCAGATTCCCCACACTCAAGCAAATAACACTAACAATGTAAATTTAGACTAACCACGTAAATTAGTTTCAGTGGCACTTTCTATTCACATCAAATAAACTGTCCACTAACCAAACTAAATAATGAAAAATAAATCTCACATTACTATTGGCAATGTATTTATAAAAAGTTACATTTCTCTATTTCATCTTTTTTTGGCTTAGCAATGTTTTTTGAAAATGTAACTTTTTTCAATTAATTGCGCTACTTATTTAAAAATAAAGACTATTAGATGATGTGTGATAGAACCCACGTTGTTTTATGCAGCAAATGCCAGTCCATTGTTCATTTCTATGTGTTTTACATGCAATATGCATGTATAATTTCAGTGAAAGCTGTCCATACAGTAACAAATGTAGGAATACATTGTACAGTTGCCTTTTGGCCCAGACTACTGAAAAAGTAAATACAATTTTAAGGGTCGTTATGCACAGATATATTGATCCAACATTGTGTCCTCCCCAATTCTTTATCCTTGACGGCACCTCTTATTGCCCTCAACAAAAGGCTTACCACCAGTGGGTTGATATTACAGGAAGCTTCTGCAGTCTGTAAAATATGTTTTTTTTAAAACTGCAGCTTTGATTTCCGTTTCAGAGATTGCATAACCAATGAAGTCACGTGATGGGAGAGACCTTTATACCAAAGTGTATGCAGCATATCAGCTCCTGTATATGATTCCACAAGCTCTTCCTGTTAACACATTATTCCATAACATACAGCAGATTTATTGTTGTGTTCATTTCACGATACATACACTATTTAACAAACCTGACCCATCACAATGATAGCTTGCAAAAGACAAACTAGAAAATCCTTCTGTCTGAAGAGTTCTGTGTAAAGACGAGTTAAAACAGGAAGTTCTGAAGATGTTTCCTGTTTTTGCAGAGATGTAGAGATATTACCCACAGGAAGGCCCTGCTAGGAGCTCCACTGAACGCTTTGTTATTTATATTTTGTGAATATAACTGGACCACTCTTCTGGATTTAGCATTCTCCAGGTAGGAATCAATAGTTTTAAACATATCTTCAAACAGATCTCAATGTCTTTCTATGCTCGTGTTTTTGTGCTAGTACTGTGTCTGTATGCGAATTTCAGAGACTTGCTTACAGTTCAAGACACAACTAGTCACACATATGAGTTATAATCCAGATTCCTTCTATTTTCTGTAAATCATTCCATAGATGAAGGTATTGGCTGGGAGCTCTTTAGATTTTATCATCAGTGTTTACATGGGAAAAGCTGCCAGGCTTAAAGACAGCAGTGGCTGTGTGAGAATGCACACCTTTTATTGTAACTAGACTTTGACTCCCAAAAGTACATTCAGAACTTACAACATACTTAAATGAAGGGTAGCTTTGTAATGTTGTGAATTCACTAGACTAGTAACTTGTGCTGCCTCAATGAAAAATAAATGTCAGACTATGAAACCTGTTACTTGCTGCAGAGTTTGTAAATTCTATATTGCTATAATTGTAAATGACAGCCACCAGTATTAAAAAATGACCTTATTAAAATGTACTAAATAGTTTATTTCTACATTTTCATTTGTGTAGCTTCCTTTTAAGTTGCCATAAAGGTTATATTCATGTCTTGAATATGTATGCATTGAAATGTGAAATTAGCTGCATTTCTGTGAAACCCTGTTTATTTCTGACAACAGAAGTAAATACAGTACTTTTCAATGGGGTTAGTTACTGGAATCATTCAGCTAAATTATACATTTTGTAGAAAACTGGGTTGTTAATAAAGTAATTATTAAATAAGGGCTTCCTAGAGTGAAGCTTGGGTTTCTGTTGTCTTAAATTGATTAATAGGAGTAAAACTCTGCAGAATTTTCTCTGAACAGACGTATACATTATTATGTAAATTCAGAACCCAGACCTAATTATATTTGATTGCTATAGTAAACAGTGACAGCCCGCCCACTGTGTTGATGACTTTGTTACTATTTCAGATCTTTTCACTGTCTTCTGGTGTAAAAATGAACAATTTAAAACAGGGAGGTGCCTGTACATTTATTTTCAGCAGTGTCCTTTGTGGCAATGCGCCCCGCCCCTGTGTGCATTTGTGTGTTGTGTTGTATGTATGCGTGCGTATGTTAAATGTTGGTGTATAGATTGGTACACGGGATATAAACAGGTCTGTGTTTCACGTGTGTTTAAATTGTATATTTGTATTTAGGCACGGGATTGCACATCACGCACGTGCATTTAAAATATAATATGCGAGCACGGGGTTGCACAGAATTAATTCATGTGCTGGGATTCAAGTGAATAATTAATTAGTAATTGAATCCCAGCACAACAGTATATATAGATGCACATTTCCATTCAGTCGGGGTTAGGTGTTCGGGAGTGGAGAACGGGTGTGGAGAAGGAGAGTTAAAAAGCAAAAAGATAGTAAATATAATAGTTGTTTGTACTCACCGTGTTTGTTTGTCTCCGTGCACCGTTTGTTAAGTGTTTAGTCCGTTTTGTCTGTCTTTTTATTTTGGCTACAAGTGTCGTGTCCTGTGTTTTGTGTACCGTTTAAAACCTTTTATTTGTTAATAAACGCTGAGTGCAGCCATTGCACTCAGCTCATCACAACCACTGTCTGTGTTTGAATTCCTGTCTGGTCTGACGCCACCCACTCTGGCCGTCTTTGTGACACCTTTTACAAAGGACCACCGTGTTCAACACAAAACATAAACAAAACAAAAGCCTAACTCCAGCAAGGAACGCTAGCTCAGCTTTGAACAGCTCTAACTACTAATCGGACAATACAAGTATTAAATACCTTTTCCGGGTTTCTTTACATGGGCCTCTCACACAGAGGAAGGCAAACCTTCTTACCTCATTCAGGCCTGTTTAAATACCAACCTGCTTAGTCACAGGCAGGTACATCTCATTAGGCCTGTAAAGACTTCTGGGAAACATAGTCCTGTCTTCCCCATTTAAACTTTGGGACTACATTTTCCCTTTCTCCTCCTCGTACTCTGTCACAGTATATATTAACAGACGGATTACAATCATGATGATGCCCAATACAGCATATCCAGCCGTGAGAAATGGTTTTCCCTTTCTTAATACACAAGTCACATTATGGGCTATTCAGTGGTTAGAAATGCTTGCTGGAAATACACACACAACCATGTTTCTCTTTGACAAAATGTTTTACCATGGCATACGAATATAAGGGATTCCAAACATTGTAAGCAGTGTTATGGCACATTTACAGAGATGTGTGTACTCATCATGAAGAGCATGTATTTATATAAGCATGTGTTTTATAGGCTTGCCAGACCTGGGCATTTATTTAGAAATTGCAGATATTACATTAAATAACAATAAAAGTTTATAAATGCCTGCTGTAAATGCATATAAAACAGAAGAAAATCATAACGCACAATGTAAAGGGCACTATTTTATTAATTGTTACATAAAAAAATAATAATAACTAAATAAAAGGAGCACTCTGACGTTTAGGCCAGCTTTGCCATCACAGAGTACAAGCAACTGAAGAAAAAATACCTTAAATATCAATCAATTACAGAATCACAAAGATATGTGCACTCATCATTAAAGACCTAGCATGTGTTTGGCTTGCCAGCTCTAGACGTTTTAGAAAGCACAGATATTACAATTAAAATACTAATAATGTGTATTGCTGCCTTGTCGATTTAGTGCTATATGTATTTTTGATGCATTATTAAAAATATATGCATGTAGTTCGCTGCCTGTTTCTCAGGACCTGCTGATCGATGGCAGCCGCTGCGCGTTACCACAGGATCTGCTGAATCGCCATGAACCCTTTTTTACAAAGTCAGCAGAAAAGCCACTGGAAAAGATAGCTCTGCACATGCGCACAATGAATGAATGTATGGGGATCAGGATTCGATATTCCTGTAGCCCTGACTACACCACTGAAGGTACTGCGCCTTCACAATTTATTTTTTACTAAATCACCTAAAATGTACACAGGGTCGTTATATCGGGCAAAATACTATACTGGGCAAGAACGAGAGACCACCAAGAGGTAAAACTGTAACAATTTATTTATAATTAAATCCCTTCACCAATCAGTTAATGGTTATAGTCTATGCATCAAATGTACAAAACTTGTAAACAGCAGGCAAGTCTATTCCATAAACAAGAAAGGTAGATGCTAACACAGTACAAAGAAACAGATCAGAAGGAAACTTTTACAGCCATGTTCAGTTAAATAATGGCAAGTTATTCAGAACAGCGACCATTAACAACCAAACAAATGACTCGGCCAACAAACTAGAATTCTTATATAAAGTGCAATTAATCAAATATTCTATTAGCAGCAATGGTGTAATTAAATATAATTCAGGAGGGGGAGTCACAATTAGTGACAATGGTGTAAAAATTAACAGTAGTGACAGTTAAAATAGAGTTTAGTATAAGGAAGTAACAATGACAGCAATGGAATAGTTACATATAGGATATAATACAGAGTCCTACATTAGCTGCAACAAGATAGTTAAATATTAGAGTTTAGCACAAAGGAGTAACAATTAGCAGAAACAAGATAGTTAAATATAGAGTTTAGCACTGATAAGTTCTAATTGGCCACAACGCATGGGGTCAGAATAGTAGTGAAACAATTATTACACTACAAAACCATTACATATTAAATAAATACATATAAATAAACTCTCACTAAACCAGTGTCACACTTCAAATACATGTCAATAATAAAAACGTAAATTCAAACCAAGTACAAATTGTTTCACAAAAAAAAAAAAACACAGCAAAGCAAACTACTCTTCAATAAACTTGTCACCAGTATTATCATTCAGTGACAGTGTGTTTTTCTATTTGAACCTAATACAGTATTATGGTAAGCACCGCGTTACTCAGGTTCATGTAACAAAACAATGTAATCATCATCAATCCCCTTCTAGTAATGTAAACGTGCACGTTTTCTCCGTAAGAACAGGCGCGCAATGATTCGGGAATCCAGACACACACACAACCGACTCGAGACAACAAGTTTATAAGCTCAACTCCACCCACGGTCTCCCAAATAAAGTGCAATTTATTTACAAATGCCCGTAAGTCGTGTTAGATACCACGTTATCTGAAGCTCTTCACATAGCATGTACGGGTTGGTTACAACCCCAGACTGCTTAACAGCGTATACCATGCTTTAAGCTAACTACTCAAAATAGTTCGGGCCGAAACAAAAGCGGAAAACAATTACACTACCTCCATCAACGGGGCATCACAAGCGGACTACCGTAGCCTCGATTATCTATCTGTCTGTCTGCTCTACTCCTCCAGCTCATCTTCTTTATAGGGTTTGTTGGCGCATTTTAATAGAGATGATGAGCGCCCTCTACCTTTATATGTATGTATCTATTGTAGTTCTCTTATATTAATCTCCCATTTCCTTTCTATAAATGTGACTATACCTTTTTCTTTCTCTATTTGTTTATCTCTCCCTTCCATCTTCAAAATATCATTTGCTGTTGTTACGTCAAATTCTATTTCCCTTACTGTTCTGTTTAATATGTTTCTTTCCTGGGTATATGTATTGCATTTCCTAAATATATGCTCCACTGTTTCTTGTCCTCCTCAATTGCCTCATAGTCCATTCCTCCTCCAGCTCTTGTCTCCATTCTCAGGTAATTAGCCCACACACCCTTTTACTCTGCATTCCGCATGTGTATCACAGTGTCTTCTGTAATAGGTGTCTACACTACACCAGCATTTTTTTTAACAGTGATTTATTTGTTTTGAGTCGTCTCAGGTATTTCATTGAAACATCAGATACCTGGTAATAGTGTTTGTAGTGGAATTGGTACTTTTAATTTGTTCTCAGCTAGCTGCATTTAAATTAAGACTTTGCCACATGATGTGCCAGGTAAACAATAACCATACGTTTTCTATGCTAAAATCAGAATCTATTATTGTTGCTTCTTAACTTGGCTATTGTTCTTGCTTCCAGGGGTTTGATGCCTCCAATGGTCTGTGGCAATGGGAGACAAAGGAGAGGTTCTGATCAGTATATTAGACGAGCTGATTGGTGAAGAATTGAAAAGATTTAAATTTTCTCTTGAAAGCATTGAAAAGAAGTATTCATGTCAACACATCCCCAGAGGCAAGTTGGAACATGCACAAGTCACTGATATTGTCAGTCTTCTGATTGACCACTATAGTGACCACACCATAAATGTGGTAAAAGATGCCCTTATTCATATCAAGAAGAGAGATCTCGCTGACCAGCTTCAGGAGAAAGCTGAGACAGGTATGTACAGTATTTAAGGTGGAAACACGCAAAAGGCTACACAGATTGTATCTGTTAATCCAAATGTGCAGAGTTATATAGTTATAGTGTCGTATACTTTATATGGCATTGATTTATATATACACATTCAACTCTCATTAATATGAATTTCTCGGGACCAGCAAAAAAAAAAAAAGTTTGTATTGAAATTACAGTAACGCTGAAATTAAATTTAAATGACAGTACAATTTATATAAAAGTACTTTTGTAAGTGAATACGGTTGTTAGTGATTTTTTTAAAAGGTTTGCTGTGTACCCACACTCTCTCCTGCAAGCTGGTTTTCTGTTCCCAGAATACATCATGGCAAACCTTATTGATTTATCTTAACCCATTAATGCCTAGCATCCCATATATGGGACGGGGTGAAAATGTGCATCTCCTTGGGTGTGTGTTCACTGAAATGAAATAATGAAACCTGTAAAATATTCCCCTCTTATAGCTCTATTAGTCCTGCTTTTATTATTTGGCTGCCAGGTTTTTTCTTCCCTCGGCACCAAATGCAATCTTTCAAATTGAGCAAAAAACACAAAGAAGCGATAGCTTAGAGATATTGATGCAAACCTATTTAGCCATTATCTTTCATTCTTATTTTTTTCATGAATTTATGTTGGTTATGGTGTGCCGTAGCTGTACATAATCATTTTATATATTTTTTTTGCATATTATCTAAACTGAACATTGTTTTTTTAGTGTCCCATATACTGGAACGCCAGGCACAGATGCATACAAGTTTTTTTCTGTGGTAATATAACAGAGTGAAGATGTATGTAATATGTTGCAGTCTCACAGTTGATGAAACGTGATAGATTCGAAGAGATCCTCAGATATTTGCACCTTGCTGATAACAGCAGACTACCTGTTGAAGACAAGCTTGGCAAGATAAGGCCATTCTATGAAATGATGAATGAGAGATTCCTCAAGGCCTTCCAGATTGAACAAAATCTGTGTATAGATGAAGCCATGATTCCCTATTATGGGAAGCACTCAGCTAAACTGTTCATGAAGAGCAAACCAATCAAGTTTGGTTATAAGCTGTGGTGTCTGAATACTCACCAATTCTACCAATCCTGTGATAGTAACACGATGGAATGATAACAGCGTGGTCACGATGGCATCTAATTGTCAGCCAGTAATGCCTATTGGAAAGGCAAAGCGCTACTCTCGGGCTGAGAAGGTGATTGAAGTTGATGAGCCACAGGTAATTCGATACTACAACAAGTACATGGGTGGAGTTGATAGAATGGACCAAAACATTAGCTACTATAGAATTTCCATCCGCTCAAAGAAGTGGTGGGTGCCCTTCTTTATGTTCATGCCTGATGTTGCCATTCAGAATGCATTTCTGAAGCCCATCTATTATTCTCCATATACGTGCAAATATGTGTTAATTGTATTGCTTAATTATTAATTGTTTTGGCAGTTGGTGATTATAGCTGCCTATACCTGTTTCTGTGGGGAATATAAACCCCACAGCTAATTCAATCAGGGCTGCTGAATTGCAGGAAGCAGTATACCCTGCTACCAAGCAGTCAAAAGAAAGGTACTGTGTGTACTATTGTGTATTTGTATATTGTGTGTTTTGCACTGGTAAACTGAATAAAAGTGCGCGTAAATGCGCTTATCCACCTATTTGTGTTGGGTCAACGTTTTTAAAGGGCAAACGAACCTGTGCGAACCTGGAGTGGTCAACACCACAGAGAATGTGAAGTTATAATTCTTCATTCTGAATCAGATTTTTTTGTGTGTTATCTTTTAGTACTGGAAGAGCTCCACCCAAAGAACAGAACAACAGGTAAGTATTCTACCATGTTATTGTTACGTTACATATATTTAAAACCACTGTATTTTTGTAAAATCATTAGGCTTGCATTCATATAAGTGGAATGGATGTATTTTGATAAATATAATGAAAAGTTTACACTTTGATGCTAACAATAAATTTATATAGAAGACTATCAATTACACTAGAAAGAAACTGCTACAAAATAAACTCCCCTAAATCAGTAAAAATGTCAAAAACTTGTATTATAACATCCTAGAAATCCATTACTTCCCCATATTAAGTGTACTTGGTGGTATCCAGAATACAGTATTTGAAAAAGTATTGAAAAACCTTGTGCATGTAAAGTGTTTGAATGCTGTTCCGACTAATACAACGATACCCTATTCATACTGTGAAAACAAAATGTAACAACAATTCAAAACATAATTAACATTATAACAGTGCAAGTGGACTTTGTAGTGATTACAAACGAGCACAGAAGTGCGGTTTCCCTTGTTTGTTTGTGATTAGTGGTTGCTATAGTAACATGTTTCACAAGGCCCAGATAAAGCAGTGCCAAAGTCAAGAGAAAGATATTGAAATGTTTTTCACAGCAACTTGCAGATTAAAAGCCTGGAGGTAAATAGTGATAGTATTAGTGTTCCAGTTAGAGTTGCAGTTTGTCATGCTGACAGTCAGCAAACTGTATCGGGTTTAAAAATGTTTCACATTGAAACCATAGAGAGGTATCCACCACATATCTTCAGCTGGTTATACTGCCTTCATGTTCTTAATGTAGAACATTAGAAAATTGAGCAGGTATGCCTTTAAATTAGACAGTCCTTTATATTGTAAATTCTTATAGCAAATGGTAGTTTTCACAGGCTTTTCTCATGGTAATTGAAATGGATCTCCTCCTAGTGGCTGATGAGTTAATAATTCAGACATCAGGACAAGACTCATACTTATCTCCACTATAGAGCTGGCTCTTCAGTTGAATGATCAGACATTCTTCCTCAATCTGTGTCCAGCCCTTGCATTTCCATTCAATTCAATGAGCTGAGATTCCAATTAATTGCATTAAACATTACATTTACCACGGTTTGCCATATTAAACAAACATGCCTTATCATTACCTCTCTGGTAAAAATGGGATACTTCATGTTAGATGCAGGTATATTTTGGGGTGGGGATACCCATCAGTGAGTGCTATTGATGTTGTTGTTTTTTTTTTTTGTAACAATATGGAATATTTAGTAACACTTTTGCAATTTTGCAGTTTGTCAAGAAAGTTACAAAAAAGAAGTCAAGAAAAAATATGGAAAAACAAAAGACTACAATTCCTTGCCCGGGGAATGGGTGGATTTCGATAAGAGATTCACAAAGCTGCTCATTCTCAAAAGACATCCCAATTTACAGGAAAGAGAATACGAGCTGCAATCAATGGGGCATCTGAAGTTAAGAGAGACATATAAAAACGATGAAGACATATGCCTTCAGGTAGAAGATGTATTTGCTTCAGATGAAAACGGAGAAATACCATCAACTATTGCACTCCAAGGACCTGCAGGAATTGGAAAAACATTCACAGTTAACAAAATTATGTTTGACTGGGCATCAAACAACATCTTCCAGGGCAAGTTTGATTATGTTTTTCATTTTAACTTTAGAGAGCTCAATACAATCAGTTATAAAGTTAGCTTGATCGAATTGATCTCCGACCGCCACAGCAATTTAAATCTTGATGAGATACTAGCTCGCCCAGAAAAAATCCTTTTCTTGATGGATGGTTTTGATGAGTGGAAGTTTCCTTTAGATCAAGATGACTCTGGCCTGGGTAAAGGTGAATGTTCAAAGCAGCCAGTTGCAATCACAGTAAGCCGGCTACTTAAAAGGAAAATTTTCTCAGAATCGACCCTGTTAATCACAACAAGGCCAGCATCTTTAGGAACCCTTGAAGAAAGTGTGACGCTGCAACGCTGTGCAGAAATACTGGGGTTTTCAGCAGATGAAATACAGGAATATGTGTTTAATTATTTTCCAGACAAGGAGCAAGCTGCACAAGCCCTGAACTACATCAAAGAAAATGAGTCTGTGTTGACCCTGTGTTTTGTTCCAGTTGTCTGTTGGATTGTTTGTGAAGTAATAAAAGACAGCATTGAACGTGGAGAAGAAATTACAAGGAACTTGAAAACAATAACCCAGGTGTTTGTTCAATTTGTAAGAATCCTACTAAAATACCATGGCAACAAATGTCCGTCAGATACCATTCACAAGCTTGGCTCGCTGGCTTTGGCAGGAGTCAGGAAACATCAATTTTTATTTCAGGAAGAAGAACTGGAAAAGCTTTTTTCCAATCATATTCAAGATGCCTCTGCATTTCTCGATAAAATACTATTTAAGCAGAACCTCAGCTGTAGGTCTGCTTACCATTTTCTGCATTTGAGTATCCAAGAGCTATTGGCTGCCATGTTTTGTGTTTCAGGCATGTCTGATGAAGAAAGGAATAACTTGCTCTGTGAGGCACTGGATAATAGTTGTTTTTTTAATGTAGTTTGTTTCATGTTCGGACTTGCAAATAAGAACACACAGGCCTTGATTCCAGACAGTATAGTACTACCTATTTCTGTATTAAGAACACAGTTGGAAAATTGGATGAACAAAGCCATGACATCATCGTCTTATGATTCCTATGTTCTTGAATTGCTGCATTGCTTGTTTGAGATTCAGGATGAGGAGTTTGTTAGGAAGGTAATGGAATACCAGTACACAGATCATTTGGCACTCATTGCAGGCTATTTAAATAAACATGACTGCACTGTAATAAAATATTGCATCGAGCAATGTGGCGAAGTGAGAAGTCTTGATCTTCTGTTGTGCATCTTGGGGGAAGAGGAAGTCAAAGTCCTTGTGGAGGTTCTTCAGAAATGCAGATGTTTTTCGTAAGTGTTTTTAAAGGTTGTATTTTTTCAGTTGCATTTAAGAAAATAACTGCACATACACACATTAAAACATCAATAAACACATTTACACAAACGTTCTTGAAAATGCATTGAAGTTCACAGACAGATTTTAATATTTTAAGATTCTGAGCACTGGCACAGGCAGCAGACATCCTGGGCTTACCAATCATACACATTGGCTACATTTACCACGACTGTTGACACACAGAACAAGAACGTTCTTTTTCTAGAATTATGATTTATTTGTCTTGTCATTGTACTATACTTTTCTAGGTTTTGGAAATGTGAGTGAAACTGTGGACGGGGTAGGCCAATTCAGTATGATTAACATTGTGTCCTGGGTCAAAATGCATCAAATTCAAGAAACAGAAATACACTTCCTTATCTCCTGTAATCCCTTTGCAAGTTAATCTGTATATACTGTAGATTTTTATACATATAAAATATAAATGATCAATCAATAAACCCTTAGCTTACGGTCCTTAAGATCATAACATTGAATGAAAAACACTTTCATATAAATACTTATCTTATAATAATTAAAATTTATATCCTTTCTTTAAAAATTAATTGATTCAAAGTTAAGAATTGTACATCTTTTACCAGACACATGTTTATGAAGTTCATGTAACACTGTAGTGATGGTCGCAATGCTGAGTAACCAACAAATAAATAAAAACGATGCACATATCGAGGGCTCAGAACCAGAGGGGCATAAGTGACATTTTTGTCAAAATGGCATATTATATATCAAATGAAAGCTCTTGGTGGGCTCTGTCTAGTGCCAAAAGGACCTAACTGAAATCTCAAACTGCAGTGAATAAAGTAAGAAAGTAATACAGACACAACTGCAAAATCTAGTTTAACTTAGTGCCAGGAGGGTGTAAGTAGCACACTTACGACCTCCTGGCACTGTGTTGCATTGTGGGATGGCCATGTGACAACAGATAGGTCAAAATGGATGAAAAAAGCAGTAAAATAAAGCTTTTGTGTAAAACAATGTCTAACTTCTGTGGATATTTGACTCAGTTAAATTAAGGATTTAAGCAATTAATTCACTACAGAATAATAACCAGACCATGTAAACTGTAAAAAAACAACAACTTGTGAACATTTCTATTTTAAATTGAAGAAAAACAAGTCTGGGATAGAACTTGTGAAGAAAACCACACTTTTATCTATAATGGGTATTAATTTCAATGTGTTATTGTGGCATATCTAACTTTTAAGCAAACATTCTGGTGCTATTCTTACTTTGTAAAGTTTAAAATTGAAAAATGTTTTAAACCCTTTAATTTTGTTCAGGGTAATGTACTGATAAATAGCAATTGAACACAAACAATCAATCTTATTTTTCTCCTGTAAAATTATGAAAATGTCACTCACTCCCCTCTGGTTCTGAGCCCTCGAAATTAACTTACGAGGTTAAAAATAAATACACTTCAGTTGAATTAGTAGTAGCGGTAGCATGGTGGCACAACTTTAGCACAACACATTACATAATCTATTTTGAATTGTGAAGGAATCATAATACAAACTGTTAACAAATGATTACATTTAACCATACTTGAAGATATAAAGAAAACAAAGATGACCAGTAGAACGCTCCAGTTACATCTACCCAGATGGCCACGACTTGGTAGTAAATATTGGAACGTTTCTGTAATATTTTAAAATCTTTACATTGTAAACACCATTTTTAAAGTGTACATACGGACCTTTTTATTTGATTGTGTTACATGTTACCATGTGTTGCTACAACTGTTTACATAAGGTGTGTACCCGCATGGACCTCTCAGAACTACATTTCCCATCATCCTCCTGCTCACATATGTAACTGAGATGGATTTACCAGTGAGCAAGAGGATGGTGGGAAATGTAGTTTTGAGAGGTCCATGCAGGTACATGTGAAGCTATCTTGAAGCAGGGAATGCAATTTAAAAGTTTAAAAAAGTGGTCAAAATGTAAAAAAATAAAAAATAAATAAATAAATAAATACATACATCTTACGCAAACAGTTTTAGCAACACATGGGAACATGTAACACAATAAAATAAAAAGGCCCTTATGTACCCTTTAAAGCAATGTGTGTTTAATTGTTGGTATGTTCTTATGATGTGTGATATTCAAAATATTAGCATCTGCCCTCCTTAATTACCATACAATGACACCCACTGGCACAACACTTAGCAGTTTGTTGTAAACCCGTCTCAAAATGAAAAAGGAGTCAAAGATTTTTCAGGAATAACAGCTTTACAGTCATAGTGTGCTGCCTCTATTTTCATTGTAAATATAGCCGTTGTTAACCACAGTCATTCTCTACAGCATGGAAGCCAGTAACCTCACCAATACCACAGTACAGAACTTCTGTCAGATGCTCTCTAAACACCCCGACAAGAATTGCTTGTATCTGGATATAGCCCTGAAAAAAAACCAACTGAACTTGTTCTGTCAGACATACTGGCATCGTGATCTTATAGCTGATGTCAATGTCACTGAGAGGTAAGAATGTTCATGTAAAGTTGTGTGTAAAATATCCCTATTGTTTTTAAGAAGGTTATATTAAAAGTAATCTGGATACATTGCAAGCCCAGTGCATGAACGATCGACTTACAGGAGTCCAAAACATATTTATGTCATTCTAAATAGCAGGGCAGCAGTGTGGAGTAGTGGTTAGGGCTCAGGACTCTTAACTGGAGGGTTGTTGGTTCAATCCCAGGTGTGGGACACTGCTACTGTACCCTTGAGCAAGGTACTTTACCTAGATTGCTCCAGTGAAAACCCAACTGTATAAATGGGTAATTGTATGTAAAAATAATGTGATATCTTGTAACAATTGTAAGTCGCCCTGGATAAGGGTGTCGGCTAATAAATAAATAATAATAATGGGACTTTGAGTATGACTAACTATTGGACTACCTAATCAACCTGCTTACATGCAGTAGAATGTGTCTTAGTTTGTTTACACATAAAAAGAATGTGCTTACACATGCACAGATCAAAGATGTGCACTGCAGTGAGCCCCAGCCTGAGTGTAAAAGTCGTTGTTTTATTAAAACACAGTTTATGTATGTATATTAAACAGGGTTTTATGTAGATTTAGTCATTGTATTGGGTTTTTTTTTAACAGTGATGAAAGGTGTAGAAATTGTAACATATTACCGTCCCAAGTTATATTGTAGAATCAGCTTGAAGAAGGCAGTCTTGCGCAGTTCATTTAAATAAATACAAAATGACACAAGTTTAATAATGATTTCCAGCGGTGGTTTGGGGTAAAGAGAGTCATGAAACATTAATTTGAATGTTATTAAAGTCCCTTACTATACATTTTGGCGGCTGTATCAGACTTCAAACACAGTAACAATGTATCTGTTTATCCAACATGGTTAGATCACAAACAGATGTATGGGGAGATTGTGGGATTATGCATATTAATGGTGTGAACTGGCATTGACAGCACAGCTCATTGGAGAGGTAACCCTTCCTACAGAAAGGGTCGTAGTTCTGTTGGGCCAGTAATCCAGACAGTATTTCAATAAACCATGGGCACTGAACAGAATGATTTTATAAACTTGGGCAACTGTCTTTTTCTTTTAGCTTTTCAATCAACGGCGATCTCCCCGAAGATTTCGTTTTGAACATCTGCGCTTTGATTATTCCAAAGTATAACTTTGAAAAAATATCACTCCAGAACTCTCAACTTAGCAACAATTTCCTAAAAGGACTGTGTGGAGTTTTGGAAACATCAACCATTGATCTCCAGTCTCTTGAGTAAATTGATTTTACTTAATGTTTTTGAATATATATATATATATATATATATATATATATATATATATATATATATATATATATATATATATATATATATATGCAATATGTGTCATGAATTTACAAACAAATTCGTATTAAAGATCATTTAAATAATAACACTATATAGTGATAGTCAATATGCAGGGTGTCCTACAGGTCAGGTATCACAGGCTATTTCCTGTTAAATCCGGTGGATACACAGCAATCTGAATTCTATTATTATTATTATTATTATTATTATTATTATTATTATTATTATTATTATTATTAGTTTATTTAGCAGGTACCTTTATCCAAGGCAATATCATGCCTTTCATACCAGATTTATGGGACCCACTGTATGTCTGTCATGATGATAATTCATTTTAGGTTTTAGACAGTGGCACAGCTAAGCATAATTTTATATTACTGGAAGCATCCCAGTATTTATGCCTAAGAAATCAGACCATTTCTATGACAAATGGCGTGTTAAGAAATGTGTTAATTGTGTTATAAATGACAAATCAATAGACATCAATAGTGAAGCATTTGGAATGCTTTAGGGATAACAATTGGAATAAAAAGCAGTGGGTCTGTGTTCATACGTCCAGTCAGAAGAACAGCTTCTTATATAGCCGGATTGTCCACTTCACACAGCCGGATATATTTGCATGTTTTGATTTTTAAGTAATATCAAAGGAAATGTTTGAACCAAGCGATTCTCTCCAACTTCCTAGGTTGAATGACTCACACCTCACAGACAGCTGTGTTGACTCCCTCTCCTCTGGCCTTGATGTGTTCAGCAGCTCATTGGTGCGTCTGGACCTGAGCAATAACTTTTTCACAGACAGCTCTGTTGCCAGCTTCATCCAGATCATGCTAAAGTATACCAGCCTGGAGATTTTCAAGTGAGTATTTGTATCACTGTTTATCACTAAGAGCTCTGCTGGTAAAACAACGTATTCCAGTTACATACACACTATAAAATGCCGGTGATATCCCTTCTGAAAGTTCAGCACGGTAATGTTGCAGTTTTCCTATGAATAGCGAATAACAGAGACAGAAGACTCACACTTTTATTAAACTAAAACAAAACTAAAGATTGAAACAAACAAATCAAAAATATAAACCACACCCAAGCCGAGCTATCACAGTGCAGATACAGGGATCAAAACCTGCTGCTCCCAGTCCTTTCTCTAAACTAACCAGCCCTCCAACCCGGTCTGGCTCCTCTTTTTTACAGGTGGCATCCCCAAACTGGCAATCAATTAACCGAGTTAGGACTGGCCACATTCCACACTTATCCTATTAGGGAGGGGATTCTAGCCTCAGCCCTGCCATATTTAATCCAAACTTTAAATACACAATTAAAAAGAAACAAAAATACAAAAGCCTATTATTTACATGTGCAGGGCTTCAGCCCTACCATACCATATTTCTGCATTCCTGTGGCAATGCGCCCCGCCCCTGTGTGCATTTGTGTGTTATATGTTGTATGTTGCGTGCGTGTGTTAATGTTGGTGTATAGATTGGTACACGGGATATAAACGGGTCTGTGTTTCACGTGTGATTTAAAAAGGTAGATTTGTATTTAGGCACGAGGAGGGCACAAATCACTTCACGTGCTGGTTAAATGTAATATGCGAGCACGGGGTTGCACAGAATTAATTCACGTGCTGGGATTCAAGTGAATAATTAATTAGTAATTGAATCCCAGCACAATAGTATATATAGACGCACATTTCTTGCAGTCGGGGTTGGGTGTTCGAGAGTGGAGAACGGGAGAGAGAAAGGAGTTAAAATAAGTGATAATAATAATTATAAGTGTTTGTACTCACCGTGTTTGTTTGTCTCTCCGTGCACCGTTTGTTAAGTGTTTAGTACGTTTTGTTTGTCTATTTATTTTGGCGCAAGTGCCGTGTCCAGTGTTTTTGTCTGTTCAAACCTTTTATTTTCTGTTCTGTTATTAAATGCTGAGCGAAAGCATTCACTCAGCTTCACCAAACCCCAAATCTCTGTCTGTTTATTTCCTGCATCTGGTCTGACGCCACCCACTCCGGCCGTCTTCGTGACAATTCCTCATAGTTTCTTATGGGTTTCCATGTTTTTCAATATGTTTTACCATAGCTCTCTGGGCTTTACAATCCTTTCCTATGTTTTATTACAGTTTTCTGTGTTTTTATTATGGAACACTTTTAATTATACACTGTTTCCATCCATTGGTTATCTTATTAAAGCAGAACATGTTTGTAGTTACCCTGTGCTCCTGTATAAATAGTATTTACCATGAAGTTGTCACGTGAATACCAGCAGAAACGAAGGTCACCACATCAAAACGGTTAAATTCATTCATCCATTACAAACATTGAAACATTCAAATACACACCAGTGCTTCTTTCTCTTATTGTTGAACTTCAGCTTATTCTGAGTACTTTGTATAATGGTAGGTAGGAAAATGAAAATCTGCAGTTGATTGTATAAAATTAAAGTCTGTGTAAAAAACAACTTGGTGTACTTGATCAGCATGCAGTAATCATTCATTGATTTCCTATTGTTTTCTGTGTATGATATTTAAGACATGCTTCCTTCCTATAGAACATGCTAAGTTCAGAATTTGCTTCAGCACTTGTAGACAATATTTATTTAAATTCAAAGCAGATACCAAAATACAGTTTCGCAGCAGAAGCACATTTTAAGTTATAGGGGGAGGTAATATCAAGTCACCCCATTCACAGATATTTACCAGCAATGGTAGTTTGTTGAAATAATGTTATAACATCTGAACTTTATGCATTTTAGAGCTGTCCTATTTAGTTCAATTTATGGTTTGTATATATTTTAATACAAAGAATTGTGTATTGATATTGTTTTTTTAGAGATACTACAGAAGGGTACTCTACCCAATAAGTTAATTGATGTCCCAGTAGTATTTAATATTTAAGGCCCTTTTTGATGGTATATAATTACACTTATGATGGTCCAGTGGTCTAAAACATGTTTGTGTGTAATCTACTCCACTTCTGCCTTTTATAAAATAAAACTAGATATAATGCAATACAGGGTATTGGATATGACCACTTGCTGGAATAAACTATGTGTATTTCTCTCTCAGGCTTGAAGGGAATCAGTTCAGTTTAGAAGGGAAGAGAAACCTGGATGTGAAGGAGGAGATGCAGAGGTGTGGCTGTCGTCTGTCTGTGTGGGTATCAGTATAGAAGAAGGTTAATAACATATTAACCAATATTGTTCAAGCCATGCACTGTACAACATAGTCCCCAATACTGTACCAGCCTTGCACTGTACAGCATACTCCCCCAATACTGTGTGAGCCTTGCACTGTACAGCATACTCCCCAATACTGTACCAGCCTTGCACTGTACAGCATACTCCCCAATACTGTGTGAGCCTTGTACTGTACAGCATACTCCCCAATACTGTGTGAGCCTTGCACTGTACAGCATACTCCCCAATACTGTGTGAGCCTTCCACTGTACAGCATACTCCCCAATACTGTGAGAGCCTTCCACTGTACAACATACTCCCCAATACTGTGTGAGCCTTGCACTGTACAGCATACTCCCCAATACTGTGCAAGTCTTGCTTCCAAGTCTTTACGAATGCTCCCCTTCATATTATATTGCATGTTCTCTTTGTGCAGGCTGTGTTTTAATACCTGTTTACCAGCATGGCATTGCACCTAATTCAATAAGGTTTCACTCTCCTATAATAACTTTAATATATCACTTTATGGCTGGTTAAGTGTACGAAGGAATAAACCAAGCAGATAAACACCTGAGACCTTGTCAAGCACTCTTTGTAATAGACAGAAATATGTTTTTCCAGCCCTAAAGTTATAGCAAGTATGCAGCAGTTTAAAAAGATAATTTTGTGGACACAGAATGTGATTTCTGTTGTTCAAAAAGAAAGAAAGAAAACGTAATAATTTAAACTGTTTTTGGGGGGTGGAGAAGAAGAGAGATTTGTAAGTAAAATGGAAGCAAGTAAAACTGAAATCTAGAAATTCTGTAATATTAACAGAGAGGAATGTGGATCTTTGATATACTGTGAGCACTAGAGCAGCTACAGGTATGCCCAATGGTTTTACTGTGGTTAATTATTATGTGGTAAAGATGTGTGCACTGGGCAGGGTGACATTTCTTTTCAAATCCATCTACGATCAGTAGATTCACCACGGCTTTTCAAAAACATATATTATTTCTGTTATGATGAGGTTAAAACCTTTAGAACTATGAATATAGACAAGCCCATCTCTTTTGCATAGCAGTTAAGGCACTCTCTTGAGCTGTGTGGGGTTGCCAGGTCTTGCCAAGTCTCCACCAGGTTACATTTGGCAAGTAAGAATTTTCAGTATTGAAGGAACTGAGATCACAGTCGAATGCAACTCTTTCTCACCTCTGACTTTCTCAACACCTTGTGTTTGTAACACATTCTCTCTCTCTCTCTCTCTCTTGCAGAGTCGATGATGGTCCTGTTGTTTCAGTTAGGAGCAGTAATGAGGAAGAGCATCAGGAATGCAAGCGTTACTTGTCTCTGTATATATGAAGACGAGAATGCATCTGTGGCAAAGTGGTGATTGATTATAAGTGCGTGCAGTGCAGAGTGGATACAAAACAAACAGAAAATGGCTTTCAGGTGCAAGGGTTTATTGATTTATTTAACAAGGTCCAGAGCCTTATGGCGAACGCCTGTAAATAATAATGATGGAGTGATACAGCGGCGTGTATCACTCGGTAATTGTAATCCCCGGGTTTGACCCGTAACCAAAAAGTCCAGTTCTGCAAGACAATTCTCCTTGAACAAAGGGAAAGTGTTGGTGTCCAGGTTTGATGCTGGCTGAATAGCGACAGCTCTGGATCTTTAGTAGCAGTCTAAAATAACAAACAGTTTTTACTTAGACAAACTAAAACACAACACTCCCGTTTTGGCAACACAGGATTCTCCTTCTAGGTTTGATCTAACCATTTACAAAGGAACAGATCACTTACACTATGTCCTCTATTTATACCCTCGCTCATGACCCCTAGGTTAACGAGCGCATCCGCTCCTCCAATCCTCAGATGCCACGCCGTTTACCGCCTGGGTCATTGAGTTTGGGTACTGTAGCTTCGCCCCTTTACTAAATGAACGACTTCCACCTACCCAAAGGAATAAATTGTCATGCCATTTAGTTAAGGGTACTCTGTTCCTTTTACACAGTGCCTTCACAGGTCGAGAGGGAGCTCTAACACCAAGAATCATTCGATCTCTGTCACAGCATCTTATAACCCCCCCAGACTCTACAGCTATGATCAAACGTTTTGCATTACCCCATATAACTAATTTTACTTCACAAAGTTGAATGAAACCTGCTGAATAATGTTATGTTAATATATTGAATTGCACACGCTTTGTAGTTTTCCATATACTTAACGAAAAAATGCCAACAATTGAAAATGTGACATTTCAAAATCTAACACATGAAATAAACTGTTGTATTACTATTATGGCTTCCGGTAGACTTTTGCAAATTAATTGTGTAGTTTGTTTGATTATATGATGTTAATAAAATATCTTAATTATGTTCATATATATATAATTTATTTATTTTTTTTAATTATGTCTCAATCCTAAAATTCTAGGTGATGCAAAACTTGGTCAAAGCTGTACATATAATACCCAGCTCAGGGCTTATGACTTTACAAGTAGTATTGATGAATAAGCTTCAGTTGAAGATGTGTCCTTGTGTTGCTTCATAGACAGATGTCAGATGTTCCACTAGCCTTCATCAGAACACATGACCTGCAATGCTTGCCTGCTTGGCTCAAAGACAGCATTTGAAGAAAGTGTCAATTTCCATTAAGAGAAGTGTGAACTCTGCCATTGGTGTGCTGGAATTGTTATAAAGAAATCTTTCCGATGATTGTTTAAATAATTTATTGCAAGAATACCATTTCGTTTTTTTTTTACATTTCTCTTAATATATGATGTTTGCAGTCATTCCAATTGTTCTGGGTTCTGTTGCTGCAATGTTGGGTTATTAACTGCATTGAATATGTGTTCTTATTCCATTCCAGTCACAATGGGACCCTTCTGTGCTGCTCACTATATATATATATATATATATATATATATATATATATATATATATATATATATATATATATATATATGGTCACTTCCTATGTGATTGGTCACATGACAAGCAAGAGCACTGGGGTGATACTGGTGTTGTACTCGGAAGAAGCAGTAGCTTGTAGGTTTATAGTGCGGTCTGTGATATATCTGCATATATTAAGTTGAAGTCTAAAGAAAGAGTTAATGAAAAGTACAAAACTATGATTGAGATGCAGCTGTGTTGCTGTTTGCTGTTATGTGGACAGTCTGTGCTTCTATCAGGGAGAGAATGTCTTATGCTGTTGACACACAGAGATAAGCCAGCATCTAAAGTGTGCATGCAAATGGGTTTAGAGGGTTAGGTAATTGATCATTGCTTGATTTCTGTTTATGAACAGGTGCTACATTGTTGTGTCTAATGATAATGTTTAAGCAGTATGCGTGTAACTTTTGATTATTGGAATCAGTAAAATAAAACATTTTCTTAAATCCTTATGCGTGCTCCTTATTACAGAGAAAGAAACACAAATATTAATAAATCATGTACTGCCCTTACAGAAGAATAAAAACAAACCAGAACAGATCTTCAACAGAAAGTGAAATAGTGATCGTTTTGAGAGAGCTCTCCCCTCATTTCCACACAATAATGACGGACTGAGTCCATCAAGAAAAACTACCCCAGATTCTTTATACACATTTACTGTCCTGCAAGAAAAATGGGGCTGTTTACACTCTAGACAGCTATTGAAGCTGGTTCCATGTTGTAGAGATAAGCAATGATGCAGTGTGCTTGTTGTTCATTTGCATGTAGAACATTATCATTTATGTAGTGTTAGTCGATGAAAATAAATCATTCCCAGTCAATCTACTGGTCTTACTGGTTGTTGCTGCCAGACTGTCAGGTTCAGAACTTCTGTCTCCTGCTGCTCTTAGCTTGGTGTCTTAACATTGAACATTGTGATCACTCTTTTAAAATCACTCTAATATGTGTTTGATTTGCCCACTAACCTCTAATGCATTGTACAGCTATGGCCAAAAGTTTTGCATCCCCCTATAGAATTAACCAATTTTGCTTCATAAGATCGAACAAAACCTGCTGAATAATGTTACGTTAACACACCGCTTTGTAGTTTTCTAACATGAAATACTCCACTACTATTAGGCTTCCGGTAGACACTTGTGATATCAGGTTGTACTTTCTTTGATTGCATGCTGTTAAATAAAATATTAAAATGATGTTCATTAGTTTTTTTTTTTTAATTATGTCTCAATCCGAAAGTTCTATGTGATGCAAATAATTTGCCAGTTTATCCTGCACACTTGTATATGAGGGGGATTGATAGTCTCCAGTCAGTTCCACCTGGGAGCTCAAGGAGATTGGAGTGCTGTTCTGAATGCATTGAGTAACACCACGGATGCTGTCATGAAAGTGACTTGCAACTCCTTTGCTGTTTTGTGTTGATTTAAAAAAAAAATGAGACGAGAGAAATGTTATAATATTGACATTATATTTGCATCAACAATGAAAAAATACATTTAAACATTGAGATACATTTAAAGGTAAATCACAGTTTAGCCTAAACTGTGTTTCTTTCTATACAGATCTGAGTACCAACACTCCAACAGCAGTGTGATAAAATAACCATCTATGAGCAAGGAGATTTTTGACAAAGACGCTGTATTAATATCTGGTTAA
Organism: Acipenser ruthenus; assembly: GCF_902713425.1. NCBI lineage: Eukaryota > Metazoa > Chordata > Actinopteri > Acipenseriformes > Acipenseridae > Acipenser > Acipenser ruthenus. Next base: position 5,230,264 of record NC_081240.1, on the reverse strand, counting down.
TTAATATCTCCCCATTATGTATTTCTTAGAACTGAACCTGCCAATCAGGAAGCATCTTCATTAAGATCCCAGACAAACTTCAGAGGCAGGTCTTTCATTCTCTGCCGGTACACCTCATCAAAGTGCTCACTTTGAGCAACTGTCAAAGTGTTCTTCCAGTCTCCAACAGTGCCTGCATTTAAATTGAATAACATATTAGACCCATTCTTTATAAATGTAATAATTTTACACCTAATTTTCTCCCCATTTTAGAATGGCCCAAAAACTTCTCACACCACAGCAATTCCCCACACAGCTCAGGAGAGCTGAAGGTTCAGTGGGAGTCCTCTGATCCCACAACCAAGCCAGTTTCCTCTTTTACACACAGGAACTCAAGAGGATATCAGAGCGCTACCAGTAACCAGGAGGACAAAGGCCAGCCCTGCAGGTTTCCGCTCTGAGCTCACTGGGCTCCTGGCCAGTAGGGACCGCTGAAGCGTGATGAGGAGATACAGACCCTGACGGTTTTGCCTCCCTAACCAAAGGGACAGCCAGAGCCAATGTGACACTCCCCTGGGAATACTGATATGCCAATGGTTTATAAATGTTTAGAAAAGATTATCCCCATTGTCATATGCTGTATGCTGATTGAAAAACGGCTGATGCACTGACATCACAGACATTATTAGTCCATTATTTCTGCTATCATAACATACTGACTGGCTCTGTTGTAACTCCACAAAAAAAATACATGCTATTCTGTATGCATTAGTAATACAGTTGCTCATATCTAGCGCTTGTGTCTCACAGCAGGTGTCTTTTTATGTAGTGCAGTGTGTGGCGTCAATGCAATTGCTTGTTATTTAAAAAGGCAATACTGCAGTTTTACCCTTGCGAAGAAATTTTCCATTGTCTTTGAGAATGGCTTTCTCGGGCAGGAATTCATAATTTGCTTTCGGGTCGTTTTTCATGTTTTTGAAAGTAGCTTTTTCCACAATCCTGTCGATGGCCGAATCCTGGAGGCGCTTTCCAAGGAAGTGACACATCTTTAGTACAGCTCCCCTGAGATCCTGATAGGGAAAATAAAGGCTGTGTTTAATGTCATTATGCATAGTTACAATGTACTTACTGTGTAAATCTGTGTGCACGATATAACCATAACCGATATAACCATAACCATAACCCTGAGAAGAAAGTGAGTTTAAGAGATGATGGTCTTTATAGGAAACATGACCCACTAACTAAGGAATCACATGCTATTTTATAAAATCTTGTAACATGGTATAACACTTTATCATCCAGATATGTTAAGATGAACTTCAGTGCAATGTCTTTATAAGATGTAGAATATTCAGTCCAATTACCTGGATCATTTCCTCATATGTTAAGAAGAGAAAATTTAACTGCTCCCTGTGGGTGTACCATCCTCTGATGTGGTCAAACCAAGAGCCTGCTACCACTGTGAGAAAGAGAATAAGGATCCGAGCAACTAATAAAACAGTTAAGAAATTAAATATTAGGAAAATGCAGATGAGGTAAGTGAGCCCTTTAATGAATACAGTTCTCCATATTATTGTTAAACTGTATCATGAATTAGTGATGGGTCCTTGATTACACAGTTTAATATAAATGCATCCTCCATAACAATACAACTGAAAAGAAAGTCAGCAAGCATTTATTGTCTGTGTTTGTATGCTGTAGTTTGTGGGGATTCTTGTACTGTTTGAGAGATTTGTTTTGATTCCATTCCTTGATTATTAGGTGTGGAGTAGTGGTTAGGGCTCTGGACGCTTGACCGGAGGGTCGTGTGTTCAATCTCCAGGGGGGACACTGCTGCTGTACCCTTGAGCAAGTTATTATTATTATTTATTTCTTAGCAGACACCCTTATCCAGGGCGACTTACTATTGTTACAAGATATCACATTATTTTTACATATAATTCCCCATTTATACAGTTGGGGTTTTACTGGAGCAATCTAGGTAAAGTACCTTGCTCAAGGGTACAGCAGCAGTGTCCCCCACAAGGGATTGAACCCATGACCCTGCAGTCAAGAGTCCAGAGCCCTAACCACTACCCCACACTGCTGCCCTAGATTGCTCCAGTAAAAACCCAACTGTATAAATGGGTAATTGTATATAAAAATAATGCGATATCTTGTAACGATTGTAAGTCTCCCTGGATAAGAGTGTCAGCTAAGAAATAAATAATAATAAATAATAATAAGTATAATGTGAAATATATCATTCATAACTAATATAAACAGTGACAGCTGGTTCCACAGACGCTGCTTACCACCTACCTGGACCGACCCAATGTAACCTTAGAATTAGTGAAGGGTCCTTGAATACGCAGTTTAATATAAATACATCCTCCATAACAACACACCTCTTTTTAAAAGAGGTTGATTTAGAGATTGTTACACCTAAAGTACAGGACATTACAGTATAACATCAACATGAAAAAAAGAAAGATTACTTGATTACCTTGTCCACTTAAATATTTCTCCATGAGGTCACCAATGTTCTTTGCGGTTTCCATACATGTACAAATTTTGGAAAAGTGAAAGAGTGACACCATTGCATCTTTAGGATTCCTTGCAACATAAATCACCTGCAATGGAAAACATAGCCTTGGATAAAACATGAAGCTGACTATAACTTGCATGGAATCTGAAGTATTCACTGAGAATTTGCAGCTAATCTAAGATGGAACAAACTGAACATAAAGCACAATTAAAACCAACCCTTACTTTCGTTTTTTTTTCCTTCAGCATTTTGGGCATTAAATTATAAGTCAGGTGGGATGTAAAGAGACGAGGTGATGGGCGCATGTTGTAATCCTGTCCATCCAGATTATATTCGAGCCAGGGCATCCGCTTCATATTCGTGTCTGATTCAGCTGCATTGGAGCTTTCTGATTCAGCTGCATTGGAGCCCTCTGACTGAGTTGCATTGGAACTCTCTGACTGAGCTGCATTGGAACCCTGTGATTCAGCTGCATTAAAGTCCTCTGATTCAGCTGCATTGGAGCCCTCTTCCTCATGGATCAGGATGATAATCTGCTGGGTCCAAACTGTACCTAGTGGAAAGCAAGCGGTGCAATGTTATGTTGGATACACTCTTTGGGGGAAAGCAGGTTTTTGAAAGAGTTAATTGAGATATTATTCAGTAACAACCCACGTAAACTATTCTCTACCTTCTCCTCCCTCCTAAACCCTCCTCCCCCTCCTCCTCCCTCCTCTATCTTCCCTGATGACTTTGCCTCCTTTTTCTCTTCTAAAATCTCAGATATCCGCAAACTCTTTAACACCTCTCCCTCCCCCGCACCCCCTCCCGCTCCAACCCCTACACCCCCTACATCCCCTACTAACTCACCCTCCTTCTCCACCTTCTTGCCCCTCTCAGACTCTGACCTCTCCTCCCTGCTCCAGGGTCACAAACCCACCACGTGTGCCTTGGACCCCCTCCCCACTCACCTCTTTCAAGCTGCTGCTCCTGCTCTACTCCCCTTCATCTCCTCCCTCCTCAACACCTCTCTACTTTCTGGTATCGATCCCTCTGCCTTCAAAAAAGCCTCTATCACTCCCCTCCTCAAAAAACCTACCCTCGACCCCACCTCCCTCCAGAGCTACCGTCCTGTCTCCCTCCTTACCCTTCCTCTCCAAAACCCTCGAGCGGACTGTACACCGCCAGCTCTCTGCTTTCCTGTCCAACCACTCTCTGCTCGACCCTCTCCAATCTGGCTTCCGCTCTGCTCACTCCACTGAAACCGCCCTCCTGTCTGTCACCAACTCACTTAAGTGTGCCCGAGCTGCCTCTCTCTCCTCTGTCCTAATTCTCCTCGACCTCTCTGCTGCCTTTGACACTGTTGATCACTCTATTCTACTATCATCTCTTGCTGACCTGGGGATCTCTGGCACTGCTCTGGCCTGGTTCTCCTCCTACCTCTCCAACCGCACTTACCAGGTAACCTGGCGTGGAGCAACCTCTGCACCTCACCCTCTCTTAACTGGAGTCCCCCAAGGGTCAGTCTTGGGTCCTCTCCTGTTCTCTCTCTACACCCGCTCCCTGGGCCCCCTCATCGCATCTTATGGTTTCTCGTACCATTTCTATGCTGATGATGCTCAGATTTTCCTCTCCTTCCCCACTTCTGACTTCACCATCTCCTCCCGTATCTCTACCTGTCTGTCTGCTATTTCCTCCTGGATGCACTCGCATCACCTCAAACTCAGCCTCTCTAAATCTGACCTCCTTTTCTTTCCCTCCTCCTCCCCCTCCTCTGATCTCTCTATCTCTGTTCCTCTGGAATCTACCACACTCTCTCCCTCTTCCTCCACTAAGAACCTTGGAGTCACCCTGGACCCCTGCCTCTCTTATTCCCAGCACATCTCCACTCTGGCACGCACTTGCCGATTCTTCCTGAGCTACATCCGAAGAATCCGACCCTTCCTCACCAACTATGCTACCCAGCTCCTGGTCCAGGCCCTGGTACTCTCCTGCCTAGACTACTGCAACTCCCTCCTGGCCGGCCTCCCTGCGTCCGCCACCCGTCCGCTCCAGCTCATCCAGAATTCTGCTGCCCGCCTGGTGTTCTCTCTGCCTCGCTTCGCCCGCGCTACTCCACTACTCCGCTCGCTCCACTGGCTCCCGATCACCGCTCGCATCCAGTTCAAGACTCTTGTACTAGCCTACAGATGCCTTGACCAGACTGCACCCAGCTACCTCCAGACCCTCATCTCTCCCTACACCCCCACTCGACCTCTCCGCTCCGCCTGCACTAGAAGACTAGCTCTACCTCCGCTACGCTCCCCTGCCTCCAGAGCCCGCTCCTTCTCCACCCTTGCTCCGCAGTGGTGGAATGACCTTCCTACAGATGTCAGGACTGCCCAGTCCCTGACCACATTCCGGCGCCTCCTTAAGACTCACCTCTTCAAAGAGCACCTGTAGAACTCCTCTGTTTTGTATCCTGGGACACTATCACCCTTCATGTAAATGTGCTCTATTTTGCTCTTATCTGCCCCCTATTTTACTGCATTTAATCCTGTACTTCAGAATACTGTAATCTGCCAAGTGTTTAACCTGTAGTACTTTGTATTTAATCACATCCTGATGTAACTACCACTATTTAATCATATCCTGATGTAACTATCACTATTATCTGCTGTATTATTGAATTGTGGTTTGTCACACTTGTACTTTGCTTGAACAAAAGTTATTGTATTTCTTGCTCTTATTGTATTACTTGTATTGTAACACTTGAAATGTATTTGCTTACGATTGTAAGTCGCCCTGGATAAGGGCGTCTGCTAAGAAATAAATAATAATAATAATAATAAATATTATTGCATACTTACCATGTATACAGCTCATGACAAACGTTTTGTATCACCCTATAGAATTAAGAAATGGTGCTTTATAAAGTCAAATGAAACCTGCTGAATAATGTTACGTTAACATACTGAATTACATACTGCTTTGTAGTTTTCCATATACAGTACTTAAAGAAAAAACTGACAAAAATGTAACTCTGAAATACATGTACTACAATTATGGCATCCGGTAGACTTCTGTGATATCATTTTGTAGTTTGTTTGATTACTTGATGTGAAATAAAATATCTAAATTATATTCATATAGTTTTGGTTTTTTTTTAAATGATGTCTCAATCCTAAAATTCTAGGTGATGCAAAACTTTTATCCAGAGCTGTAAAATTACTTAAAGTTTGGCTCCCCCAGTACATTTTTGTAAAAGGATTGTTTATATCCTGGGGACGGTTTTTCAAAACTTGTAATCTGGGTAACAGTGATCCGGATTTTGTAATCCTATATTTTGTGATCGAGATTCTTTTTAAAAAAAATGTCATAATCTTAATTATTTGTAATCTGGATAAACTTAATCCAGCAGTGACATTTTCTGAAAATGATCCAGATAAAAGTAAGCTAGATCAGAACATATATGGTTACAAAATCCAGATCACTTTAATCCAGATTTGAAGTTTTGAAAAGCCGTCCCTTGGTGATGGACACAATCAGGAGACCTTGCCTTACCTGATTTGAGATAGGTGACCAGAAACACGTCGCTGTCTCGGATCTCAAAGTCCTCCAGGGAGTCAATATACTCTGGTGTCACTGTGTCCTTTGGGAAGTTGTATCCCTTGTACTGAAACATGTAGGTTTCAGATGACTTTGCTGCAGTGTCTGCCATTGCTGGTTGTCAGGAGGAGGGTGCCTTCTGTGTGTCACTGAAGGTACACTTTGCTCTTTGAACAAGGGGGTGAAGGTCTGACTGTTTTCAGAACAGATCAAAGGTTTTACTGTGTCATTCTTGTTTTGAGCAAATCCTGTCTGTCTGTATGCACCGCTACATTGCGTTGGATTTTCACAAACATTCCTGAATGCTAAAAATCTGGGTATTTAGTAGTTGCACATGTTTTTGTCCATGTTTTTGAAGGTATTAGGAAAATGTTGATTATATACTGTAAAGTACAGTTAATGGGAACTTTGAATCAAAGTTAATTAATTTGATTATCAACGTATTGACATTCAAAAGGCTTATGAATATGAATGAACTTGTCCACTTAGATATGTACCCATTAGGTCACCAGTGTTCTTTGCTGTTTCTATCTGTAATAAATCCTTTTAGGAAAAGTGAAAGGAGGACAACTATTTATCTCTAGCATTCCTTGTGACATGAAAAAGTTTCTTCTGTTTTTAATGTAATTGTTTGAAGCATGGTAAATCTAACAGCTGCAAAATAAATATACATGTTTCACAAGGAATATTTTCTTTAAGATGACTGAGAAAAACATGGAACAGAGGGCTAAATTATTTGACTTTCAACCCTTTAATCCATAACTAAAAACTCAATAATAATGCATACTGTGGAGTGGCAGATTACATTACATTTTTTTTCCCCCAGTAACATTAATATCACTACTCACAAGAAAATAGTTCCAGTGAAAAGTAAACATATTCATAAATATAATACCTATTGATTAAAATGTGTACGAAGTAAGTCATTTCTGTATATCAATTATATTAACATATTACACCCACCCCTCATTACATCGACCTTGGCTATGCTGCGGATTCGGATATATGGCAGTCCTGCAGTTGGCTCCCCATTTTTACAGTCTAACTGCGCATGCTTTAGCTGCAATATACATAGGCCAATTGATTTAGAATTACTGTTAATTTTATTTTGTACTGCTCATCAAACAATTATAAACAAAGCATTAATATCGTACTGTTATCATATACACACGCATTGCACAATAACACAAAGCAAATGAAATATCTACTTGCTGAAACAGTTTTTATTTTAGCCAACAAGGTGTTCACTTGGCAGCAATGCACTAGCAAAAGTGACAGGGTAGTGATGCCAGCTCCCTAGCAACAAGCCTCCTATGTTAGGAATGGATTCTTTCAATGCAGCAGGTTTGTGCATTTGAGAAAGGAGAGGAAGACTCATGAAATTAACTGGAGACTTAAGTTGGTGAGAAGCAATTACCCTCCACAGTACGAATTAAAATGGTGTGCTGCTTTTTATATGAAAAATGAAAAAAAGTTGCAGAGAGTATTTGTTAGCCTATTGGTTTTTTTATGGGTCTCTTGCTATATTGCGGCCCTCGATATATGACGTATTTAAATTTGGACCCTGACACCCGCGATATATCCAGTGGGTGGTGTACTTGCTAATTTATTTTTTTCATTAAAATGGACATACATATTTAAAGTAGTCAATGACATAAATAATAATGATAACACTTGAATTAAATTGTAGATCAGTGATTTCTGAAATAAATGTTCACTTAAAAGTGTGTGCAGTTTGAAAAATGCTCTGAATGAACTGTATTTACTGCTGTACTGCCAGAAGGGGGCGCTGCAGGCAAAAGCATGTTTGCTTGTGTAAATGTTTGCTTTGTGCCTTTTCTTAGCTTCTCCAGCTCTACTGCTATTACTGGGGGATAGTGTGTTTTGTCTTTTCCACTTTTTTAGTTTTAATTACTGTTAAGAATATGTTAACATTGTTAAATGTACCTTTCTCCTGTATGGTGGGGTCATTCAAAAGGTGATTGCTACCAGCTTGTAGAGTTATATGCTGTATTATATGATCTTTATTCCTCACGGAAGTGACATAAAATTCCCAGAGGAGCGTTCAACTTGTAATTAGAAAGAACATTAAATGTAAGTCTACCTTTTTCTTGGAGACAGTTTTGTAGGATATTCACAGCCCATTTAGAAGCCTTTATTGTGGTTTTTTTTCCCCCCGTTCCGGACAAGATTGAGTTGATTCAGGTCTGGTTCCATTATTTCAAGGAAAAACATGGAGTAAAATATCTTGCATCATTTGATTTTCAAGGTGTGGTATCAGAAGCATAATTAACAAGTACAGAGAAACATAATCTGTAATTGACAAACCCAGGACTGGAAGACCCAAAAAGCTGTCTAACAAGGATGAGCAATACTTGAAGACAATATCTGTAAGAAATAGAAAAAAGACAAGCATTGAATTGACAACAGAACTGGCAGAAGGGACGGGGTCGTTGTCCATCCATCAACAGTCCAAAGCACCTTTGACCATTGTTCCATAGTCCAATTTCTGTGTTCTTGTGCATATTTTAGCCTTTTAGTCTTGTTCCCTTTTAACAGAGGTATACTTACTGCAACACATCTTTTAAGTCCTGATTTCAAGAGTGACCTTCGTACTGTTGATTTGATGGACAACGACACCTGTGCCAGTTCTGTTGTCAATTCAACACTTGTGTTCTTTCTATTCCTTAAGGAATAACTGGTACAACTCCAACTTTGAGTGAAGACAGCAGTCCACCTGAAAAAAATACAAATAAAATAAGTGCACCAGCAGCTGTCAAGAGTAGACACATAAGAGTAGATGAGGAATAGCTAAATGAAACAGAAGAAAACAAAAATTGAAAAAACACTAAAAAAAACTACAGCATGGGATGTTAATGTACTTCAAGACTGGTTTAAAGAAAAAAATATGGACATTAATTTTAAGGAAATAAATTTAAAAAATCTCAACATCATAAGGGAATTTTATGACAGTGCAAAAACTTCAACTGGGAACAGTATTCAATCTCCAGTTTTATAACACTGAGCTGGACTAAATAAATGTTTTATAACACTGAGCTGGACTAAATAAATAATCTCTGCTGACAGCAAGTTTAAAACCAACAAGAAGGTATTCCTGTCAGTCATGAAAACTTTTAGAAAAGCAGGTAAAGACAAGGCCAGACATGGGGATGCTTCTCTTCAGCAGGGACTGGGAAGCTTGTCAGGATAAAGGGGAGAATGGATGGTGAAAAGTACAGGTGAATCCTTGAGGAAAACCTGTTTGAGTCAGCCAAGACTCTGAAACTGGGGAGGAAATTCACATTTCAGCAGGACAATGACCTGGACCACAAAGCCAAAGCCACACTGGAGTGGTTGAACAAGAAGAGGATTAATGTTCTTGAGTGGCCCAGTCAAAGTCCTGACTTGAATCCAATCGAAAATTTATGACAAGATTTGAAGATTGCAGTCCATCGACGATCCCCAACAAACTTATCAGAACTGGAGCAATTTTCCTGTGAAGAATGGACAAAAATTTCACCATCCTACTGTGAAAAGCTAGCAGAGACCTATCCAAAAACACTCATAGCAGTAATTGCTGCAAAAGGTGCTTCTACCAAGTACTGACTTAAGGAGCTGAATACTTATGCAACCAGTAAATTTCATTTTGTACATTTTCTTTGCAAGTTTTGCTGACATTTAACCTCCTCCTCATATAACAGTGTTCAGTTTAACCACTACAGCTTTGAATAAAAAAAAGTTTGTTTGAAAAAAACTATGCATAAATTATTTGTAATTCAACAAAATGTGACATTATTGGTAGGGGGTGAATACTTCTGCAAACCACCGTATATATAGAGGGAGCAATGTGTTGTGGATTTGTTGTGGTAGCCAAATTTTTGCCTTCGCAGAGAGGAGCTGGAAGGTAAGTTTTATTTATTACACAGTTCAGCTCTTCTTCTTTTCCCCTGTCTAGCCCTGCTGAAGCTCATTTTTTTGTACTTGTGCTGTATTCGTGTCGTTCGCTTTGCTCCCGATGTGCATACTTGGTAGGGGGTGAATACTTCTGCAAACCACCGTATATATAGAGGGAGCAATGTGTTGTGGATTTGTTGTGGTAGCCAAATTTTTGCCTTCGCAGAGAGGAGCTGGAAGGTAAGTTTTATTTATTACACAGTTCAGCTCTTCTTCTTTTCCCCTGTCTAGCCCTGCTGAAGCTCATTTTTTTGTACTTGTGCTGTATTCGTGTCGTTCGCTTTGCTCCCGATGTGCATACTGTAGGTTATTTTGTGAAAACCTAAGATTCAATTGCTGAATGATAATGTTTTTCAGATGTATCTGTAAGGTAACTGTTGAATCGCCAAGTTTAAACAAAACTTCAAACAAAAAAAGAATTAAGTTACATGTATTTTTTCGTCGATTTATTTGTTAAGAACATAAGAACATAAGAAAGTTTACAAACGAGAGGAGGCCATTCAGCCCATCTTGCTTGTTTGGTTGTTAGTAGCTTATTGATCCCAGAATCTCATCAAGCACCTTCTTGAAGGATCCCAGGGTGTCAGCTTCAAAAACAGAAATGTTAGCTAAATGTTGACTTGCCAAGTGTAAACAAAATATTTAAATTCACTGATTTATTTGTTAGAAACCCAGGTTTACATGTCAAAATGTTCACTCGAAGTATATAAAAAAAAAGATTTCTAGACTGATTTTAAATGTTGAATTTGTGATATGGGTATGTATTTAGCTAAATCTGGACTTTTTTGTGGTTAAGGAAAAAATATGCAATTTACACGAAATCGGGGAAAAAAACAGTTAAAATATAAAGTTATGGTCTAACATTTTAATATGGGGGGGGCGCGACTTTTTTTGTGGTTAAGGAAAAAATATGCAATTTACACGAAATCGGGGAAAAAAACAGTTAAAATATAAAGTTATGGTCTAACATTTTAATATGGGGGGGGGGGGGCGCGACAAAATGTATGCTAAAAAAGGGGGGTGCGCAACACTGCTTTATAGGGTAGTACACTGTTCTTGCAGCCCTGGGTTTATCACTTTACATCACAGTAACAAATTGAATCATTTTTCACACATTACTCACAGATTAAATGTGCACAAAGTATTAGCAGTGGATTAAACAGGTTATTTCCTGTAACAAAATCAATAACAGTTACTGTGGGTGCAGCTTTAAAGAAAACTAGGCCCGTTTGTTTATCCCAGCGCATGTTCCTTCAGGTCTGAATGCTACTGAGTATTTATAATGCAGTCCATTATTATTATTATAATTTATTTCTTAGCAGACGCCCTATCCAGGGAGGATTACAATTGTTACAAGATATCACATTATTTTTACATACAATTACATTGTTTTTTTACACATTATTTTTACATACAATTACCCATTTATACAGTTGGGTTTTTACTGGAGCAATCTAGCAGTAGTGTCCTCCACTGGGGATTGAACCCACAACCCTCCGGTCAAGAGTCCAGAGCCCTAACCACTACTCCACACTGCTGCCTTCATACTGTTGATTTGATGGACAACGACACATGAGCTTTCTGACAGTTCTGTTGTCAATTCAATGCTTGTCTTCTTTCCAATCTTAAGGATATTATCTTCAAGTATTGCTCATCCTTGTTAGACAGCTTTTTGTGTCTTCCAGTCCTTGGTTTGTCAATTACAGATGATGTTTCTCTGTACTTGTTGATTATGCTTCTGATACCACACCTTGAAAATCGAGTGATGTGAGCTATTTCACTCAGTGTGTTTCCTTCTTTATGCAAAGTCAAGGTTGCTGTAATAGTAGAAAACACTAGTGGAGGCTTTGAGTAAATTGTTGATGTTCATAATGCAGAAAGTAGAGTAGAAAAACATGTCTAAGACTTTTGCACAGCAGTGTACATATTGACCATTCTGAAGCAGCAGATCTATGTGTTGACCATTCTAAAGCAGATGCAAAGCAAAGTAGTGGAATTTTAAAGTATCCACAACTTTGGTCTGGAAAATAGATTCTTAGATCTTTATATATTCCGCCCAAAAGAAAGCGTCTGAATAACTAATTAACCTGTGACAGGATGGCTAAGTGGTGACATCAGGCCAGATTCAGGAAGAAAACAAACTAAAAAATATTGCGGTGCAAAGGCGCTGCGGCACCGTTTATTTTAACACAAAATTAATTGTATTTAAACAAAAACAGTGCTCACAGAGCAAAATAAATATTCAAACTAAAACAAAACACAAAACTCAAAACTTACTACAGGTCAGGCTGGGCAATCACCTAAACTGTTCCTATAGTTTTTTTTATAATCACCATTGATTATTTATTATTTATTTATTTATTTATTTATTTATTTATTTCTCTCTCGCTCTTGTTCACTCCTCTGAACACCCACCCCGAGCGCAGCGAGCTGCAGGCTTATATACAGGTGACCATCTCCCGATTAGCAACAATTAAACAATGAATTAACTCGGGAGATGGTCACCTTCTGCACCAGGTTTTTAATAATAACAAAACACGGCTCCACCGTCATATTTATAAATAAATAAACCATAACAATAACAATAATAATAATAATAATAATACAACAAAACAAATACAAGACCCTGAAGGACGGCACCTCGCTCGTCCTATATAATAAACACATAAATCATAAAACACAAATACAAAATAACACAAATGAGACACAGCGGCGGAGGGGGAGACCCCGTTCAAAAAATAAATAAACAATCATGTACAGGGATCCTCACCCTGTTACAGAACCAAACTAGCGGAGATTCACCTTGTGTTTTCTGCAGATTCAGAAAATACTCAATGGGTGAGAAAAACAGAGGTGCAGAAAAAAAAACGGTCAGAATAATTGCATACAGGCCTATCCTCCAGCGGATCTCCTTTGAAAATAACCCCCTTAATATCTATAAGTAACCACTAGCTTTAAAAAATGTCAGATCCAGAATCAAGTGCTACTTTTTAATGGAAAAATTGTTGAATAATTAAGTTTAATTTCCTGAACCAGACAAAGTACCAGTAATTTAGTCTTTAAATGAAAAATGGCACAGCGAAATAAGAACCAGACCTGAATCAACTCAAACTTGACCGAAACGGGGGGAAAAAAACACAATAAAGGCTTCTAAATGGGCTGTGAATAACCTACAAAACTGTCTTCATGAAAAAGGCAAACTTACATTTAATGTTCTTTCTAAGTACAAGTTGAACGCTCCTCTGGGAATTTTATGTCGGCTCCATGAAGAATAAAGATGGACCATATAATACAGCATATAACTCTACAAGCTGGTAGCAATCACCTTTTGAATGACACGCCATACTGGAGAAAGGTGAAGTCAGCAAAAGATGCAGAATTTAACAATGCTAACATGTTCTTAACAGTAATTAAAAAACTAAGAAAAAGTGGAAAAGACAAAACACACGATCCCCCAGTAACAGCAGCAGAGCTGGAGAAGCTAAAAATAAAAAGGCACAAAGCAAACATTCTTATACAAACGCCACTGCTTTTGCCTGCAGCACCCCTTATGGCAGTACAGCAGTAAATACAGTTCATTCAGAGCATGTTTTTTCAAACTGCACACATTTTTAAGTGAACATTTATTCCAGAAATCACTGATCTACAATTCAAGTGTTATCAGTATTATTTATGTCATTGACTACATTTAAATATGTGGCTGGGCGGTGACGTCAGGTCAGAAGCAGGAAGGTAAACACGCTGACACCAAGCACTGCAGATTCAAAATAAAAGACGCAGCGGCGCCGTTTTATTTAAATAACACAAAAATAAAATAAAAGGTTTTAACAAAAAGACTTGCTCACAGAGTGAAATAAAAAGGTTAAACAGAACAAATCTCGAACACAAAATACTACGAAAACAACACAAAACAATACAGGTCAGGCTGGGCAGTAGCCTTCACTGTTCCTGTATTTAATTTTTTAAGAGTCTCTCTCTCTCTCTCTCTCTCTCTCTCTCTCTCTCTCTCTCTCTCTCTCTCTCTCTCTCTCTCTCTCTCTCTCTCTCTCTCTCTCTCTCTCTCTCTCTGTCATACACCCTCCTCGAGTGAGTTGCAGGCTTTTATATCGTGGCCAAGGGGTTTAACTGGCTAGTAATTATTCTATTACCCCTCGGCCACAATCTGCACGACTTTATTAATTAAACTGCTCTGGATGAGGCTTCCCATCCACGTGACTAAACAAACTAAAACACACGGCTACGCCGTCATAAATAAATCATAATACAAAATAACACTGCACAGGGGCAGAGGGGGAGACCCTGTTCTAAAAATAAACATAAATACGTACAGGGCTCCTCGCCCTGTTACAATGTATGTCCATTTTAATGAAAAAATAAATTAGCAAGAACACCACTCACTTGTTATATCGCGGGTGTTGAGGTCCAATATATATGCTATATATCGAGGACCAAAATATAGCGAGAAACCCATAGAAAAACAAATAGGCGAACGTAACAAATACTGTACAACCACTCCCTCGTTTTATCGGGGGCATCAGGGTCCAATATAAATCTTCTACGAAACCGCTTTTTCTCAATTTTCATATAAAAAGCAGCACACTGTTTTAATTTGTACTGCGGAGGGTAATTGCTTCTCATCAACATTAGTTTCCAATTAATTTCAGGAGTCTTCCTCACCTTTCTCAAATGCACAAACTCACTGCATTGAAAAATCCATTCCCAACATAGGAAGCTTGTTGCTAGGGATAGGACATTGCTGCCCTGTGACTTTTGCTAGTGCATTACTGCCACAAGTGAACACCTCAATGGCTAAAATAAAAACTGCTTCAGCAAGTAGATTTGCGGGTGTATATGACAGCAGCACGATATTAATGCTTTGTTTTTAATTGTTTGACGAGCAGTACGAAATAAAATGAACAGTAATTCTAAATTAATTGGCCTATGTATATTGCAGCTAAGGCATGCGCAGTTAGACTGTAAAAATGGGGAGGCAACTCCAGGGCCGCGATATATCCAAATCCGCAGTATAGCAAGGGATGATTTAACGAGGGGTGGGTATAATATGTTAATATAATTGATATACAGAAATGACCACGTCCTGACAACCAGCAATGGCAGACACTGCAGCAAAGTTATCTGAAACCTACATGTTTCAGTACAAGGGATACAACTTCCCAAAGGACACAGTGACACCAGAGTATATCGACTCCCTGGAGGACTTTGAGATCTGAGACAGCGACGTGTTTCTGGTCACCTATCTCAAATCAGGTAAGGCAAGGTCTCCTGATTGTGTTCATCACCAAGGGCCGGCTTTTCAAAACTTCTAATCTGGATCAAAGTGATCTGGATTTTGTAACCATATATTTTGTTATCTAGCTTACTTTTATCTGGATCAGGGAGGCAACGGCAGCAGCAGTGGACCCTCAGGAAGCGATGGCAGCAGCAGCAGCGGACCCTCGGGAGGCGATGGCAGCAGCAGCAGCGGACCCTCGGGAAGCGACGGCAGCAGCAGCAGCAGACCCTCGGGAGGCAACAGCAGCAGCAGCGGACCCTCTGGAGGCGAAGTCGGGAGGGGAGCCCCTGGCCATGGAGGCGGCAGCGGGAGCTCCACTTCTTCCTCGTACCCTGTAACTGGTGGCTCTCCAGGCGATGCGGAGCCACAGGCAACCCCATGCGATCGGAGCCACAGGCAGCCCCAGGCGATGCATGGCAGGCATCCTTGGGCGGTGCGAGGCAGGCATCCTTGGGCAGAGCGAGGCAGGGCAGGAGGAGTCCTTCCCATAACGGTGGAGGTGGAACCAGCAGGTATTCACCCTCTGCTGATGGAGGTGGAGATGGAACCAGCAGGTATTCACCCTCTGCTAGTGGAGGTGGGAGGGGCAAGCCCATCTCAGGCCCACAGGAGGTTGATCACTGCAGGGAGGGCTTCCTCATAATCCCTCCCCAGCTCCGCCAGCCAGTCCCAGACTCCCTCAGAGGAGAGTGCAGTCGTCCTCTTTGGAGGATGCAGGTCCTCCCTCACCCTTGCTGGACGCTCTGGCTCCTCCTTCTCCTGCCATGGAGGGGGTTGGTCAGATAATATGTGCCCAACCTCACCAATAGCGAAGCACCACTCCTCACCTTTCAAGCAGGTGAGGCAGACGTCCAGTGTGGTCGAGATGCAGTGGGACCTGCGACCGGCCCCACGCTGCTGTTGCTGTTGCTTCCTCCGCCCACTTCTTCCCATCTTATTCCTTATTTTATTTATTATATTTTTTTTCCCCAAAAAAACAATTATTTTCTTTTCTTTCCTTTTTTTTCCACAAAAACTTTTTTTTTCCTTTTTCTTCTCAGAACTCTCTTTTTTTCTCTCCCTCACACACAACTCTCCAGTCTGACTCCTGGAGGCGCTGTAGTCCCACTTCTGGACACCAACTGTGGCAGGATGGCTTGCAGTGGTGAGGTGTGGTGACGTCACAGACCAGAAACTGAGACATACAGCAGCTGCGGTTTAAAACCGAGACCCGAAAGTGCTCGGTTTCTTTATTAAATAATAATTCAAAATAAAAGAGTTGAATAAAACACACAAAACAAACGGGCACAAGGGCCAAACAAAACAGTAAACAAACACAAAATGGACGAAACGGACAAACAAGTACCGTGCTGAACGAATAGCAATTGTTATTTTTCGCTTCTGTCTCCTCTCTATCTCCCCGTACCTCCTCTCTGTACACCCAACCCCGACTGAGTGACAATGTGCGTCTTTTATGCAGTTGTACCAAGACTTGATTGCTAATCAATCATTCAATTAGAATCGCAGTACAACTGCACATGGATTAATTACGTGTCCTTCCCCGTGCTCACATAGTATTACATTTTAATCAGCACGTGAAGTGATGTGCAACCCTCGTGGCTGAATACAAATATACATTTTATCACACGTACTACACAGACCCATTTATATCCCGTGTACCAATGACTATACACCAACATTTAACACACTACATGCAACATATAAACAAACAATACGCACAAGGCGGGGTCACACTGCCACAACAAGGTAATCAAGTAATCTTTCTTTTTTTTCAGGTTGATGTTATACTGTAATGTCCTGTAACTTAGGTGTAATAATCTCTAAATCAACCTCTTTTAAAAGAAGGTGCAGTGTGGGAGCACAGGTATGAACAAACCCATTATTGTTGCCTGATGGCTGAGTAAAGAGGGGGCAAGGGTTACAGTCAAATACAGCAATCTCATTTATTATTATTATTATTATTATTAATTTCTTAGCAGACGCCCTTATCCAGGGCGACTTGCAATTGTTACAAGATATCACATTATTTCACATTATACATTATTTCACATTATACAGATATCACTTTTTTTATTATTTTACATACAATTACCCATTTATACAGTTGGGTTTTTACTGGATCAGTCTAGGTAAAGTGTACTGCAGCAGTGTCCGCTTCCCTGGGATTGAACCCACAACCCTCCAGCCAAGAGTCCAGAGCCCTAGCGCTCTTCCTGCATTGATTTAGAGGACAGATCTCAAACCCCAGTGCACTAGAGAAGTCATTTTGAAAAGAGCTTTTCTAAGTTGAAGAGATGTCAATATTTTAACCTGTCCTCATAGTGCATGCCATTCCGTCCTGAGATCAGCCTAGTTGCCCTTCTCTGTACCTTCTCAAGTGAAACAGTAAATCCTGATTCATACTAATCTGGGACTACCTCACCCAAGGTTACATTGGGTCGGTCCAGGTTGGTGGTAAGCAGGGTCTGAGAAACCAGCCGTCACTGTTTATATTACTTATGAATGATATACTGTATTTCACATTGTACTTGCATGTATCTTCACACCTAATAATCAAGGAATGGAATCAAAACAAATCTCTCAAACAGTACAAGAATCCCCACAAACTACAGCATACAAACACAGACAATTATTAAATGCTTGCTGACTTTCTTTTCAGTTATATTGTTATGGAGGATGCATTAATATTAAACTGCGTATTCAAGAACCCTTCACTAATTCATGATACAGTTTAACAATAATATGGAGAACTGTATTCATTAAAGGGCTCACTTACCTCATCTACGTTTTCCTAATATTTATTTTCTTAACTGTTTTATTAGTTGCTCGGATCCTTATTCTCTTTCTCACAGTGGTAGCAGGCTCTTGGTTTGACCACGTCAGAGGATGGTACACCCACAGGGAGCAGTTAAATTTTCTCTTCTTAACATATGAAGAAATGATCCAGGTAACTGGACTGAATATTCTTCATCTTTATAAAGACATTGCACTGAAGTGGGTCATGTTTCCTATAAAGACCTCCATCACTTAAACGCACTTTCTTCTCAGGGTTATGGTTATGGTTATAGCGTGCACACAGATTTACACAGTAAGTACATTGCAACTATGCATAATGACATTGAACACAGCCTTTATTTTCCCTATCAGGATCTCAGGGGAGCTGTACTAAAGATGTGTCATTTCCTTGGAAAGCGCCTCCAGGATTCGGCCATCGACAGGATTGTGGAAAAAGCTACTTTCAAAAACATGAAAAATGACCCGAAAGCAAATTATGAATTCCTGCCCGAGAAAGCCATTCTCAAAGACAATGGAAAATTTCTTCGCAAGGGTAAAACTGCAGTATTGCCTTTTTAAATAACAAGCAATTGCATTGACGCCACACACTGCACTAATTAAAAAGACACATGCTGTGAGACACAAACGCTAGATATGTGCAACTGTATTACTAATACGTACAGAACAGCATGCATGTTTTTAGTTGAGTGAAAACAGAGCCAGTCAGTATGTTATGATGACAGAAATAATGGACTAATAATGTCTGTGATGTCAGTGCATCAGCCGTTTTACAATCAGTTTACAGCATACAGCATATGACAATGGGGATAATCTTTTCTAAACATTTATAAACCATTGGCATATCAGTATTCACAGGGGAGTGTCACTTTGGCTCTGGCAGTACCTTTGGTTAGGGAGGCAAAACCGGCAGGGACTGTTTCTCCTCATCACGCTTCAACGGTCCCTACTGGCCAGGAGCTCAGTGAGCTCAGAGCAGACACCTGCAGGGCTGGCCTTTGTCCTACTGGTTACTGGTAGCACTCTGACATCCTCTTGAGTTCCTGTGTGTAAAAGAGGAAATGGCTTGGTCGTGGGATCAGAGGACTCGCACTGAACCTTCAGCTCTCCTGAGCTGTGTGGAGAATTGCTGTGGTGTGAGAGAACTTTTTGGGCCATTCTAAACTGGGGAGAAAGTAAGTTGTGAAATGATTCCATTTATAAAGAATGGTTCTAATATGTTATTCAATTTAAATGCAGGCACTGTTGGAGACTGGAAGAACACTTTGACAGTTGCTCAAAGCAATCACTTTGAAGAGGTGTACCGGCAGAGAATGAAAGACCTGCCTCTGAAGTTCGTCTGGGATCTTAATGAAGACGCTTCCTGATTGGCAGGTTCAGTTCTAAGAAATACATAATGGGGAGATATTAATTAATCTGATTTAATACTGCGTATTCATCAAAAATCTCCTTGCTCATAGATGGTTATTTTATCACACTGCTGTTGGAGTGTTGGTACTCAGATCTCTATAGAAAGAAACAGTTTAGGCTAAACTGTGATTTATCTTTAAATGTATCTCAATGTTTAAATGTATTTTTTCATTGTTGATGCAAATATAATGTCAATATTATAACATTTCTCTCGTCTCATTTTTTTTTAAATCAACACAAAACAGCAAAGGAGTTGCAAGTCACTTCCATGACAGCATCCGTGGTGTTACTCAATGCATTCAGCACAGCACTCCGATCTCCTTGAACTCCCAGGTGGAACTGACTGGAGGCTATCAATCCCCCTCATATACAAGTGTGCAGGATAAACTGGCAAACGGTTTGCATCACCTAGAACTTTAAACTTGCCCCTTTGTCACAATGCTTTATTATTATTTGTGTTTCTTTCTCTGTCTTAAGGAGCACACACAACAAGGATTTAAGCAAAAGTTACACACATACTGCTTAAACATTATCATTAGACACAACAATGTAGCACCTGTTTATAAACAGAAATCAAGCAATGATCAGTTACCTAATCCTCTAAGCCCCATTTGCATGCACACTTTATATGCTGGCTTATCTCTGTGTGTCAACAGCATTTTGATCAGGCCACTCTTACTTGCATCAGGTCAGGTGAGTTCAGTTGTGTTCATTTTATTGCCCCTTTCCCTGACAATCAGACATTCTCTCCCTGATAGAAGCACAGACTGTCCACATAAGAGCAACACAGCTGCATCTCAAACATAGGTTTGTACTTTTCATTAACTCTTTCTTTACACTTCAACTTAATATATGCAGATATATCACAGACCACACTATAAACCTACAAGCTACTGCTTCTTCCGAGTACAACACCAGTATCACCTCAGTGCTCTTGCTGGTCATGTGACCAATCACACAGGAAGTGACCATATATATAGTGAGCAGCACAGAAGGGTCCCATTGTGATTGGAATGGAATAAGAACACATATTCAATGCAGTTAATAACCCAACATTGCAGCAACAGAACCTAGAACAATTGGAATGATTGCAAACATCATATTTTAAGAGAAATGTAAAAAAATGAAATGGTATTCTGTAGCTTACAGTAAATTATTTAAACAATCATAAAAAACGATTTCTTTATAACAATCCCAGTGCACCAATGGCATCAGTTCTCCTAGTGGCCCCCAGGTGGCCCAGGAGAATCTGGTTCTCGACCCTGTGCCAGCTTTTACACGGCCAGCCCTGGGAGATCCCACTGTGTATGAATCTCCTCAGTCAGGCGAGAGAAACTCTTCGGCTGTGGGTCTGGCCCCTGAAAGCGACCGCTGGTTAGCCCTAGGCCTATCAGATGTGTTTGTCGGTACTTTGCAGAATGCTAGGGCAGACTCCACTAGGTCTTTGTACACCTACAAGTGGAGGTATTTTCAAGCTTGGTATCTGGCTGGAAGCCATGACCTAATCTCTTGCCCTATGCCAATTATCTTGCAATTTTTGCAAGAACTGCTTGATGCTGGTAGGGAACCTTCCACTTTGTAGGTGTATTTAGTGACTATCTCTGCATGCCATGCCCCCTTAGATTCAGTGTCTCCGGGTGCACATTTCTTGGCTACCCGATTTCTTAAAGGCGCTCGGCGATTACACCCTCCCAGGAGGACAGTTCTCCCCGAAAAGAACCTTAATACTGTTCTGGAGGCTCTCATGAAGGCACTGTTTGAGCCCATACACTCCATAGAGTTGAAGTACCTGTCTATGAAGACAGCCTTCCTCGTGGCTATCACCTCTGCAAAGCGGGTCAGAGAGCTGCATGCATATTTGGGAGGATGGCAGCAGGATGTTTCTGCGCACCAACACTGCTTTCCTCCCCAAGGTGATAACAACCTTCCACATTAATCAGTTTGTGGAACTGGCCCTTCTACCCATCACCGTTTGCTTCAGCGGAGTGGTAGATCCTGCCCTGCCTTCATTAGGCACAAGGGTCCTTGAGGGTGTCAGCTCACACCGCTAACCATTGGGTTATGCGTTTCTGATGCATCCCTCATATACTGCCGTTCCTTCTACCTCGTGACGGCTCTTTCAGGGAACCAGGGTTACGGTAAGTAACGTTAGGTTTGTAAATTAATGGACTGTTTATCATGGCTGTTGCGCTGGATAAGATCATGCAGGACTTTTACTGGTGAATCTTCAAACGAAAGGATTGTTTTGTGCTGGCTTGCTGGAAGGCGGCTGGAAGAGACTGTTAAGAGACTGCGGTGTGTTTAAACACCAAGATTGGTAAAGTGCATTTTGTTTTGCTTCTGGCAGTGTCCTTCCTAAATCGATCTGTGTGTATTTTTGTGTATTCTTTTAATTATTGTACTTATTGTTGTATTAGAG
Source organism: Acipenser ruthenus (assembly GCF_902713425.1). Classification (NCBI taxonomy): domain Eukaryota; kingdom Metazoa; phylum Chordata; class Actinopteri; order Acipenseriformes; family Acipenseridae; genus Acipenser; species Acipenser ruthenus. Next base: position 5,208,322 of record NC_081240.1, on the reverse strand, counting down.
TTAGACTGTGCTTTAACGTCAGGGGAGGGGTATTGTGTATGTGTGCTTTTAGATGAGCTTTGTGTACATGTTTTAGAAGGGTGTTTTTTTTGTTGCTTTGATTGCACTTGTGTTTTAAAGTTTATATGGTCTGGTTTATTTATTTTTATGGGTTGCCCGATCTTGTAGTTGGTTTTATTGAGTTCACTTTCTGTCATTTTGTTTGCACATTGTTTAGCACTTTAGATTTTTTTTTTGTTTGTGTTTGACGTAGTACCCGCCCACCTCACTCATTTAAATACCTGCACAAGCTTACCCTAATTTAACCCCCGACCTCTAGGGTTATCAAAGGTGGTGGCAGCGGCTACGCTACCTGAACCTAACCCTTGTTGCACTGAGGTGTGGGTACGCTACACACGGAAACAAATCACTGCAGAGTTCTTTAATTAAACACAAACTGAAATCTTTTCTTCTCAGTAATTAATTATGTACTTTTTTTTTTCCTTTACACAACTACAATATATATAGACAAAAGTTTTCTGTGATATTCTTAAATTAAAACACCGAAAGCATAGGGAAGCATGGCAAACTGGAGAATAACCATGCAAATGTACCATGGTAAACTCCCATATATAGAAACAAGCTTAGTTTTGTTTATGCTTTCTGTTTTTGGGGACCCTTTCGTTTAGATCTACGTGTTGGTTTGTTTTCGCTGTGTCCAGGGTCCGCACTTCGTTTACACACCACATTCAGTTTGTCCTGTTTGTTTATTTTTTTTATTTTCTGCTGCTTTCTTTTTTATAATCCTCCTACGGTCATGCCATTTTTTTAATGTCAAGTGTCTGTCGCTTACAGTGCCCCAGTGAATTTAGTTTGTTAGTTATTTCTTTACATGTTTCTTTTCTTAATGTATTTTGCCCTGCAAAGAGTTAAATAATATTTCTTGCTTTTTCTCTATTTCACTAACAATTTCATCCTTGTGGAAATTTGTTTTTTCCTTTTCTTTTTGGTCGGTGCCATAGTTGCACCAAGTTTGAACTCTGCAAAAGCCATAGTTCGATCCTATTATATTTGCATTGCAGTTCAGCATTGTGACTATTTATATTGAGATGCAAATTCTGATCTCTCCTGTATAATGACCAGTAATTTATGCTGTTCATAAACTTGCGGTGAAATTAAGATAGTTGTTCACGAAAAAGAGTTGCTTAGTAAATCGCACGCAGAAATTCTAGGAAGGACGGAGGCTACGAATTTGCAGTATTTACGAACACGTAAGCAACATAGAGCCCAATAAGTATATTTTCTTGTTGTTTCCTGTTATTAGACAGACAACTACAAGATTAAAAGAAGATTATGGATGGATGGCATATTTTGTTTTTTTGAAAGTCTGTTTTATGATATGGTTTGTCTTATAAATGCACTATTCTTTGTTTATTTTCGTTAATATATATATATATATATATATATATATATATATATATATATATATATATATATATATATATATATATATAATTGTGTATGCATCCATATTTATATAAATATATATGACTAGTTATTTTATGTTTAAAACTGTTTTATGTTTGACCTTTGACCTGCCCAAATGGGACATGTGATATCTGGGCAGAGGACCACATCCATCAAGCAATGTTTTACTTTCCAGCTAAAGTGTATTATATGAGAAATATAATACAAATAAATATGTGTTTTTATTTTTATACTGCCTTGTAGCATGTAGGAAACACAGTTAAAAGAAAAAGCAGGCATTCCACACATGGGTTTTTGAATTTAGGATAATAACAAGATACTGTAATATGTATATTTTACTTCATGTAAAAGAGCATTATTTTTATTCCTGTTCATACTCCTAAATACTCCACGAGTATCCTAGCCTTTCCTAAAAGTAGATGTGTGCAGCAGCTAGTATCAGAATTATTATTTAACTAGAAATAGAACATTGCTGTTTAAAAAAAAACAAAAAAAAACTAATGATTTATTTGAACTCACAGAACTGCAATGAGAAAGTGAAGTGTGACCTTGAGGACAATGAAGGGTGTAGAGCGGTACTGCAGGATGAAGTGTAAACATGGACACTGAATGCACAGCTCACAAGGGCTTCTCATGACACTCTGATCTGAATGCACAGCTCACAAGGGCTTCTCATGACACTCTGATCTGAATGCACAGCTCACAAGGGCTTCTCATGACACTCTGATCTGAATGCACAGATCACAAGGGCTTCTCATGACACTCTGATCTGAATGCACAGCTCACAAGGGCTTCTCATGACACTCATTCTAACCCCATCCCAATAATTTACAAACAACACACATTTTCCAGGTTCTCTGTCCACTTAATGTTGCAATCAACAATAAAACACGATTCAATTTAAAACCTCCATTTAGCAAAGTAAAAGCATTGATAAACAATACAAAATATAGCACAGGTCTGATGAAAAAGTTTATAATTCAGAAGTGTTAGGCTCCAGGGATCAGTTGTTTGGTTTCCCTGTCCTTACAAAAACTCCCCCTAGAAGAAGCATAGCACGATGTAATAAAGCATAGGTAAACATTGTAAAGACCAGTATGCTAAAGCATATTAAAAGAACATGACAAATCAGGGTAAACTATATGGTATAACCATGGGAAATGCATGGTAAAACTGTAAAAATACTGGACGAACATACTGTGGAAAACCTTCGTAAGGTTCAGCAACACAATAGACCAGTTCATGTTACATATCAGCAAGGTCTTCATAATCCATCCAAAAGAAATGAGAAACATAAACATATAGAAATGTGGTTCATGTAAATACAGCTCTGACTCAGATTGTGAGGGGTCTGAATAGACAGAATCTGGACTACTTAATAAAAAGCACCCTCAGCATAGATATAATGGAAGAACTGCCTGCTGTATGTATTATCAAGGTACATCCACAAATCTAATCAGTTATTTATACCATGCAAAATAACCTGCATATTTCAGTAATATTGAAGCATTTGATAATAGCATCTTTAGAGTGACCCAAAACAATACATAAAATCATCTTCTTGCTGTACCAATAAATTGCATTTTATACTGTAACTACAAATTAAAGGTTAAGTTTACTTGATCAACTATATTGCTTTAAGCATAGGCTACATTGCCATTGTTGTGCTCAATCTGTTAGACTCAGCTGTTAACAGCAAAGCAAACTAGTCTTGTAAAGGTACTTGAAATGTATAAAAATTGCTCAGATGAACACTGGTGTGTACTGGAGAATTGGATGATAGTGAAAGAGTTTGAATTAGTTGACACACAGTCTCATCCCACAAGCACCTCTATTGCATTTCTATGTGTGTTCAAAGGTACCAGTATTTCAGGAAACAGTTCTTTCCTATCAATGTAATAAAGCCCTGTTCCGGAATCAGCACTGTAGGATTCAGTGTCCTGATTGCCAAGCTTTCACAATTGATGACGTTTGCTTCATTTGACTTGCAATTTTTTTGAGCTTTTCCATTTTTTCTTTGTATTTCCTCTTCTCCTCAGGGAGCAGTTTTTCTCCTTTTGCAATTTTAGCCATTATTTCAGCCTGACTCTTCATCTCAGTTAAGTTTTGGATGCGGTCCTCAAAACCCGGTTTGCGTTCTTCTTTCTCGTTGTGAATGAGGAGGTCAATGTACTCCACCGTTGACAGAGTGTTTGGTTTTAAAGCGATTTCCTCCAGCCGTGCAAGGCAGTTGGATGACATTTCAATTAGCTGCATCAATTTGTCTTCAATTTTATGAAATTCATATTCAAGCTTTGCAAGTATTTCCTTGGTTGTCATAAACTCACCAGATGCTTTTACAAAGTTATCTTTTAGCTGTTCTATTGTTGTCTTGACCTTCACCGATTCATATTCCCATAGAGCCATCTCTGACGAATGGGCAGAGTAGTGACAGTTACCAGGACATATCACACAGTTCCCAGCATTGTCCATGACTGCACACGAGCTAATTTCTTCAGGGGTAGGAAGATAGCAAGCAGAGTGACATGAGAACAGACAGGTATTGCAATTGGTTGATACAATGTTGGTCTTTTTTCTTTTTGCTCTCAATTCGTCTATTTCTGTTTCAAAATCTTTATTTGCAGCGAGGCTTGCCTCGTGTTGTTCCAGACTAGACCTTATGCTTTTTATTTCATTCAGCTTGGACAAACCCATTCGAATCTGAGGCACCAGCTGTTTCAGGGCAGTTTCAAGGCGTTGGCGCTCTTCAAGCACTTTCTTTGTTAAAAGTAAGCTCTTTCCTTTCACTTTTTCTAAGGTCCTGAAGAATCTCTTCATATGTTTTGAACTGTCGAGCCAGACATCTTTTTTTTTCCGAAGGCTATTGTCCTCTTCATCACTCTCAGAATCAGATGTATCATTATCATCAGAAAGCTTCTTCAACACACAATTCTGTGTATATGTTGCAGAATTGTTAAAGGCAAAGTGGGTTGGCTGTCCCTTTTTATCTTTGTGGCATGGCAACTTTGCTGCCTTGATTGCTCCTAAAGCAGGGATATCATCGCAGTCTGCAAATGTGACAAGTATTAATATATTCTCTTCTATGTCTTTTCCGAAAATGGAGAGAATGGAATCAAAAACATATTGTTGCGGTTTTGTAAGGCGAGCCAATGAAGCCTGGACCACGAAGCACACCGCGTCAATATGATCAACTCCATCTGGGTCTGTAAAGAAATCTTTGACTTGCTGAGTGATCAGTTTATCTTGATCCATGCCTCTTGTGTCTCCAAACCCCGGTGTGTCAATAATGGTGAGAGAGAAAGGGACTTGAAAACCCTGTTGGTGACTGAGTTCATATGCAGTCACGGTAGAGGTTTGACTTTCGGCTTGGGTTCGGTTTGTATCTTCATGGATTAATTTGAATCTAAACTTGTTTTCCCATTGCACACCCAAGATGTAATTGATCATCCCATTGATAAGGGTGGTCTTTCCTGCTCCCGTTGCTCCCACAACCATGACTACTTTATTCGTCTCTTTTCCCACCCCCCTTCCGAATATAAACTTTTGATAATGTTCACTGTTTCCAAGGGGCTGTTCATGTAAGGATAGTCGATGAACTGAAGGCGGACCCTCTTTTATTGATGTAGAGAACTGTAGAAATCTTTCACTCTGTATTTTATCTTGAGGTACACTCTTTGATTTAGCTTCCTTTTCCATTGGCGTTACTATTACAACCTCAGCACTTGGTCTACTTCTACCTGCTTCTCCACAGACAGAAGACACCCTGAATCTGTAAGAATGAGTGGGCTTTAGTTTTTCCAGTGTGTACAGACACTTTGTTGTCTCGGTTTTCATTTCAGTCCATTTTGTAGTTTCATCAGTGCTGCTTTCCCCGTTATCTTCTCTATATTCAACTGTGTAGCAAAGAATACTCACACCCTCTCCTATGAAAGACGGCTTATCCCAAACAATTGTTATAGAATGTGGGTCAATGTAGTTCTTTGAGAGATTACCTGGAGGGCTTGTTGGAAGTGTCTTCCCTTCAGTTGTGTCACTACTTAAGCTCACACCTGGTTTACACACTGCCTGGTACCTGAACCGGTAGTGACTGTTTGGTTCTAAACCTGATACAGTGAATGATTCCGTTCTGACTTCTGTATCCAGTGTAATCCATTCACTATGTTTAACATTCTTGTACATAACCTGATACTTAATAATCTCACTGTAGCCATTTCGTAGAGTAGGAAACTTTAGCTCCACACTATCATGTGTTGTTCTACAGACAGCTGGTGTTTCAGGTTTAGATGGAAGCTCAAAGTTACTGGTCACCAAAACTCCTCTTTCATAGAGATAAACTGAAGAACCAACATTCAGGTCATCTTGTATGGAGGCTACAATGAACTTGGTGTTTTCTTTACTTTTGTTTGCTTCCTCAAAATCCAAAAATAATCGTACACGCTCCCTTGTCTGCCTTGATATTTCAACAGATCTGAACCATTTCGCAGGTTCTTCCTTTGAATCAATAGCATCTGGTGTTTTCATTTCACTGATCCCAGAAGCTTGGGATGCCAAGTAGCTTTTTAAGCTTTTTAGGTAAGTTTCTTTTTGCTTTAATGAAGTAAATGTGAAGCACACTACAAACTCATTGTTGGAATCCAGGACTGTTTGGTCCAGCTCACTGCTTGATGACACGACTGTTGCATTTTTCATAATGCTGAGATAAGACCTCATCACATTCATTTCTCTTTCCTTGTCTTCCAGCCATTCTGTTAACATTGTGTTTTGGAATGGTGACTGTTCCTTTCCACTCAGTATGTCTACCAGTACACCTTCCTCTTCCCCGCCACCTCGTATGGAGGGTAGCGCTCGTGCTAAAGATTTCTGGAACACCAGTTTGTACTCTGAACACGTCTTTGAATTTTCTCATTTTTTTCATTATCTCAGGAAACTGGATGGCAACCGAGTCGTTCATCATGTCATTGCATTGCATCTCATGCTCATTGAATTCTTCTAGGACTTGCTGTGAACGACGCACTAACCCTATGCTGATTTGCTGCACCAGTTGAGCCGCTTGGGAGTCCAGTTTATTTAATGGGTAAAGCCAGACTCTCATAGGCACAGCGTTTTCTCCATTTTCCCCAAGCAACTGTGGGAGGGTGGCAAATGTTTTAATTGCATCCTCAAAACTGACAGGATTGTTTTCAAGAGCAAAATCACCGTAGAATTTACAGCTAAACCCTTCAGTGCTTTTCCTGTCTGTGTCTGTCATTTTTAGGGATCCTTCTCCTTCAATTGACATGAAGGGTATTTTGTTTATGGAAACCTTCAGGCTGCCCTGAATATCTTGCTCATTCTCTTCAGAAGAAACCTGCTTGTCAAACACAAAAAAAGCCTGGGCGCCATATAGAACAGCTGTAACAACGTGAGTTGCTGTGCCTTCTTTAAATACATTGGGATAAGTTACATTGCTGTACCCTAAGTGATTCATGGTGAGCTGCTCAAAGCGAGTGGTTGTAAGATACTGCAGGGAAACCCGGGATTGCCTTTTAGAAGTCTTCTTGTCAGTTAAATATTTTGCAGATCCTTTAACTGTGACCAAACCACTGAAAAAGCTTGCTGCCAGTGATGCTTCAACATTCAAAGCAGATGTTTTGTCCTCTAAAGAGTCTGATGCAATAATCTGGAAATCTGTATAAGGTTTTGGACGAACATCAATGTCTTTTTGCAGCTCCTCCAAGTTCCACAAAGTAACACCTGCATAGAAATAAAGAAACACTTAAATATTAATGAACTCACTTAACAAACACTTGAATATTAATGATTATTATTATTTGTTTATTTAGCAGACGCCTTTATCCAAGGCGACTTGCAGACACTAGGGTGTGTGAACTATGCATCAGCTGCAGAGTCACTTACAACTACACCTCACCCGAAAGACGGAGCACAAGGAAGTTAAGTGACTTGCTCAGGTTCACACAATGAGTCAGTGGCTAAGGTGGGATTTGAACCAGTAACCTCCTGGTTACAAGCCCTTTTCTTTAACCACTGGACCACACAGCCTCCTATAATGATCCCACTTATTAAACATCCTTCTTTTCCATATAATAATAGAGCCCATATTTCACTCTGCAGAGCATTTTCAGAAGTATAAATTACATTTTTAAACTCCGTCCAAAACATTTGTTGGCTTGATCTATAATCCCCTGGTTTAAGACATAACTGAATTTTTATAGCATATTGCAAACCAAGTTATGATCTTCCAATGTGAAGGACACTAGAGACTTGTGGTGAACCTACATACAAAAAACAATTCTCAATACATTTATCTAATAACTTTTAGAGGTAGGTGAAGAAAATATAAATGAGAATTAGATCATTAACTAAAATACATGTTGGCAATGTTTTATCTTTGTGTAATGTCTGGCTGCAGTTTGAAGTGCAGACTGCTGTGGGATCATTTGAAGATATATGACTTGTTATCATTGTGCAGTATCATGGCTTTAATTGCATTCATTTACCAACCTATCATGAATGTAGCTTATATCATGTTATATTGATTACTGTCACATTTGCATAGCAACCTGACAAATGCTGGAAAAGTCAATTATCATAAAAACTGTAGTATTCACAAACATCTAATATGATGTTAATAGTTTCCTACCAACAATTCCTACCACACACGCCTTCAGGATAATTACTTCCATGCCTCACACACATAAATATAAATAATATATGAGTATTGTAACACAGCAGGGAGGGGGTTAATCCTCCCTACAGGAAAAAAACATGTGCAAATGCACATTTGTTTTAATTTAATTGTTTTGTGTTATTGTTTAATTAAATTTTTTAATTGTTCTATTGTTTAATTATCCCCTGCACCTGGATATTAGGAGAAGCAGTCAGTCTGCTTAGGGCTGCTGAGGAAAAGGAGGCAGAAGGGGTGCGCTGGTTCCAAGCAGTTGTGAAAAGGCCAGTAAAAGTAAGTTTACAGAACAGAGTGTTTTGTTGTTGGGCAGGTAAATGGCTTAGCCGTCCTGCGGATTAGTTAGTGCTCAGTAGAGCTAGGTGGTTATTTTGTGTATTTTTATTTTGTTTGGTGAATTAAAAATAGCGCGTCAGCATGTGAAAACGCCATATCCAGTGTCTGGGTCAATTTTTAAAGCGGCAAAGCACCGTGAGCGATGCGAGTTCATTCATAGTATATATAAAACATGAAATATTTACAATTAAAAAATATATATGACTATTTAGTAGCAAAGTCTAGCTCCTCACCATTATATGTAAAAATAAGTTTCCCAGACGCTATGTTTTTCAAAATCTTTACTGCTGTTCTTAAATATAAATGAAAATAAATAACATAAATCGATAAAACTACTGTTGGTTTTATTTCGTTGTCCATGAAAGGTCACTGTACCTGGAATGAGGGAGTCGCTGCGGCAGTCGTACAGCATTCCTAATTGGAAAGGTCGACTGAGAGTCGCCAACTCAATGCTGCTGTCTGCGGTAGCCATCATCCTACACGGCTGACTGCTCGAAGATAAACTGCAATTGAGATTGATAGAAAAACAGTATTACATGTTTTGTTGTTTCTCTCATGTAACCACTTGATTAATTATGGCACAATAAAACACAAACTTGAGTGATGCACATGGGTAAATGCAGCTGCCAGTTACACTCTGTCGTGTAGCAGATGAGCCCATATTTCAGATGACTTGAGCACTTTGATTAAAGCATGAAACTGAGCAGAAATGAAGTTCAGACTGCTTGAAGATAAACTGCAATTCAGATTGATTGAGAAAGTGTAAAACAAGAAAAGCAAAACTTTTATTATTGTTTGTAAAGCTTCACATTCACATTTTCTTAATATTTAATATATTACCTGTTTTACAATAACTCATGCATCACCAGTTTAAACAGAAGCAAATACAGGATGTTTCCACAGTTTAGTTGTTTAAAGGGGTTATTATAGCTAATGACCTAACTTACTAGCTTTCTTGAAATACGTTCAGTTGTACCTCAGACACTGTCCATTTACCCTAGACCAGGGGTTCTCAAACAAATCTCTTCACACAGAGAAAACATTGAGTGTTTAGTACACAATTAAACTAATTAAGTGTTATTGGCATTGTCACACGGCTGGCTGAGTGGTGCCGTCAGATCCACAAAATGAATACACAGACAGGTGAGGTGAAATGATGAAGACGCTTGCTTGCGCCGGTTTATTATAAATAAAAAGGTTTGAACAAAACACAGGACACGGCACTTGAGGCCAAATAAAACAGACGAACAGACACTAACAAACACGGTGAGTACAAACAACTATCAATTTACTTTACTTTACTCCTCTCCACACCTGTTCTCCACTCACCAAACACACAACCCCGAGTGAGTAAAACGTTTATCTATATATACTGTTGTGCCGGGATTCAATTACTAAATAATTATTCACTTGAATCCCAGCACGTGAATTAATTATGTGCAACCTTGTGCTCACATATTATATACTTTAAATGCTCGTGAAGTGATGTGCAATCCCGTGCCTAAATACAACTATACATTTTAAATCACACGTGAAACACAGACCCGTTTATATCCCCTGTACCAATGCCTATACACCAACATTAACACAGCACACGTAACATAAAACACAGAAATGCACACAGGGGCACGGCACATTGCCACAGGCATATATTTATTTTAATGTTTAATTGTAATAAGATAATATTTGAAAAAAGTATGTTGCCATGGGGAATTGAGCCCTTGTAAGGGGGCTGTCGGAGCCCTACTACCAAAAGATAAAAAACATACATACCTAATGTATTAATGGACTTATTTCATTACTACTATTACAGTCAACGGCAGGTAATAAATGTAGTCCAGACTACACCATCTCTTTAGTTTTTATATAGAGGTGAGAGATCCCCTAGAATGTTTTAATTAATCCCCCCCCCCTTCACTATAAAGGCAATCCAGAATAAAGTTGTTCGACACACAAAGGCTATTTTATTTGGAAGAGCAGATGGACTCTCGCCACATACGCAGCAAGGAATTTACCAAACACAAAGGTTTGTTTAAAATGGAACAGTTCATTGTTGTCACGGTACCATCCTATTAAAAAAACAGCCAATGTTTCTCAGCAATTATACACAGAAAGGATGATATATGAACAGGTCATGATTAGCAGCCTTGAATAATACTTCAACAGGTATCATCAATTAACAGTATTCCAATAGATATCAATAATCATTCAATCACATCAAACATTTCAATATATCTATATCAATAAACATTAATAACACCATAATATTTCAATAAGGAAGCAACAATCACTAGCAATAAATAATAGCAGTTTCTTGTGAATTAGTACATTTAAAAAGCACCAATCACTACCCACCCCAATGGCTAGGGTCCTGATATCCTGAGGGGACACAAAAGCACTTATAGCCAGGATGGCCCGGGCAGCCAAGCACAGCACCACCAGTTCCTCCTGACCTGAATGGCGCCATTTCATTGACTAAGCTTTTTGCCTACCTGACCAGCCAATCACCACCAAACCCTTTATTGTACAGAGGATGGTACATTGAAAAGCTCCTGCTCCACTACAGGTAGCAGCACTCAGTACACACCTCAGGACGCCAAGAATACAATTTAGCTCAAATAACCTCCCTCCTGAATCAATTAAACAGTCCTCAACCAGGCTAGGACCGTGATCATCTTGTTAATTTACATACAACATTAATTTAAAAACCACAAACCTAAGACTGTTAACATAAAATACAAAAAAGACTACCCATAAAACATAGATCACTCTCAAAACTAGTATGTTTAGTTCCTTTTCATTCTTATTATAGTTTTCAAATCGATTGTATAATTAATTTAAGTACCTCCAGTTTCGTTTTTAACATTCTAGATTCCTGTATATTATTCATTAGGTAACGTGCGAACCTCAGTTTTCTCCGTACAAAGAAGAATAATCATACTCACTGTAAACATATCATTTATGTATCATTTCAATTGCAAACCATTTTCTGAACACAAGACCTTTATAGCTCATAATGTATAAGAGTTACATACAATATCCCTTTGCTCACGTAACAAGGTCAAGTAATAGAATACTGAATCTGCTTTCTCACCATCGGCAACACGTGGTCTGCAAGCTGTTAGATTTACAAAACCAAACCAGAATTAAAAAGACAAAAGACCGAAGGTAGCTCATATCTCATACAAACCACACAACAACAGACAAACAAACAAACAAACAAATGCCATCGAACACAAGGCACAGGAGTGCTTTTCTTTCTGCCCTCTCCATTCTCTCTGCTTCCAACCTGGTTTGTTGGTTTTTGTGCCAAAACTATCCAGCCATTCATTCATCGATTCATGAATTGGTCAATTTGTCCAGCAATTTGTCCATATATTCGTCAATTCATACAGTAATTCATAAATATATTTATTAATTCATCTAATAATTAATTCATTCATTTATCAATTCATTAATACGAATGGCTGTACGGACCTACAAATTTCCAATCAACCAGACGAACTTCCATGCAAACTTCTCAACAAACAGACAAACTTCCAACTGTCAATCTCGCACTGTGCCGAAAACACTGCAACCTTTCTAGCCAATGGCAGCACACACTGTTATTTTAACCCATAAAAATCCAGCATCACTCAAAGCTGCTTCAGCCAGTAATATTGGAGTTTATTAGAAGGGTGTTTCAAAAGATATTTTATTTAACAAGATACTTGACTCCACTTGCCAATCTATTGCAAACTTTTGTCAATTAGTCAATGTTTAATCGCTAACACCAGACTATTGTGCTGTAACAGAGCGTTCATTGCACATATGACCAATTTACATATTAAATATGTACATTTAAATAAGCCCTGTTGTTTAAATGTCATATAAACAGTTGGGCAGTTACTGCAGTCTTTGGGATAAAAAAAAATACATATTAAAAAAAAAAAAAAACTAAAAGCCTAGTCTTTAACTCATTTTATTTCCTGTGTGTGTTCATGCCTTCAAATCGATATTTATTTTTTTCAAGGACCCGATTAAAGTTTATTGTAACTTAAGTACTATTGGTTCATTTCAAAATACAGGATGTATGGCCAATCAGGAACCAAAGTATTGCCATAGGTTCTAATTTGACAAGCCTGGTGTGAGAGTAAGAGTTTTCAGCTTTCAATCCAATGAACAAATATGGAGTGTTGGCTCAACACTAGTACATTACTAGCAAAGGGCGATCAAGACGAAATACCGTCAGAGATTAAAAACGCCAAAAATGTCTTGCGACTGAAACTCTCTCCAATTTCTCTGCCATTATCAGTGATTTGTGTGGTAACAAGCAGGGACATCCATCACACTGACACAGGTAAGCGTTTTATTATTATTATTATTATTATTTTAATTAGCATCACTACTGTAGGTTTTAGTCGCCAAGAATTTAAAAATGCCAATAATATGTTTTCGTAATGAGGTCAGCTGTAGAGATGGGTGGATAGTGAACTTTTCTTTGCCTTCTTTTCTGTAATTTTATTATTAATAAAAATACACGATTGCCATCATGGAATAGTCCTATGTCATTTCTGAGTGATTGAGGCTAGCACGGAGACTTTGTTGATTTTAATTAATTAGTAATTACAATAAAATGATGTTGATGTTTCTAAAAACTAGAAACCTGTTTGAGGGACTATTTTTATCCAACCGTAAATATAACATAGATTACTAATTATCCATCAGACACACCAAGGCTTGTGCATTTTGTTGTATCATGTTATTGTACAGACCTTTTTTCTGTTTTCATTTTATTATGACTCTATCTCAGATGGGGGTATGCGGTAGACTACATTTTTTGGAAAGGGGTACGCAGCTTAAAGATTGAAAATCACTGTTCTAATGTGATCACTGTGACACATTTCCCAGTATGTTCCCCAAAAGTGACAGTGAGTATTGTAGAGACACCTTGGTTGTATCTACAGCTTTACAGTTTTATTTTTTGTTCTTCAGAAACAAAAGGTCAGTAAACCTACTTGACTTTTCTGAGGATGCAACATTGAAAATGGATAACTGCAAAGCATACAACATGGTTTATTTAGATTTTCAGAAAGCTTTTGACAAAGTCCCGCATAAAAGATTAATTCTCAAACTGAATGCAGTAGGGATTCAAGGAAATGCATGCACATGGATTAGGGAGTGGTTAACAGGTAGAAAACAGAAAGTTCTGATTAGTGACGAAATGGAGTGAGGTAACCAGTGGAGTACCACAGGGATCAGTATTAGGTCCTCTGCTATTCCTAATCTACATTAATGATTTAGATTCTGGTATAGTAAGCAAACTTGTTAAATTTGCAGATGACACAAAAATAGGAGGAGTGGCAAACACTGTTGAAGCAGCAAAGGTCATTCAAAATGATCTAGAGAGCATTCAGAATTGGGCAGACACATGGCAAATGAAATTTAATAGAGAAAAGTGTAAAGTATTGCATGCGGGCAATAAAAATGTGCATTATAAATATCATATGGGAGATACTGAAATTGAAGAAGGGAACTATGAAAAAGACCTAGGAGTTTATGTTGACTCCGAAATGTCTTCATCTAGACAATGTGGGGAAGCTATAAAAAATGCCAACAAGATGCTTGGATATATTGTAAGAAGTGTTGAATTCAACACTCTACAACTCTACAATGCATTAGTAAGACCTCACTTAGAATATTGTGTTCAGTTCTGGTCACCTCATTACAAAAAGGATATTGCTGCTCTAGAAAGAGTGCAAAGAAGAGCAACCAGAATTATCCCGATTTTAAAAGGCATGTCGTATGCAGACAGGCTAAAAGAATTGAATCTATTCAGTCTTGAACAAAGAAGACTACGTGGCGATCTGATTCAAACATTCAAAATCCTAAAAGGTATAGACAATGTCAACCCAGGGGACTTCTTTGACCTGAAAAAAGAAACAAGGACCAGGGGTCACAAATGGAGATTAGATAAAGGGGTATTCAGAACAGAAAATAGGAGGCACTTTTTTACACAGAGAATTGTGAGGGTCTGGAACCAACTCCCCAGTAATGTTGTCGAAGCTGACACCTTGGGATCCTTCAAGAAGCTGCTTGATGAGATTCTGCGATCAATAAGCTACTAACAACCAAACGAGCAAGATGGGCTGAATGGCCTCCTCTCGTTTGTAAACTTTCTTATGTTCTTATGTTCTAAACTCTGTTGGCATATGTAACAGGGCGAGCAGCCCTGTACATTGTTTTATTTTTAGAACGAGGGTTCATCCTCCGCCCCTGTGCAGATTATTGTTTTTGTTTATTATGATTTATTGTATATGACGGCGTAGCGCCATGTTATTGTGTTTATTTTTAAAACGTGTCCTGGCAGAGGCGAGATCGGTGCTCGTCCTCTGCCAGGAGTAATAATTAATAAACCCGTGCAGATTGTGGCCGAGGGGTAATAGGATGATTTACAAATTAGTTAAACCCCTCGGCCATGATATAAAAAGCCTGCAGCTCTCGGCACTCAGGGTGGGTGTTGGAAGGAGAGAGTGAGCGAGAGGATTAAAACGAAACTAAAATTAAACTCCAGGAACAGTGAAGGCAAATGCTCAGCCTGACCTGGGTTTTGTTTATTATTTTTGTGTTCGTGATTTTGTTTTGTTTAACTATTTATTTTGCTCTGTGAGCGAGTGTTTTCTGTTTGAATATTTTATTTTATTTTTGGATTCTTTAAATAAAATGGCGCACGCGCCACTGCACCTTACCTTTTGTTTTTGTTGTGCCGCCTTCTGCCGTGACGTCACCCGCTCGTCCATTCCTGCCACAGCATATTTAAAACAAACAAAAATAAGAAATAGTGGTTGGTTCTGAATCAACCATATTGACCCCCTCACTGAAGAAAATGTCCCCCTAAATTTTTAAGAGGGGACCACATTGACCCTCAGTTTGTAAGTCCTGGAGCAAACACTGCATTAACCCATATATCAGTTTTCGACAGGATGAAACAATTCCTTTGTGATGTATAATCAGCTGTGGTTTGTTTTAATTAAAAAAAAAACACTTCTTTGGCCCTGTCCACATAATGCCTTTACACCATATTAGTTGCCTTTAAAATGGCTTAAAAGTGCTAAATACGGTTTGCATCCACACTATGCAGCATTTAATACAGGACTCGACAACCGGACTTGAGACCACCTCAGGAAGTAGTCTTGAGTCCGGTTCTAATTAGATCCCATAAGGTAGTGCGGTTTATCAGAAGTGTGGACGCTGTAATACCAAACTACATTTTTTGTGTATCCTCCAATATGCTTTGTGTTATGTTTGGTGAAATACTCAGAACAGGTGCCTGAAGGACTTGCTATCACTGTACACTCTGCACTAGGTATTCATTTTTATGCTTAAAAAAACTAGTCAGGACATCCATGTTAAACTAGTGGGGAAAATAACAAAATCACAATGTTAAATTAGTTGACTGCAAAAATGAAATGCGAGTTATGATCAGGGATGAACAATTTACATAATTTGTCAGCTCTGTTTGAAATAAAATTAAGAAAACCAGAATTAAGCTCAGGCAAGATAGGAATGTAAAAACAAAGACTGTTTTGTAATTAACAGCTTTTTTGTGACCTGATTAAAAATAAAACCAGAAAACTTCAAGCCCTACTTGTGTGTGTGTGTGTCTGTGTGTTTGCATTTACTTTTTTTCCAAAATACTTGTTTTATTTCTTTTTAACAATATGGACCTCTAATATGGGGCATAACACAATATTTTAAAATATAATACAGTGCATGATGGGATACTATCGTATTCATTTTCACTGTTCACTGTGCTGCTAGGAACTGTAACCAAACTTTTCTAATAGTGTGTGGACTTATTATGCCCCACTAAACATGAAACGGTACTTCAGTGTGGACGCTTTGAGCTGGATTAATTACATTGGTTTCGAGTATGGTTCTCCAGATTGTTTATGTAGTGTGGACGGGGCCTTTGATGTGTTCTTTGATAAGAAAGTTATCACAGCTAAGGATACACTATGGGCCCTATTTAGCAATGTTCGCAAACCCCTAAGGCAATTGCAAAACACTTTTGTGGGCATTTAGTGCACCAAAATCAAGCACATGTGTGGGCAAACAGACTTTGTCCATCTATGTGATTTAGCTACCATGTTTTAGTGCCCACCTGGCAAGTTAGCATAAGTTGGCAAATTTAGGGGAGTGTCCTCATTTACAAACCATCAGCAGTGTTAGCGTTTGTGTTTCAATTCACATGGGAAAAGCAGGTCTAAACTGTGAGCAAATTACATGGTAGACTATAAATACTGCTGAAACTACCAGGGAAGCAGGTAAAGAAAAGAGAAAGAAATAAAAGAAATGTGGAGGCATTTTTAACATTGTGATCGGAGAGAGAGATAGACCTGCTATTATACGTTATATGGGGCTCAAATCGGCGGAAGAATGGACGTTAAACCAGCCAAGCATTGTCTCCTCGAATGACATTGAAATGCTAAAACTAAATCCTGTATTTTGGACTTTGGTGATACTGCAAAGTGACTGTCACAGCCTTGTTTACCTGTGTATCTGAAATGCAACTAAATCCTGTATCTATCTTACGCTGTCCATACAAAGGTACCACCAAATGTTCCTGTCAGGACACTGCAGTCTGATTAGTTATCATATTATTGTTAATAAAACAATGAATAGTCCTCGCCCAACAGCAAAACCGTAAACCTAAGGTCAGTATCCTATAATGCAGCCATTACACATCTAATGTAGTTCATGTTTGGCAGTGAATAAGCGTTTTTGTTACTTTAAAAAAAAAAAGTGCCCGGAGGTGCTGACTTGCTCAGCTGTCCTGACAGGAACATTTGGTGGTATCTTTGTAGGCACTGCCTATAGCACAGTGTTGATTTTGATATCCCAGCTGCCCCTACTTGCGCAGTAGGAAAACGAGAAATATGTTAGTTAGACCTGCTTTGCGCGTTTGCGGGAAAAAATTGATCCGTGGGACACATAACACACATCTGACTAAAATACAAAATAAAATAACTCCCTCTCTATAATGCACATATAGCAAAGCAAAAATGTAACTTTCCATGAATTAACCATAAAGCACCATGTAATCAATGCTATATCACTCATGGATCATTTTAATTAAGAGTTTTTTTAACTATAAATAGCCTGGCTAAACGGCGGTCGGGAGTTCAATTCGAAGCGACAGACAAGCAAACCAGTGCGAGAAGGAGAGCGGGTCGGTAGAGGGAATGGGCTCACCCCAGGTTCGGCTGCCAGAGCGGGGCTGAAGTGAAGCTGAAGCGTCTTGTCTCCCGGAGAAAGCAGCAGCTTCTCTCGCAGCAAAAAAGTAAATGCATTAAGAAAGATAACCACGTGATAGGCCTAATATTTATTTAGTTATAAAACAAATGGTGAATAAGATGTCTGTGTTATAAGGTGCCCGTGCAGCTTTTCTTCAGTTCAGATACTGTATCAAAAGGGAGAGACAGAAACAGAAGTTAGACTGAGAAGTTGTTTACAGTTTGAACAACACTGGTACTGTATTTACTGTAGAAATATTGCATGAATCATTAGTATAGGGAATTGGGGGGACATGCTGTAGGAGCGTTATATCCGAGGAGCGTTATAACCGAGAGCCTTATAGCGAGGGAGCACTGTATATATATCCTGCTCGCTATTACAGTTTTGTTACATGATTCATTAGTTTATCTGTAATGTAATCGCAGTTTTATAGACTGCTCCTGTTCTCAAGATACATCCCAAATTCTGGGACGCTTTACTTTTCAGATAATGTCTCAAATTCTGGGCCGATTTGGTTTTACGTCCCAAATTCTGGTCTGCTCTGGTTTTGTGATAACGTCCCAAATTCTGGTCCGATTTGGTTTTTTGATAACATCCCAAATTCTAGGCCGTTCTGCTGTTCCAAATTCAGCCCGGTTTTTGGGATCTTTTGTTCTTACAGATGACAGCCCAGTTTCTAGGTCATGCTCAGTTTACCATGAACATGTACACCAGAACTGGATCGTGAATTCATTTAAAAGTAACCCTTGGTACATGAATCAAAGTTAATGTATTTTTTGACTCTCCCCAGATTTTTTTCAAAGACACAGAAATCAAATTTAAATGTTTTTAAAAAGCTTATTTCTTTATTACAATGAAGAAACGGCATTGCATTGAAATGGATACATCAAAATGCAGGTGTTTTCCTTTATTAAAGGTTAATATTAAAACACATTTTTGAGAAGGAACATGGTATTCCAAAATAAAGGACATATCATTTGATTATGTAATGTCCATCAATATATAGTCATACGTAGGGGTTTATCAGACCTCAACATGAATAGAATGGCAGGGGTGTAATTCTGCCGGTACTCACCGGTACTCTGTACCAGGACTTATTTTGATGCTGGTACTGGGTACCAGGACTTACTTAATCTGCTTTTCATCCAACGCCGATGCATTCCATTCACTCACACAGTCCACTATTGCAATGATTCTCACATTTGCTTTCATTCAACACAGTTCATTCTGCTTGCATTCTGTTTCCTTATACTGCTTCTGTTTCTGTTAGTTGCTATTGGCCACTATTAACATAAGTATAATCGCTGCATGTTGATTGGCCGAGCTTCCATTCTGATCAGATTTCATTTTGGCATGAGTCACAAATCTCCGCCCATTTCGCTTTGTGTCAGTGCTCATTGGCTGATCAACGAGAAAAGACTTTAGCAGTGCAACGTGAAAACAGCGGTATGGAGCAATTATTATTATTATGAAGTAATAATTCTTTTCTTTAGTGTGGTAGAGAAACTATCTGAAATATTCGAAATTAACATTGCTGCACATGAATTTGAAGGCAAAAATCCACATCGGTGTTCACTATAAATTACATAGTTGATAAATATTAGAAATAATTATCATAACACTTTTGGCCTTGCATTGATTTACCACATTGCCAGAATTTGCGCAGAATTTTCTAAAACGGCAAGTGATGTGTGGGACATTAGGGATTAACAATAACATAAAAAAACAGGATCAAAGTGCAGCTTCAGATTTGGTAAGCGAGTCAGAATCGGCATACAGATGTAGGTGTGCTTCATGCTTTCCAAACACTTGCCCAAATTGCAAGGTACATCTTAAGCATAGTGATCAACATTTTGTTGTGATCCTAGTATTTTCTGTTATGAGGACTGTAATAAACAAAAAACAGAATGGTGAGGTGTTTTTTTCTTTGTACAATGCTCACTTTTGTAAAGCATTTTGAAGAGTTTATTTAAGTTAAATGTAAGTTCCCTTTCAAGTCGAAAATAACCATCAAGGTATTATAGCAAAGCTGCCGATAGGCCTCTGCGCGAGCTGCCGTGTAAGCCCGCCCCCCTGGGAGCTTACTATACTCAGCGCGCAGAGACTCATTTCCTCTTTTGTCTTCAGCATCGGTAGCGGTAGGTATTAGGGCTCTTAACTGATTGTAATCACTAAGCTTAGGCTTGAGAAGCTGGTTATTGCCCCTTCTCCGAGTTTATTTCAGTTATACTCTTCGGAGTAATTATTATTATTTGTATTAAGGATTATATAATTTGTATTTTACACTTATATATTTCATTCACGCTTTGCTTTGGCATCGCATTTTGCTTACTTTCGTGGTCTTCGTCTTTCCTGTGTTAATTGTTAATAATTATTTTTATTTATGTTTTGGGGTTTTTTGTAAATAAAAATGGTATATATTATGTATATATTTTTGTGAAGGATGCGCGTTGCGTTGGTTTTGGCCACGCGCGTATCTGCAGCCCCGGTCTTACCTTGGCTAGACCACATGTGGAGCCTGCACGGCAGTCTCCCACATACTAACTCTGCGGTGTGTTCCACCAACCGCGTGGTCGCTGTACTGTGCTCAGTCACATAATCACTACATAGTGTTTGCTGCGTCCCAAAAAAAAAAAAAAACATTTTCCCTTTTCACTATTGAGGAAGATGACCACCAAGCACATATTCCCTTAAGCACCTCAGGTAAGTATTGCACAGCATCAGACACCGTACCAGCACTAGCTTCTCCGGTCTGCGGGTCAGCTGACGCTTAGGCGTCTCATGCTAGCGTCTCTACGCTTGGTACTCGCGCTCCGGCTCTTACGCTCCAGCATTTTTGGTGTCAGCGCCTTGGCGCTTGGTGCTTGGCGCTTCAGCACTTGGGACTTGGCGCTTCAGCGCTCGAGGCTCGATGCTCGGTGCTGGACGCTAGGTGCTCGACGCATCGGTGCTCGACGTTTCAGCGCTCGATGCTTTGGTGCTCGAAGCTCGACGCTCGACGCGTCGGCGCTCGACGCACGCACCTTCGGTGCTCGGCGCTCAGTGTACGCACCTTCGGTGCGCTTGGTGCACACACCCTTGGTGTTTGCGCTAGGTGCACGCTCCCTCAACGTTCGGTGCTTGTTGCGCCAACGCTCGGTGTACGCGCCTCGACGCTCCAGCGCGCGATGTCTCAGCATGTCTGGGTTCCACCGTTGCATCACCAAGTTTCCAAGTTGCCGGCGAGTGACCCCCACGAGGACTGTGTGGCATGCCTGGGACCAGAGCACGCTGTGTCTGCCTTGGCGTACAGGTCGTTCTGTGCATTGTGCGCCAATTTTCAGCCACACACTCTTTCCCAGAGGGCGAGGAAGGCAGGTGGGGATCACTCCCCCTCCTCAGGGTCGTCTCACACCCTGTCTGCCCCATCAACCCCAGCATGCGCTGACACAGCTCCATGTTGACTGTTTCTCTCAACCTGAATAAGGAGAGACACCGCTCCATCGAGGCAACTCTTTGTGTCAACAAGGTCGCTTCCATGGACACTGAGTCCAGAAGCAGACCCAAGAATTTGGTCTGTTGGCTCGGATCCATCCAGATAGTTCAGCAGTCGGACGCCTTGAGCACGCAAGGGAGCTAGAATGGCATCCATACATTTCGAAAAGGTTCGAGGAGCTAGTGACAGGCCGAATGGAAGGACACAAAACTTGTATACTCTGCTCTGAAATGCGAAACGCAGATACTTCCTGTGACCCGGGCAGATGGGAACGTGAAAATACGCATCTGTCAGGTCCACGGTGGTGAACCAATCGCTGTGTCGGACTGACTGGATAATGTGCCTGTGCGTAAGCATCCTGAACGATAACACTCTCAGGTATTTGTTCAGTACTTGCAGATCTAAGATAGGACGGAGCCCGTCGTCCGTTTTTGGGCACCAGGAAGTATTTGGAGTAGAACCCTGGGTCGATCAGAGCCGGATCTACTTGTTGAATGGCACGCTTCTTGAGCAATGCCTGTATTTCCACATTCAGAGCTGAGGACTGAACCGAGTCCTTCACTGCAGTTACCACCCAGATGTCGTTGGTGGAGAACTGGAGCTGTGGGACAGTGTAGGGGTGGGTTAACAGCTGCCTGGGATTTTCAGGGCTGCGCTGGTTCGCGAGGGGCCTGGCCAGAGCCACGGGGGCGTGGCCTGCCACCTCCTCTAGGGTGCCACCCTCCGCGCTGCGGTCTTACAAACGCGGGTTGGCCGCGCGCTGATGCACCTGAAGGGGAGGTTTTATTGCCCCGTGGGTGCACCTGCTGTTGTGGTGGTGTCCTACGCCACTGGTGATCCTGTGGCCGCTTGGGCTGGAAAGGCTTATTCGGCTTATTGAACGCCTTACGCGCCTTGGCGGAGAGTTGCAGCATTTCCTCCACCGCTGGGCCAAATGTGTGCCCCGGTGTGATTGGGGCATCCAGCAACCTTATCAGGCTCCTATACCATCACCAGCGAGAGCCAGAGCTGCCTCCTTGCCCCCACAAGGGATGCGATGCTCCTGCCCTGAGCTCGCGCATTTAGCTTCACCAGCTTCACCAGCAGCTGAGCGACTGTACCCAGCTCGGTCCTAAGGGCAAGGAATCGGCATTCAGGTAGGTTTCGAATGAACGCCGCCTGGTAGACCGTTAGGAGGCTGGCCATGTTCGACAGCCTGACTGCCTCTGTGGCTGCAGCATACCCCTTTTTGAGGTGCACCTCCGTGATCCTGCATTGTTTGTTCGGGCATGCAGGATCCTTGGTCAGCCCAGATAGCGTTGGCGTCTTCACCAATGCAGCGAACGCAGCGCCCACTGTTTCTCTCAACCTGAATAGGGAGAGACACCGCTTGCGAGTACTCCGCCTGTTAGGCTGTGGCTGTCCAGGAGTCCGTCCTCCCAACTGACATCTGGTCAGAGATCCCCCAGCAGCGGACGCGCTCGGCATGGAGCTGTGTCAGCGCATGCTGGGGTTGATGGCTGCCGCCACGCAAGCCCTTCCTTTGGGCTTACTACACCAGAGACCTCTGCAGGCCTGGTTCAATGCCTTCGCATTGCATCCGTGGAGAGACAAACACCGCAGGTTGAGGGTATCCCGAACCTGCTGGAATGCGCTGCGCTGGTGGAAAGTTCCGTCGAACATCCACCAGGGCGTACGTTTGGGTCCCATCTTCCGGAGGGAAGTTATAACGACCGACGCTTCCAACCAAGTTTGGGGAGCAGTCTGGAACAGGGCAGGGATCCGTGGAGTGTGGTCAGGACCCTGGAGGTCAGTCCACATCAATGCTCTGTAACTCAGAGCGGTGGACCTCGCCCTTCGGCATTTCTTGCCAGTGCTTCTAGGCAAGCACATGTTAGTGCAGTCAGACAACACCACAGTTGTGGCGTATATCAACCACCAGGGCGGCTTGCGGTCCCCCGTTCTTCACCGGATGGTAACACGGATGTTGCTATGGGCACAACCGCGTTTAACCTCTCTGCATGCAGTTCACCAAATGGGCAGAGTCAATTACGCAGCAGATCTGCTATCCTCAGGTGGTAGAGCGCATCTGGGAATGGTTCGGCACAGCGCAAGTAGATCTCTTCGCCTCGTGAGAAAACATGCACTGCCCCCTATGGTTCTCAGTGAAGGACCTTGACAGCCCCCTAGGAGTCGATGCACTGGCTCACAAATGGCCACCAGGGCTCCTATATGCATTTCCACTGATTCCTATGCTCCCCGCCTTCTTAGAGAAGGTCAGGGTGGAGCAGGCGACAGTGATTCTGACTGCTCCTCGGTGGCCTCGGAGAATATGGTTCCCGAGTCTGGTGCAGTTGTTGCATGGTCGCCCGAGGGAGCTCCCTCTGCGAGCGGACCTGTTGTCCCAAGCCCAAGGAGGGCTATGGCACCCAAACCCCAAACTCATGCAGTTATGGGCTTGGCCTCTGAACGGGAGCGCCTGTCAGCCTTAGGGCTTTCGACGGAGGTTATATCGACCATTCAGAGTGTGAGAGCGCCCTCTACTCGGTCGCAGTATGCGTATAAGTGGCAGTTGTTTCAGAGTTGGTGTCTGGCTGAGGGCCATGACCCGGTCTCCTGCCCTATGGCAGTGATATTACAGTTTCTGCAGAAGCTGCTAGATGAGGGGAAATCTCCCTCTACACTTAAGGTGTATTTAGCCGCCATATTGGCTTGCCATGTACGCATTGACGGTTTATCACCAGGTTGCCATTTTCTCGCATCTCAGTTCCTAAAAGGCGCAAGACGCTTGCGGCCTCCAAGGATGACCAGTTTACCGTCATGGAGCCTTGACGTGGTGTTAG
The DNA here is from genome assembly GCF_902713425.1 of Acipenser ruthenus. Lineage (NCBI taxonomy): Eukaryota > Metazoa > Chordata > Actinopteri > Acipenseriformes > Acipenseridae > Acipenser > Acipenser ruthenus. The sequence goes on along the minus strand of NC_081240.1, from coordinate 5,184,264 downwards.
AAGCCCTTATCAAGGCACCGTTCAAGCCTCTCCACAGTGTGGATATGAAGCTCGTGTTTATAAAAGCCGCGTTTTTGCTATCAGTGGTATCAGCAAAACACGTGGGCGAGTTACATCATTATCAGTGCATTCATCATGTTCTTGTTTCGCAGGAGACGGTTCTAGGTCTCCATGCGTCCAAATCCGGCCTTTTTTCCCAAGTTCATATCCCCGTTTCATATGAACCAACCAGTCTAGTTGATGGCGTTCCATCCTCCTCCTTTTTCTTCCACAGAGGAAGAACGGTTACACATGCTCTGCCCAGTTCGGGCATTGAGGTGTTATATTGACCATACAATAACTGTGAGGCAAACAGAACAGTTGTTCATATGCCATGGTTCTAGGACTTTGGGTCAGCCATTGTCTAAACAACGCCTTTCCCATTGGATAGTGGATGCTATTAAATTAGCATATGAATCTGCAGGCCTTCCTCCACCAGGGCAGTTGAAGGCGCATTCCACTGGGGTTATGGCAACATCCTGAGCCCTCTTTAGAGGGGTGCCGATGTCTGACATTTGCGCTGCAGCCAGTTGGGTTACGCCACATACTTTTATGAGGTTCTATCGTTTAAATGTACTGGAATCCTCTGCTCCGTCATTTGGAGCATCTGTGTTACACTCTATGATGCCCTAGTTGGCGGTCATATTGAATATTGTTACAATATGGTGTTGATTTCACCTTAGGACACGTGTCATTGCGAGCATAGACGCTGAGGCACGGCTCCGCATATGCGTAGATGTATTGCGTTATGACTGTCCTAGTCTGTCCTACTGCCGAGAATCCTCCCTCGCGAAGGCTTGGGTACACTGTTCCCATACCTTGATGGTTATTTTCGACTTGAAAGGGAACGATAGGTAGCGGATGCAACCCCGGTTCCCTGAAAGAGAAAATAAGTATCAAGCCTCGAGGTCGCTCCGGAAGCCTTCACGGCCTGAAGAGCAAAAGAGGAAGAGAGTCTCTGCGCGCTGTGTATAGCAAGCTCCCAGGGGACGGGTTTATGCGGCAGTTCGTGCAGAGGCCTTTTGGCAGCTTTGCTATACAGCTCAGCCAATCCCTACTGCCTGACAGCAATATCCCATACTTTGATGGTTATTTTCTCTTTCAGGGAACCATTTTCACTTCCGTGCATAACCACAAAAAAAGGCAGAAGTAAACCACAGTAATGATATTACTTTATGAAAATGTGTCTTTTGCCACTTTGTTTCTTGTGCAGAAACCACAATACCAGGGATAAAAAATTAAAAAGTCTACTTTTATACTGTTCTTCTGAAAAATATTTTTTTCTGGAATAGATCATGGTAATTAATCTACACAGAAACACAACAGAGAAGCACACATAACATATTATTCTAAGAGAAGTAATAAGTACAAAATAAATAAAAGAAACAGGGATATATGTTCTAATCCAAGGTTATTATTGTAGCATGGCCAGGTCCTGTTGTAGATATACAGAGATACTATGGAGATACTATGGAGATTAAAATGGCCAAGTACATCATTAGTAGTAGTAATACCTGTTACCGGTACATAATACATCTGAGGGGACTTTTAGCCCCTATTGTGCATTGTTTGACATAGACCTTTTTGTATCATTTTTTCATAGCGCAGTTGTTTTTTTTTTTTATAACATCATCCCTTTTTTAGGATATCTTGAAACAAAACTCCCTCTCTACAGCAGTTACTGCATAGTGTAATATTTCTTAATGCTTGTCATTTAAGGTTTAAATTAAGTGTTCTATTACAGTACATGACTGAGTGATACAAGCAAAGGTTACAAAGCACACAGTATTTTCAGCTTCTTTGTTTATGGTGAATTGGTTATAATTGATCAGTTATTTTTAAGGCTTATTTTGTATTTATAAATGTATCATGTACCAATACATTTTAAAAGTATTTATTCATTGGCACTCAAATTGTCTCAATTTTTAAAATGTTTACAGCCGGCTGTGTATATGAGTACATGCACTTTTTTGTTGAGAATTTCACCCCTGTGTGTAGGGGTTTATCAGACCTCAACTGGAATAGAATGACAGAATTCAACATATTTTAATAATAATAATAATAATAATAATAATAATAATAATAATAATAATAATAATAATAATATAAAAAATACAATAAAGGCCAATATCACCTCTTTCACTTATGGGTTTTAAGAGACCAGTGGCATTCAACAACTTAACACAAATACTATTGTATTGTACTGGTCAAATAGTCCTTCTCTATTCCTGCTAGTTTAACCTGTAGGCTATACATAATGTTTAAACAGTTTGGACTATGCAAATACAATGGAAAAAAATAAACACATTGTAAAATACTAATGATTGCCTAGTGAGAGATTACAGACATTATTGTGCAGAGTACAAGTACTATGTACAAATGTGCCCCTCAACCTGTAGTCCTTCCAAATTGGAACATTTTACAGTGGCCACAAAAGGGTTAACTGCAAGAGTGATAGAATGACACAAGTTAATTGTATCACCTGTATGACCTACGTAATACCGTTTAGGATTTTGAATGCTTGAATCAGATCACCACGTAGTC